>NW_020837963.1:18093108-18511065 GCF_003676395.1 Aethalodelphis obliquidens
TGTGTGTGTGTGTGTGTGTGTGTGTGTGTGTGTGTGTGTGTGTGTGTATTTGTGGAGGGCGGTGTGTGGGTGTGTGTCTTTCAATCATATTATAACCTCTATAGACTGAAAACTACTTGAACTTTTGGTAGAAATGGGGAAGGTCAACAGAGCTTTTAGCAGCCTAGCTTCACCTCTCTATCCTTTGAAACTTTTTCAGTGAAGTCATTTATACATTCAAAAATATTTCTTGAGTTGCCTACAGTGTGTCTGGCATAGAGAACATGGCTGTAAACATCACTGCCTTTATGGATTTCACATGCTCTGTCTTTGTTGTCATTGTTACTGAAGGGCATGGACTTGCAGATATGAAGAGCTTCTGGAACTCGCATACTCATTTCTGACATCCTCTTTTTCTAGCAGGATACACTGAAAGTATTCACGAAGTAAGTGAACTAATAAATGAACAGGTGAGAGCAACAGAGTATTCCCACCTCCTCCATCTGACCTGACTCCTGAAGACCTTGAATCAATATGGGTTTCTCTTTTCCCGTAACTACTTCTTCCCTTGAATTTTCTGTTATGCTCCCTGAACACAGGCATACATATATATGTTGCAGGGGCGTCTGTTGCTTTAAAAATCAAGAACAAAGGTTTTCTCCCCCGTAGTTGTTATGTAGCCCCTTAACTCTCAGTGACTCTTATTTCCCTAGCCACCAATAGTAATTTGGTCTTTTCACGGTTTTTAATATATTTTTCCCTCTCCCTGGAGCACTATGAGAATTACCTTCTTTTATGTCAGATTCTGTAAAAGGCACCTTCATGGTCCAAGGAGGAAAGGTGCTGTACATAATATATGTAATCTCATAACGATGCATCATAGGAATATTGCAAGGAATAATTGGAAGCTGTCTGTAAAATATGGTGAACTCCTCAGAAGACAGGTGCGACTGCAATTTTCTTCTGTGTAACTAAGCTTTCTGGCTCATAAAAAAAGTGTGTGTCTCTTTTTAAATGCCCATTTTTTTCATTTGCAAGTATTATGTCTCTGGGTCTTGAAAGATGTTTGAAATAAAGGATGAAAGTAGAAAAAACTTTAAATGGTAGTTGAATACATTTTATTGTCAGTTGCATAGCAGAAAGGGCACCAATGTGAAAATTAAGAGGAATGGGCTCTAATCTCCTTTCGGTTCCTGGATTACTGTACACCTTTAATAGAGCGGCAGATCTCTTTAAACTTGAAGAACTCCCTCTTCTGTGAAGCCAAAGATGGAGATGGTGAGCTTCAGGGTCCTTTTCCACATTTTTCAATTCTGATTCCACTTGTTCCTTGCAGGCAGAGACTATGAATTTTTTTTCATTTCCTGATTCTTAGTCATGAGCATGGCGCTAGGCAAGTGTTAGACCCTCCGTAAACATTCATTGAATGGATGCCTTTCAACATATAATTGGTGATAGATATTTGTGAAAGAGATGCAGCAATTCCAAGGTTTCATATCCTCTGATATGAAACAACACTTATCTGTTCAAAACACGACCGAGGAGTTGATATCATTAAGACATCCTCTTGGGAAAGCAATAAAAACTGTCAGACTGTGTCATATGGACCAGCTCTGAGCAGATGCTGTGCTGAGGGATCTGGGAAAGAACCCCATGAATTACATTCTAAAATTAACTGTGAGAAATTGTATGTGTTTCTGGCTGTCAAGTGGAAATGGGTTTGTGCGGTTAGCTCTGCTTCTGTGTTTGAGTGAACCAGTTGGAAGGTTTCTGAGTCACCAGCATGCAGAAGGTTGAAGGCTATGGTGAGCTTGCTTCAACCCTGTTCAGCAGTGAGTTAGTCTACGGTACCAGTTAAAAATCTTCTAAAAAAGAAAACTGAAATTTGGAGGTTGAGTGAAGCATACACCATTACCTCTAGAGACACGTGGAGAAGAAGAAAATGTCTGCATTCATTATAGCTAAATTTTAGGGTCTAGATTATGAAATATGTTTTAGTCTTCTGGGTACAAAATATAAATTAAAAGACAAAACAGCAGCAAGCAAGAGGATGGGTACATTTCACAGCTGAGAGTCTATATGCTTTTGCTTCTCATTGTTTTCCTTATTTCTCAACTTGCTTTATCTCTAAGGGTCTGAGGAAAATCATCACTAGGAAATTGAGACTGGAAGAAAGATTAATCTTAAGAATATAGGAAAACCAAAAAGACCTGGATTTTAGGAAATCTAAAATAGACTATTCTAGACATAGAGCAGAGCATTGATGACAAGAACATATCAAGAAAAGGATAAAGAATAAAAATCTATTTGACAAGCTTGCTTTGAGGGATTTTTTGGTTTTTCTGTTTCTTTGTTTTTAAAGGCGGAATAAGCTCAGATTTTAAGATTGACTTAAAATCACCTGGGCAATGTGTTCTGAAGGAGATATTCCTGAAATCCGTCATGAGAAATTCTGAATTAGAAAATCTGGCTTTTGTTTGCTTGCTTTTCTACAGTTTTCCAATATAAACAGCTGCCATGTCCATGTAATGTTTGCTAATATCCTAGGAGGAGCTTCTCAGGTGCAGACCGACCATACTTGGCTTAAACACTACAAACAGCTTGATCTGTCCCTACTCCTGCCTGGAATGTGGCCTTGATTGAAGGTGTGAATAAACAGAATGTATGCTGGTCACAGCTAATTTGTGTGTTTCACTTCATCCTATTATTTCTGGTCCATTTCATAAACCCTAGCCTCTGTTATAACTAATTTCTCTCCCTCTCTCTAAAATTTCCCAATCGTGAAGGCAGATCACTCTGAACATATCTTTTATTGAAAAATAGCCATCCTAGGACTTCCCTGGTGGCGCAGTGGTTAAGAATCCGCCTGCCAATGCAGGGGACACGGGTTCGCGCTCTGGTCTGTGAAGATCCCACATGCCACGGAGCAACTAAGCCCGTGTGCTACAACTACTGAGCCTGCACTCTAGAGCCCACGAGCCACAACTACTGAGCCTGCATGCCACAGCTACTGAAGCCCGCATGCCTAGAGCCCATGCTCGGCAAGAAAGAGAAGCCACCGCAATGAGAAGCCCGCGCACCTCAACGAAGAGTAGCCTTCACTAGCTGCAGCTAGAGAAAACCCACAAGCAGCAACGAAGACCCAACACAGCCAAAAGCAGATAAATAAATAAATAAATTTATAAAAAAATTAAAATAAATAAAATTTAAAAAGATAAAAATAGCCATCCTCACATGATGATTTTAGAGTAAATCTTAATAGAGCCTGAGAGATGATTTTTTCCTTTATTAGAGTGCATGTTGGACCTTCATTTATTAAGTAAGAGTGAACAAAAACATAAAAAAAATTAGGAATCATAGGTATATGGAATGCTAAGTACTTTAAAATAGTGATAGATTAAACTTAATGAGATAAACAATACAGATGCATCAGAATATCAGCTATTGATGCTGGGCAAATGAGAATTTGCGGTAGATGATATTTGATGACTCTAGTTGATCTTTAATATTGCAAGAGAATGATAACTTCTGCCACTGGTTTGCTTTTAAAACACTTCAGAAGAGTCCCTATGTATCAATGGAAGCTGCAGATTAATACAGCTGCATAAAACCTCCACTCATGCCAAGATGCTAAAGAGAATCATTTGCTTTCCTAATAGCTCTATTTCAAGAAAAGCCGTGTTACCAACGTTGTCATTCCACAATAATCTCTGGATGAAAGAACAATGATATAGAGCACAGATTTCTGCATTTATTGAAGAATAGCATTTTTCCTTTATTTTTGAAAGAATTCATAATTTGTGTTCCATTTTCCTTTGGCTATAATGGACTGAGGTTTCGTTCAAGGTAAAAACTCACCTGAGTAGGGAATTATACACTGGAGAAATATTTACAAGATGCACTGTAATCTTTCCAGCTAGAGTACGTTAGATTTTCTTCTCATATCCAGGCACTTGAAATTGATACACTGAATATTTCCTTTTCCCCAGGTCACAGTATAAGAATAATATCATGTAGTTTACAAACTATACCTTGGGAGTCAAACTTTATGTGGCATAAAACTAAAGATGGGTTGATACTGTTTGGGCAATTTACAGACAAACATCTTCAGTGCCCGTGGGCCTGTAGGAATAACGAAGGAGATATGATTAAATGGCAGTCCCTGCTTGATATTATTCCACAGCTTCTGATCACCTTGGATTTAATTCAAATCCTCTCCATGGCCTATGAGGCCTTACTGGATCTCATTCTAGACTCTCTCTTGGACTTCATCTTGTATCAGGCATCTTTTTTTTTTTACTTTCCAGGTACACTTGCCTTCTTAATGTCCTTCACACATCAACCTCATTCCTCACGCATGGAATTTGCCCTAGTTCTTTCCCCTGCTGAAATGCTCTTTGCATAGAGTATTAACTTGGTGTAATCCTTTTTATTAGATAGGTTTAAATGTCTTCTCCTTTGAGAGGCCTTATGACCACCCATTCCAAACTAGTCTCGCAGACACTCAATTACCTTGCCATGCTTAAAAAAATAATAATAATGGTTTTAACTATTTTTACAAGTGTTCATTTTTTCTTCCCTCCTCACTAGAATGTAAGCTCTGTGAGGTCAGGTCCCCTGTCTGTTTCATTGCTGTGCCTGAGGCAGTACCTGGTGATAACTGGCACTTACTTTTTGTTGAATGAAGTACTGAATGAATAAATTAAGTGGCCTTTCAATCTAAGGACAAAATAAAGCAAGTAAAATCCTATTTTCTCTCTTTCTTTCTCTCTTAATGCACTCATGATTTAATTTCACATTTAAATTCCATGAAAGGCAATATCAAAGGGTAGTTTCAATTAGCTTCAAACAAAAATTTAAGATAGAGAACACAGAATGTAGAGTTTTTCTTTTTTTTCTACATCCCTAGAGCCAGCATTCAGGGACTTTGGCCTATTTGCAGCAACGGCTGATTAAGATTCTAAAAGTCTGGCATTTAACATGAGCTTCCACATTGGTTCTATAAATCTCTCTCATTTTTTAACATCTTTATTGGAGTATAATTGCTTTACAGTGGTGTGTTAGTTTCTGCTGTATAACAAAGTGAGTCAGCTATACATATACATACATCCCCACATCTCCTCCCTCTTGCGTCTCCCTCCCAGTAACAAAAATCAGTAGGACCAAAACACAGTAAACTTGGATTTTGGAATTACTGGCTATGGACCATAGAATATGAAATAAATTAATGTATAAAGAATAAAAGTATGGGATAAATAATATAAGAGCAAGATATGATATATTAAAAAAGCACCAGGTAGATTTGAAACAAATAAATCAACAATAACAACAACAAAAATGATAACAAAAACTCATCTGATGAGTTAAATAGTAGGTCAGGAATAGCAGAACAGAGCATTAGTGAATTAGAAGACATAAAAAACTATAATATGAAGCACAGGCAGACAAACAGATGGGAAATACAACAGAAAATAAAAGACAGGGAGGATTGTGTGGAAACACCTGACATTCATCTAGTCAGATTTATACAGAGAAGATAGAATTGAAGATTAGAATTAGTTGAAGAAAAAGTTGCTGGTGAATGCCTCCTGGCCTCAATTTTAGGATTCACAATGAGTCCCAAGTATCATAAATAAAAAGGTTTGTTCACCTAGCTACATCAGCTTCATACTCATGACCAAGAAAATAGCTTGACATCCTTCAGAGAGAGACAGCAACCTTCCGCAAAGTGAGGGCAACAAACCAATACTTTAACTTCCCAACGGCAACAGTAGAAGTCAGAAAACAGCGTAAAGATATCTTCCAAATACTAAGATAAAATAGCTATTGATATAAAATTACACACCACATAATACTATGCTTCTAGTTGGGAGTGAAATAAACACATTTTAAATAAGCTAAGAAGTAAACAAGTTTACCTCTGTCCACCCTTACTAATGCTATTTCTAAATGATGTACTTCAGAAATATGATACCCAATGGATAGTGTTAGATGAATGACATTATTATAATTTTAATTTTTTATAAACATATTGGTAATTAGTTGATGATATAAAATAACTGTGTCTAATATGTGAGGCTTCAAATAATGACTGAATTAAAATACAGCACAATAATAAAGTAATCTAAGAGGGTGTACATTGGATTTAAATTGTTTTAAGACCTTGATATTTTTCTGGAGGAGGATGAAGTTATTTATTATCATTAGCATTTATTTATATTTAGAACATGGGCTAATACTAAATATAATATGTAGTGCTTAATATACAATAGAGAACCAGAAATCTAGTGGTTACCTTCTAAATTACTGGAGAGAAACAAAAAAATTTGGGGAAAAAAATTAAGCTATTCATAAAAAGGCAAAAATAAAATAAATTTAAAAAGTGAAACAGGTGAAATAAAACGGCGGGAATAAATCCAAATACATAAGTAATCAAAACAAATGTAAATAGACTAAACATCCTAGTTGAAAGACAAAGTTTTTACTGACTGAGTTAAAACATCATACTGTTTATTAAAGTTAGAGTTACTGGCTATAGCCATTTCCAAAATATGAGGATACAGAAAATCTGAAAGTAAAAAAAAAAGACTTAATGGTTAAATATTATATTACCCAAGAAAATGTTACTGTAAGAAAATTAATATCAGACCAAAAGGACAAAAGTGAAAATCATCCCTAGATGATTTTCAAGGCAATCACTTCATAAAGTTGAATTCACCATGCAGACACAGTAATCACAAATATATCAATAATGATATTGCTTCAAAATATATAAAGCAGCAATAGAAGGAATTACAAGGAGAAATGTTTAAATCCATATTATAGTGGGAGATTTTTACACCTTTTTTGGTAGTAAATAGGTTGAACTATTAGAAAAATCAGTCTGCATAAGAAGTATTTTTTTTTTTTTGCGGTACGCGGGCCTCTCACTGTTGTGGCCTCTCCTGTTGCGGAGCACAGGCTCCGGACACGCAGGCTCAGCGGCCATGGTTCACGGGCCTAGCTGCTCCGTGGCATGTGGGATCTTCCCGGACCGGGCATGAACCCATGTCCCCTGCAACAGCAGGCGGACTCTCAACCACTGCGCCACCAGGGAAGCCCAAGAAGTATTTTAAAAATGTGATTTAATAGACATGTACAGAAGCTAAACTTAACAATTAGAAAATGCCCACATTGATCATTTTTAGGCTATATATCAAGTCCAACAAATTTTAAATATTTAGTAAAATATACAGTATGTTCTTTGAATTAAATGCCATTAAGTTGGAAATAAATACTGAAAAAAAATCACTCACTTTAAAATTATCAATAAAACATGGATGCTTCCAAATTACTTGTGGTTTAAAGAAAACCATAATAAGAAATTTGAATACTCATACTTGTATATCAAAATTATGGAATGCAGCTAAAGAAGAACCTAGAGGAAAAGGTATAGCTTAGAATGCTGATATTAGAAAATAAGAGAGTTTGAAATGAAGGAGATGGATTCAAGGTAAGAGTTAGAAACCAAATAATAGAATAGATCCAAAGGAAATGAAAGAAATTAAATATTCAGGTTAGAAAATAATTAGTAAAATTGAAAACAAACATTATGTAAAAGTTGGTTCTTTGGAGCAATATTAATACAACTGAGAAAGCTCTGGTAAATTTTATTTAAAATTAAATAGAAAGGCTCAAGTAGAAAATATTGCAAATGAAAAAAGGGACACAACTGCAGATACATTAGAGAGCAAGAAAATAGTAAGAAAACAAAATATTTATGACAATTGCTTGAAAACTTAGGCAAAATAGAAAATTCTAAGAAAAACAAAAATGCTTTACTGTGTTTACTTAAAATGCATCTGAAATCTTCTGTGGTAATAAAGTGTTTTATTTGATTAGACAGGACCATGCCATCTAAAGTCCATTCTTAGGAGAAACTGTGGTCTTTATTCATACCATCCTGTTCCCCTTCAAGAGGGGATGCAGGAAGTGGCCAGGAGCATTATGGTACACGGTTTGTTTGGGGTGACTCACCAAATGACTGTTTTGTCAAAGACATCTATGTTATATGCCTGTCATGGGAACTGAATTGTCATTACAAAGGTCAATTTGTTGGGGTTAATAAATGTATTAAAATGTAAACATCCAGTGAAAATGTCTTTGGCATGGAGATTTTTTGTTAATGATGCGTTGTAAATTAGTTAATAACTAAAAAGAACCCAAGATGACACAGCAATCCCACTCCTAGGCATGTATTTGGAGAAAACCATAATTCAAAAGGATGCATGCACCCCAACGTTCATTGCAGCACTATTTACAATAGCCAGGACATGGAAGCAACCTAAATGTCCATCAACAGGAATGGCTAAAGAAGATGTGGTACATATATACAATAGAATATTACTCAGCCATAAAAAGGAATGAAATAGTGCCATCTGCAGAGACGTGGATGGACCTAGAGACTGTCATACAGAGTAAAGTAAGTCAGAAAGAGAAAAACAAATATCATATAATATTGCTTATATGTGGAATCTAGAAAAATCGTACAGATGAACTTATTGGCAAAGCACAAACAGAATCACAGATGTAGAGAACAAACTTACAGTTACAAGGGGGAAAGTGGGGGGACAAATTGGGAGATTGGGATTGACATATACACTATGATGTATAAAATAGATAACTAATGAGAACCTACTTTTAGCACAGGGAACTCTATTCAATGATGACCTAAATGGGAAGGAAATCTAAAAAAAGAGGAGATATATGTGTATGTATAACTGATTCAATTTTCTGTACAGCAGAAGCTAACACAACATTGTAAAGCAACAATACTCCAATAAAAATTAAAAAAATAAAAAGAACCCAAGGGTGGCAGAAGAAAATTATAAAGGGTGGGAAAATGTATCTGTAGTGTAAAGAGACCTAAAAATGAGAAGAGCAGAGATGAAAGAAGAGATGAACAGAAGGCGCCCAACTCAGCATCTCAACACATCTGGTGCCTGGGAGTTTTGGGGGAAGAGGACAGAAGAAAGTGAGAAAAAAAAAAGCAACACAAAAGTATTGAAAAAATAGTAAAGAAAAACATGTGCCCTCTATATCAGGTCTAAGGACAGATATGATGCAACATGTTTTACTGGAAGAAGAACCAGACTAGAAGTCAAAAGAACTGAATGTTTTTCACTTGCCGTGAGATCTGCTTAAGACATCTCGTTTCTCTGACAAATAAAGATATTTGTTTATGTGGGAATCCCCAAGATCCCTTCCTGCTCTAACATTCTATTTCTATACATTTTAAAGTCACTCGCCTAACAAATACTTTGTTTTCTAATACAAATCCTTCTAATTTCCTGGTATCATTTCATGTTTAGCATTTTATTGTGTTTGAAGTTACACAATCTTCTGTCCTTAAACCATGGAGCTAAAGAATGTCAACTTGTCATTATTTTTACTGCTATGCCATCTTTTTGAGTTACTAGTTAGCATTTCTGTGTTATCGTATATGCTTTAAAGTCAACAATTAATCCTCAAAACAGCTCTCCCATGGAGGCCCTCAAAAGATTTTATAAATACTAATGAAATTCACTGCACAGTTCCTTAAGAAAGTATGCCAATGATTTCCCTATTGGATGACTATGATTCTATATCAAGTTTCAACTTCATAAACAGAGAACCGTCAATAGCACATGTACTAATTAAGCTTCTGTTCCTTAGTTTTACTGTGATGTTTAATTGTTTATTAGCCCTAATAAGATGCTTTGCCAGGATGAGAACTGTCAATTTTGTAAAATTTATTGAGCGAGGCTTAGACCTGACTGGGAAAAGAGTGGAATAGAATTGACAGATATTTGTGAAATGCAAGCACATTATCTCTTACTTTCAGGCGCTGATAGAGGTAATAAATCAAGTAGAATTTAGTACAACAAAGAGGAGCTCTCACCTGATGATGATAGTTAACACATGAGCCAAATGGATGACTAGGTGAATCCTTAGCTGAAATTCCATCTTTTAGATGAATGGATGTTACCTGAACACAGATCCCAGCAAATGTTTGAACGCTGGCTCGCTTCCTAAAGAGAACTGTAAATGCACCAACACCACACTGTTTTTATAGGCCTCCCACGAAGACATTGCAAAATTACAAAATATTTCTTATTGAAGATATTTCTGTGAATGGGTTTTGAAAATCTGATTCTACAGTGTCCCTCACATGTCCATTTTTTTTGTGAGGACCTTTTAGAACAGGAGAAATCACTGGGCAGTGCTCTGTGAAGAAGTCAAGGGGATAGAAAATGAAAAGAAGGAAACAAAGGCAAGTTGCATCCACTTCCTAGTTTTGTGCGCCTTTTCCTGCTCTGTGAGCGTTACTGTGGCCTAGACTAGCGTGCTTGGCTGTGCACGGACTTTATCTCACATCTGTTTCTCAGCCTGCGCCACTGACAACAGGAAAAACAGCTCTCTCGTTGGGTGCTGTAGTCTGTTCCAGCTGCTACAACAGAATATCATAGACTGAGTAGCTTATAAACAACGGAAATTTATTCCTCACGGTTCTGGAGGCTGGAAGTCCAAGATCTAGGTGCTGACAGTTCCAGTGTCTGGTAGGATTCCCCTTCCCTATAGGTGCTGTGTTCTTGCTGCAGCTTCACCAGGCAGAAGGGGAGAGGGAGCTCTGTGAGGTCTCTATTATAAGAGCACTAATCTTACTCATGAGGGCTCCACCTTTAAGACTTACCTCCCCAAGGCCTCCTTCCTAATATTATCACATTGGGGATTAGGTTTCAACCTATGAACTTTTGTGGAGCTAATGACATTCAATCTATAGCACTGGATTAGTGTGAGAATCCCAGATAATGAATGGGAAGGTGCGTAATCAAATTGGAAGGTACTACATACAAAGTGTTTGTTATACCTTGTTGAAATGACCACATCTCAAGAAGCTGGTATTGACATTTCTTGGAACTTCACATATTGCTGAATTTGAAATATAATAGTCAAACTGCTAAGGGAATTTCTGAGTAATTAAATCGTTTTGGTATTTGGTACACATGTATGGCCATATCTACACACACACACACACACACACACACACACACACACACACACCCGCTAACTCTCAGTAATATATTACAAGAGATTTCACAGTATACTATAAATGAAGTGGCCCATTATAGATGACAGAAGAAAAAGGTTTCTGAGACTGGCCAGCTGACACTGGCTGTCATGAGGCCAAGCTGACTCAGTGCTGTGAATCAGCATGGTTCTGTCTGTGAAACACCATGTTATATCTCAGCCACTGCTGCATCTCTAAAGCTAGTGCACACTGAGAAGCTAGCATTTTGCTTTCTGTCCTGAGATCAGGTCATACAATATTTCAGTGCAGGCAAAGGAAACCAGTTTGACTTAGTGCTAAATGCATCTTTGTATAGATCCTTAACTGGTGCTTTCTGGACCAAAAACTTCCCTTCCCTCACCTCACACAAGGCTGACTGACCAGCACTGAGACAATAGACAGGGTGAAAATTTTATAAACAAAGATTATTAAAAAGAATGGTTTGTGCTTCATATCTTGGGGCCTTTGGATGATGAAATCTCTCTCTTTTACCTACTTCAATTCACCTCCTTTAGCTGAAAGATTTTTTCCAAATGAGCTCATATAAAAATATGTCATCAAGATTAGGATTTAATTCAAATCAAAACAGAAACGATTGAAAGCAAAATATAAGTTCAAGCCTGAAAACATTAAGTATCACAGAATTCTGTGTAAGTGGAATGCATAATATCCTAAATATTAAGAGAAACCCACAATGCATTGTGGAAATAAGTTTGGATAGGGCAAGTGTCACTTCTTCAGAGAAATGTAATACAAGTCATATACTTCAATAGATGTCTGGAAGATTGTGTAACTATGTCCATATAACTGTCTGCGACTCAAATTTAAGGAAGAGAACCCATGTTCATATGAATCTGTAGATGCTGCAAGATTTCATTCTGAGTAGTGAAAGTTCCTTTATGTCTTATATTGCCAACAAAAGTTCCCGTGGCTTATTATATATCATAGCAGAAAGGCATCTTTTTCTAGATTGTTTTGTGTTCAAATAGCAATATTTCTGGCCCTCTAGGAATGACATATTGTTTGGATTACTGAGCTCCAGAGGAGCCTCTGGACTTGGATAGAAGACTGAGATTTAGTAGGCAATATATTTGCCAGCCTTTTTGAAAATTGGAATGCTGTTTCCAAACTTTATCAGAGAGCATGTTGGATCCTTGAGATGGACATCATAAAATTAATGAACATATGGTTATACCTCATTTGTTTGCCTTCTACTAAATTAGAACACCAGTGATTCAACTTTAAGAAAATGTTATTGATCACAGATGAGTTTTTTTAATGGTATCATTTACTTAAGTAATAATAAATATTTAATCTGCTGAATATTCACATTCAATTATACTCACACACACACATTGATTAAACTATTGTTTTTGTCCAAGAATGAAAAATACCACGAATGCAAATACAGAGTTTGAAATGCTCCTGTTACCACAGAAATGCTTATTTGTGTTAAGATACTTTACACCTTGATTAAAGTGATTAGTGGCTCTAGAAAGTGAAAAGGGGACTGAATTTGTTTTGGATTTGTTTTGTATATCACAAGTCTTACATTTTACAGTGGCATCTATCTCTGTGTGCACACAGAATCTGAACCTGTTGTATAGAGACATTTGCTTAGAGTGCTGGGTTAACAAAATCATTGATTTATTTTCATGCAGGCCAATTAGCTTCATTCTGCTCAGAGGCCACACAGATTGCACCCATGATCAGGATCACTTATCTTGTAAATGTTTGTCATGTGTCACAGAAAGAATCTGGAGACAGAAGGGGACTGGGTCAGCACAATTTCCTGATAGGAAAACTAACTCAGACACACCTGCTGGTAGTAGGTTGGAGGACTTATGAGTGTGAAAGCCCAAAGGGATATGAGACCGTCTCTTCTAGCCCCCCCAGAAACATAATTTTTGAGTGAAGAATTACTTAATGTGCAGCACATAATATGCAGAAGCAATCCTATGATAACCCCATAATAGATCTCATGTCTTTAAATCTAAGGCACTGCAGACACCAAGGTTTACTGGAGGGTGACAACCTCAGGCTAGCTTAACCATAGGAAAACTGGGGATTCAGCTCAAGGGTCCCATTTTTAAGGAAGTATTAAGACTTAAATATATTACTCTAAATATATTACTCTGTCTATGCATGATTTGATGGGTCTATGAGAATAAATCTATTCCTTGTAAAGCCATAATAATACATAACACGTGTGATTATTATGGATCACAATAGTAATATAATGTAAATGTTTTGCAATGTCAGTGTTAAAATATAGATTTGTAAAGCATTTGCACTTCATATTTTCAGTAAAGAGATCATTAGTACAAAGTAGAGTAAATAAAATAAACCATATTTTAGAAAATATATACATGCTAAATGCTGCAAAATCTTGTGGTTTTATTTTTTCAAGGTAGGCATGTCTGTATTATGACAATTTTTTTTTACCATTTCTCTCACTGTTCCCAAAAGCTGTGATCATGTGTGTAGTAGTAGAATTAAATAAAATCGAAAGATTGAATTACTCTGAAATATTGTACACAGCAAGACCTACTCGAGAGTAGAACCATATATTGCGTATTTCAAATGTTCTTATTTAATAACATTTATTGTGTACCTAATAGGCGTAGTATTGTGTAAGGTACTGAAACAGAGGTAAATTTGGTGAGTTCATGACATCTAGGAAGAAGCAAAACCTGTACATCT
This sequence comes from Aethalodelphis obliquidens, assembly GCF_003676395.1. Lineage (NCBI taxonomy): Eukaryota > Metazoa > Chordata > Mammalia > Artiodactyla > Delphinidae > Aethalodelphis > Aethalodelphis obliquidens. Next base: position 18,106,880 of record NW_020837963.1, read on the forward strand.
CATCCAGTGTTTGGTAGAGTAATGAGAAGAGAGTGAAACGATTTAAGATGTATCCTCTACAGTGTATTGAATGGTGGACCCTCAAGAGATAGACCATATCACTGGTACCTGTGCCCGTGAAAGAATTTGTAAAAAGTGCCTTTGCAGAAGTGATTAAGATGAGAATCTTGAGATAAGATAATTCTGGAACCCCCACCCCAGGTGAGGTCTAAACCCAATGACAAGTGTCCTCAAAAGAGAGAGGAGAGGAGAAGACAGACACAGAGGAGAAGGATGAAGACAGAGACGGAGACTGGAGTTAGGCACCAACAAGCCAAGGGACATCTGGAGCCACTGGCCGCTGGAAGAGGCAAGAAAGGATTACTCCCTGGAGCCTCTGGAGGAGGTACAGCTCTGCTGACACCTTGATTTAGAACTCCTGGCTTCCAGAACAGTGAGAAAAATAAATTTCCGTGTTTTAAGCCTTCAAGTGTGTAGTATTTTTTACAGGACTCCTAGGGAAGTAGCAAATCCCCTCTCACATTTTCATTCTAATTGAGCTCTTTTGGCAACTGAAAGCCTTTGAGGTTCAAAGGTGATGGAATCTCTTGTGGTAGTATTTGAGTTTACACTGTGGTTCTATTTATGGTCCTCAGGCATGGAGGGAACAAATGTTTTCACTGACTTGTAAAACCTTCCCTGCTGATGTGTTTGTGTTGGATTATGGGAAACTCTCCTTTAGAGCCTTGATCATGTTGATCATAACAGTAATAGTGGTGATAAAAGTAATGTGCTATTATTTAGGGAGCTCCTTGTCCATGACAGGTATTAATCTCGACCTTATGAGGTAGTTGCTATTATTTTGAAAGATAAGGAAACTGGAGGATAGAAAAGTTAAGTTCCTCGGTGTCCATAGCTAGAGTGTGAGAAAGCCTGTGCTCATGAAAATTATTCTATGCTTCCTCAAATTACTTTTTGTAAAATAAAAAATCCTCTTGTGCAACTTTATGCTTTTTCTTTGCACTTCCTCATTATTTTTAAAATGAGCTCAAACCTCTCTCTCCTTAAAAAAAAATAAAAACCAACTTTTCAGCCTTGAAAGCTCCCACTAATTACTATAAGCCTATCTCAAGACTTAAAAAAAAATAATGTCCATCTAATATCTCCACAACGAATTAACTGCCTGTTAAGGTGAATGCTATGACATTGCTGAGCACTGGGTGGTTCTGATACACAAAATGGCAGTCATATCTGGTCCAATTTAGTGTTTTTCAACCCACTAGAATCAGACTTCTACCTTTACCACTCTGAATCGACTCTTGAAGATACACGGGTAACATATTAATTACAAAATGCAAGAGTGACTTTTCAGTTCTCTTTATATAAATAGTAGTTAAAATTAATTATAGCAAGTACGTCTGTTGAGCGCTTCTTATGTAATCAGCAGAGGGTTAAGCATTTAACTCTTTGAGAAGAGATAATGTGCTTTCCCCCGAATAAAAAAGGATGGAACTGAAGCTTGGAGAGGTTGTGTAAATTGCCCTCCACACCCAGCAAAGCTGGGATTCAAAGTCTGGCTCATTTCAATATGAAGCTCTTGATGGCTATGATATAAATCTTCCTAGCTTTTGACACAGTTGAGCACTACCCTCGTGAATATATTTTCTCTCCTGATGTCTGTGGGACCACCCTCGTTCTCCTTCGACCTCTGATCACTATTCACTTTCTTTCTAACTCTTCTTTCACTGCCTAAATTTTAAGTGTCACTTTTCCCCCAAGGTTTTGTCTTGGGCTCTCTTCTCATCTCACTTGTCTCTTCCCACCTTTTTAATTTTAGGCACTCATCCTATGGATTCAGTTATCACTTATAATGTGACGACTTTCAAACCTCCACCTAGAATTTTCTCCTGAGCTTCAGATGTAATTCACCACTGGGCACTGCTCCTGGATCTTAGGCTACTCAACTCAAATATACACATCTATTCATACCCCAAACTCCTCCACAGCTTTGTTTCTTTACTTCCTAACCTGACTGAAACACTTCCACTGAAAAATCTTGCAAGGAGAGATTAATTCACAGAATTATTTGAGTTTTTCACCCACCTTTCATTTTTTCCTCTCCTTCATCAAAAACAATAATCACTAAGTTGTATAACTGTTGCCTTCATATAATGCTCAGATCTCTCTCTCTTTTTCTCCATCCTCAATTCAACTGCTGTTGTATGAGCTCCCAGAAGCTGCTTTGTGGACTTTTTTTTTTTTTTTTTTGAGGTACGCGGCCGCTCACTGTTGTGGCCTCTCCCGTTGCGGAGCACAAGCTCCGGACGCGCAGGCTCAGCGGCCATGGCTCAGGGGCCCAGCCGCTCCGCGGCATGTGGGATCCTCCCAGACAAGGGCACGAACCCGTGTCCCCTGCATCGGCAGGCAGACTCTCAACCACTGCGCCACCAGGGAAGCCCACAAGACAACTTTTGAGGTCCCTTTCAAATCTAATGTTATTTGATTATAAAATTGAGATCCTCACTACCTAGGATAGCATTTAAGTCTATTAGTCATTACTTCATAGTGTGACTGAATTTGACAGCCTCTTAGAGTCATAACAAAGAACAGGTTTGATCAGGAGTTGATGGAGAGCTCATTGGAGCTGAGAGAATTATCCAGGACAGTAACAAGGATGAAGGGCATTGACCAGAAGGAGTTCCTTTGTTCCTTAGAGAAATGGTTAAAATTGCTGAAAAGTAATTTTGCCTATTTTAATTTGCTTGAGTGAAACTTTGCTTTGTCTTATACTTAATTTGAATATCTAATTAGTAATGGTCCTTGAGAAATCTCAGTTTCTGAAATATAACTGGAAGGTAAACATTGTTGCTATATCGTGTTTCCCAGCTCCCAGTAGCCCTTTATAATTTTTCTCTGCTCAGGAAGTATTTGCGGCATTAGCAGTTTGGTGATGTCAGCACATTGGAGAATGTTCTGGAACATCTGGAATCTGTCATTTAGATTTAGAGGGTGCAAGGGGAATAGAAGATTGAGTTCTCTTACATCTAGGTTCAGTTCCCTTTATGGTGTTTCTAAAATAAGACTTATTTTGAAGCAGCCACTAGGGCTTTCTGTGGAGCCCTGATTAGACCTGGTTCAATAAAGCCACCTAAGTCCATCAGGATTCTTAGGGAGTCTCTTACTTAAGACTTTGTGAAACTGTGATTCATCCAGAATATTCCCCATATCATGAGAAGCAGCGTGTGGTCCAGGTAATGTAATCTGAGATATCCCCAGATCACTGTAAACATACACACCTCTAAAATGCTTTACATTGTCATAATGCCTTAAATCCTACATATTGTAAATTTTTCCCTGGCTAATCCATTTTATGCAAATTAAAACTGTATATAAAACCCTAGGAAACAGTGTGTAGTTATCAGGCATGCCATATGTGACATAAATTTACTAAATCAAATTACTTTCTCAACTAGCTTGACCCATGGACAGAGAGGACCGTTTCTTTCATTGGGAGTAGTTAGAAGGAAGGTAGAAGGAATATTTGTGCAATAGGAGGGAATCATTGGTTCATTATATAGCCAGGGAAGAAAGGAACAGAAAAGGCAGGTGTTGGGAGACACATCATTCCCTTATGCCATGACTTTTCATGTGATGGTGTATGGCCAGGCCAATAACAATCATCCAGATCTTTTAAATTTCCCCAACAGCTGCCAAACTATCCTGGAATCAGAGTATCTGTACAAATTCACTAGCAACAAAAGTCTACGGACAGTTAGCTGTGGACTAACTTCAAACATCTGAAGCTAGAAAGTGAGTACAGGGCAAATTAATTGAGCACCTACTACACTATTATGTGTTAATCAAACAGGACATTTTGGTGTGGGCTTTTTTGTGAGAATTTCCTTTTTAAACGTTTTATTTTATTTTTAATTGTGGTAAAATATATATGACATTAAATTTTCAATCTTAATCATTGTTAAGTGTACAGTTCAGTAGCATTAAATGCATTCACATTGTTGTACAACCAATCCACAACTCTTTTCATCTTCAAAAATGAATATTCTACATGCATTAAACAATAACTCCTCATTCTCTGCCCTCCCCTCCAATCTCTGGTCACTGCCATTATACTCTCTGTCTCTATAAATTTGACCGTTCTAGGAAGTTTATGTAAGTGGAATCACACAATATTTGTCCTTTGTGTCTGGCTTATTTCACTTATCATATTTTCGAGGTTCATCTATGTTGTAGCATGTGTCAGAATTTCCTTCCGTTTTAAGGCTGAATAATATTCCATTATATGCATATATTACCTTTTTTTTATCCATTCATTTTTTTATCCATTTGTTGATGGACCTTTGAGTTATTTCTACCTTTGGCTGTTGTGAATAATGCTGTTATGAACATGGTGTGCAAATATCTCTTTGAGATTCTGTTTTCAATTCTTTGGGGTATATACCCAGAAGTGAAATTGCTGCAGAAAGTTCTGTTCTGTAACAAGATCTAAGATGAGTGTGGGAAGACATGTCAGTGCTTCCAAATAAGGTTGCAAAGTTGAGGGAGGAATGGGATAAGACTCAGCACTGGTCTCATGCTCCAGGTAGAATGAAAATGCCTATTCTGCACTTTCATCAAAAGAACTTAACACTAAAAACACCACTGGCAAACAATATCCTTAAGATGTCTCATTTAATTCAATCCCCACCACAGTCTTCAGAGGTAGTATATCGTAGTCTTACGAGAGGGAGCACTGTATGTGGCTGAGGGGAGTTGATTAACAGTATCTTAAGTCATTGCTTGGATTTCTATCCCATCTCTTCTACTCACCCTCTGTGTAACCTTAGGAAAATTACTTACTTCACTTCTGTGTCTCACTTTTCTCATGAAGATGATAAGTGTTTCGAGTATTAAATCAGCTAATGCGTGTAAAGATATCAGAACAGTGCTTGTACTAAACACTCAATGTTCCTTATTATTATGAGGTTTCTTCCTTCTTTTCTTTCTCTCTTTCTGTCCTTTCTAATATAAAGAACCTAAAGCTTAAATGATTCAGTTTGATGAAGATCATCTAGTTATTGATGGACAGAACCAGGATTTGAATTAAGCTGTTTATGACTCTAATGAAAAAGGTCTTTCCAGAATTTCATTGTTCCTCCCCTTTTTAATAAATAATGAATCTCACTTTGCAATCCAGATTATTGTGTGTGGACTGACTTAATTGATATTTTATTTAGTAAATGTTTATTGAGTATCTACTATGTGTCGAACACTAATTTAGCAATAGGGAATATTATTGCAGCCTAAGGAAGACAAGGTAAAATACATTAAATAATAAGATATAGGAAAGAAATGTAAATCAAATAAGGATCAATTACAGAAATATGAAATTTAAAAGAGTGAAAATCATTCTATTACTGGGGAAGCCTGACTTGGAGTTTTAGAACTGATTTTTTTTTTTTTTGCATCACAGAAACACACCTGTGTATTTTGATCTTGTTTCTTTTCCTACCACCCTGCCCCTCAACTCAACACCACTTCAACGTTTGAAAGAAAATAATTTGCACAATCATTGCTTCCGGTTGCTCAGAGCATTGTCTTATGGTGAGAGGTGATAAGTGGAGATCAGTGAGAAGGAAAACAGCTCTTTACTAAACTCTGCTCCTTCCCTTAACCCTTTCAAGGCATAACACTGCTTAATTAACCAACTGGCACTTACCATACTAACTCAAATGTCCCAGGGCCTGTTGCCTAAGCCATGCTTTGCTTGTATTATTTTACTAAGCAACAAGCTTGCCAGCTTGAGATGTCTATGCAATATGTAAATGATGCAGTGAATCGCTTTTATATTCTGCTTGGCACTGGGAGAGCAGTTTCAGGGCTGTCATCTCTGCTGAACAATATCAAACCTCAGATGTCAAGGAAGATTCTCAATTTAATTCAGAAAAGCTAGGTATTTGCTTCCTGGCTCTACAGATTTACATCAGTTTGTTTGATGTATCTTTGATGATGTAATGGCTGTTGCTGCTATTTTCACCTTATAGAACCTAAGGTTAATCAGCCCCAAAGGACGTAAGCACTTGAAAGTGTTGTTGCGTGTACAGTTGGAGCTGTGTTTGCTCAGGTGCACAGAATGCTAAGATCGCAAAAGTGTGTAAAGGGGGTTTTGGTGGGGGGGGGGCATGGCTAGAAAGAGAAGGAGGAAGTTACAGCTTCATCTCTCTTTTTACTGAAGTCTAGAGGGAGAGCTCTGCTATAAAGAATCCTAAGTCAAAAGAGGTTCTCCCTTGTGAAGAAGATACCCCTCATCTGGGGTCGGGCTCCTAGAAATCCCCTTGCATATGTAATTCCTGGGCTACCTTAGGCTGGTTCCCATGCCCACGTCCCAAACATGCTGGTCCTCCTTTTGTGACTATGGAGTCCCACACTCTTTAGGAAGATGGGCTTGGGAGAGGTGGAGTCCCCAAATTGGATCTCCTTCAGGAAGGCTGTAACTACTCATCTCTCTCTCACAAGACTCCTTTAGTGTTCAGAGATAGCACATGCAATACAGTAACTTTCGTTATTGTTCTACCATCATTTGCTTAGGCTAATCTCTCCAACCAGATATAAAAGTTCATGAGAAGAGAGACTGTGTTTTAGACTTCCCTTTCCCAAAGTGTGGGCACATGGCAGGTACCCAATGAACTCTCAATTCTTGATAAACCAGGCCTCTAATATTGCAACTTCTACCTTCTCTCAATAAGTTTGCATTTTGCATTTGCACCCATCACTGAGGACTTGTGTAAATATAACTCAGAGGTAACCAGAGCAATCACAATGTTCTTCAGAGGCTTTCTGAAAAGTTTCTCTGAGGCAGGTGTGACAGGCCCTTCTAGCAACACACAATGATCTGTCTTCACCTGGTGCAAACACATGGGGAATGCAGCACTCTCTGACAGTCGTCTGGCAGTGTCGAGGCCTAACAGTGGAAAGATTCTACATCTGCTAAAATTAGTAGAGGTGGCCTTTTCCTGTGATGCACAGAGAATCTTGGATGGAGGAGAGAACATTTGAGACATCCCATGAAGAAGACAAGGTGTGTGTGTTTCTCACGGGAAGGTCTCTAATTCCCGAAAGGCTGTACCTGGGTTCCTGGTGTAGTCCTTGCTTACCTCCAACTGTATGAAGGCTCATGGTGAAATCTTTTCTCAGAGCCGTTTGTAATGTTGCAAGACTGCTTGGAAATATTATTACCAAGGCTTTCACCGTGGCAACTGTTTCCAGTGGTGGCTTTGTATATGGACAGAAAGGGACAAGAGATCTTAGAATAAATAAGCTCAACTATTTATCTCTTAACAAGTATGAAGGATTATTTTCATATGTATTATATAATCACATGAGGACTCCAGGCACATGACTGCACAATGGTTAGATATACTTTCTCTTTGGAACCTCAGAAGATCCTTGAAATAAAAATTAGCAGAACTAGCATTAATTTTTTAAACCAACATCATTCAAAAACTTTGGTAATTGAATAGCTCTGACCAATTATTCACTATGTTCTTCAGAACTGTGAGTGATGCTCCCGGTAGCACTGTTGAGGGATGTTGTTGAAGGAAACATATTATTTTCCTTCTGGAGAACCAGAAGATACTACTTAGATTTCCACCTGCGGTGTTCTGGGTGGGCTGTTTTGAAGTCAGGATCAAATGGTAGGTGGGAGTATAGTTTAACTAAATGGTAATACATGTAGACATGCTGTAGAGTTTATGGTGCTCTGCTATGTACTCCGATCTCCTTGCTTGAGTATATCTGAATGTACAAAAATGCAGTGCTTATCTTCAACCTGTAAAAAAGGATGGGTGGAGCTATAGTTGTATTCAGAGGGTCTGCTGCTATATTTGAGGTGTCAGCTGCAGATTAAAAGTTGATATGAAGCCATCTGACAGAAAGAACTATTATGTTGTGGTCTGCTACACTTCCAGCTGGACTCCTCTGGTTGTTGTTTCTGAAAACTCAGCAGCAATGCTGCTTGGCGTGTGCTTCAGGAAATCATGTTATTTCTTCTCTTTCTTTTTCCTTCTGGTCGTCTAGCAGGTCCTCTGTCTGGACAGTGGATGCTGGTTGCACTGAGAACAGCTACTAGACTCACAAACATTGCTGGGCTGAGTTTGGTCAACAGAAATCACTGTTCAGTGTTTAGTGCCATTTGTAGGCAACACCAGGAATTCAAAAAGTCATGGACTTTCCTCATATGAGTTTACCTTCTGTCGTTTAACTAAATCATATATTTACCATTTTCATGCAGATATGCTTCAGCCTGACCGTGCCCACTGAAAATTATATAGACCAAAACTGGACTGGTAGTTTTATGAGGTTTCTGGTCAACAACCAACACTTTCTTTCATAGCAATACTTCTGCTATTGCAGCTGAGGTCCCATATTTGTCTTAAAAATAACTAAATCATATTACTGATTCATGTTAACCTGGGATTCTTTATGATTCCTAGGTCTTATAAAATGTATTAATAATTTTACTTCATACCTGGGAATCTCTGATAGAGACAGCTGTTATTTGTTTGACAAACACTTTAATAGGTTTAGCTATTCCTAGTCTGGATGGGAAAGGTTAAGATAAAGTTTGCATAATAAGAGTGTGCCATTTTGCAGTGAGTGTTTTTATTCTTTCAAAATTATGAAATATATGCACATATAAAGAAGTACAAAAATACAATATAACCTACAGATAGATAGATTGAGGGAACAGAATATCATCAGATTGTACTCCAGAATCATCCTTTGTTTCTTTCATATAACAATCTCCCCTTACCTCAGAGTTTACAATTATCCTTAATTTTTATTACTATATAGTATTCCATCATATGGATATACCAATATTTATCATTCTACTGAAAACAAATATTTGGGTAGTGTTGTGGGGTTTTTTTTCTTTTATTCACAATATAGATACAAGCATACTAGTATATGCATCTTCATACGTATGTAAAGAAGTTTCTCTCAGGTGTATGTATTGGATAGGGATATATGTTGGGCCACAGGGTTAACTGATCTTCACTTTTGGCAGATAGTGCCAAATTTTGTTTCTAAAGTGGATGTATCAGTGCATATCCCGTACCAGTAGGCTAAGGGGGTCTAGTTACTACACACCTTATCTTGTTATCATCAGACATTTCAATTTTTACCATTCTGATGGGTGTGAAATTAATCAGGGTTGACATAAAATATAGGATGCATGGTTAAATTTGAATTTTTGGTAGAAAAATAATTATGTATATGTCCCAAGTATTATATTGGACATATGCATGCTAAAATTATTCATTGTTCATCTGAAATTAATAGAACATCCTGTACTTTTATTTGCTAACGTGGTACCCTATATGTAACGGTGTCTTATTGTGGTGGAAATTTATATTTTCCTAATTTCCTTTTTTTTCTTTCCATTTTATTGAGATGTAATTGATACACAGCACTGTTTAAGTTAAAGGTGTACAGCATAGTGATCTGACTTACATACATCATGAAATGATTACTACAATGTGTTTAGTGAACACCCAACAACTCATATAGATACAAGCTAAAAGAAAATATACATTTTTCCTTATGATGACATAACATTTACTCTCTCAACAGCTTTCCTATATAGCATGCAGCAGTGTTAGTTATATTAATCATGTTGTACATTATATCCCTAGTACTCATTTATCTTATAACTGGAAGTTTGTACCTTTTGACCACCTTCATCACCATTCAAAGATATTACATTATTATTGACTATATTTCCCACACTGCATTTCATCCCCGTGTCTCATTTATTTTGTAGCTGGAAGTTTGTACCTCTTAATATATTTCCCTAATTTCTATGAAGGTTGAGAGACTTCAAATACTTAATGGCTATTTAGATTTATTTTCTGTTAAATATTTGTAGAAAAATTCTTTACCCATTTTACATTGTTTTTGCAGTTTTCTATCATGTATATTCTGAAGAACCCCTACAATAAAACCTATGTGTGTACATATATATATATCTATATATATATACACACACACACATATGTATATATATGTGTTGTGTCTGTTATATGTATTTCATGTATCCATTTATACTCTCCCATTCTTTTTTTTTTTTTTTTTTTTTGTGGTACGCAGGCCTCTCACTGTTGTGGCCTCTCCGGTTGCGGAGCACAGGCTCCGGACGCACAGGCTCAGCGGCCATGGCTCACGGGCCCAGCCCGTGGGATGGGATCCTCCCGGACCGGGGCACGAACCCTTGTCCCCTGCATTGGCAGGTGGACTCTCAACCACTGCGCCACCAGGGAAGCCCCAAGAATCTAGATTTTTATGTGAACTACCTCAGTGATCAACTGTCGGTAACTGATTCAATGTTTTTTTAAGGTAAGAAAAAAGAAAAGAACTATAGGAAACATCCTATGTGGCAAAGGAACACTTCTATCAGCTGGACTCCCCCCCAGTGCTCTGGTTTGTGCGCTTTGGACCACAGCAAGCATGCTTCTTAATCCGACAGGCCCAGGTGAGGCTGAGTGAGAAGTGCTAGAAAGCCAGAAAATGGCTAGAAGTGACTGGGGATCTGGAGGAGAATGAATGGACACTGAAACTGAACATCGCTCCTATACAATTCTGCTTTAGACTCGTTGTTTCAATCTAGCCAGCATGGCTAGAGATTATTATGGAAATTAAATAAATCAAGAAAGTAAATCAATTGTAACCATCTACAGTGCCTCTTAGACAAATACTCAAGGAGAAAACAAATACTGGCCTGAAAGTAGAGTTACTGATCACTTACTAAATCTGAACACCTTCATAGAATTCACTTTATCAGAGCATTTGTCCAGCAATAAACAGAATGCTTTTCTTGCAGGGGTTCAACATGGTGTCATTTCTGCTGTCCATTATCAATAAAATTATTTCTCCCTAAAGAGCATCCAGAGACACCTTTTGGTTTAACTTGTCTCCCTTGTATCCTGTTTTCCCCTCCAATTCTGGCTGCCCTCACATCAAGCAGAAAATTTGAACTGGATCAGCCAAGCACTTTACCAGAAGGAAGAACACTCTTTCATTAGAGGCTAAGATTCATTCTGCACAGGAACACATATGCACACACTCACACTTAGCCACAGATCCCTCCAAATAAGCCTGCCTTATATAATTAATGTGTATCGAGCGTTAATTACAAAATCACTGTGCGCTTCTGAGTGATGCACAGTTATCAGGCAAGCAGCACAAATATCATCATGCCACAAGGCTGCCCTTCCTACACCATGAGCTTTAACAATTTATTTTCAGCATTTGGCTATTAATTATGCATGCATCTCTATATGTTCATTTGCCTGAATGATTGGATATGTGCCATGTCATGAAGGTTATGAATGTGAGGGCATGAAATTCATAGATACCGGTCCCCAAATTTCCCTTACCATATGCACCTATATCAGTAAGCATCATATTGCAGCAAAGGGTTTGGGCTCCAGTCATTCAGAATAGCCACAGTGCTCGGGAATATATCTTTACTTATTAGTGTTTTTATCATGGGACATAAGTACCTATCCAGGACGTAAATCAGGAGCTTATAATTCCAGAATCATTTGACATAAACCAGACTGCCAGGAAGAAAGAAATATAATTAAAATTAGAAACAGAAAAATTGTACGTTCTTTGAGCCCTACATTTTTACTATCAGATGCTTTGGTACTGTTTGTCCCAGGTGTTAGAATGACTGACACTCGGACAGCCTAAAAAAATTATTGGTGAGCTGATAGATATTCGAAGTACTTCTCCACTGCTGAAGGATCCTGAATCTGCAAATTTCAATACAAACCAGATATATCTTCCTGGCCTATATCTAACCTTTCAGGGCTGTTTAACAATGAACTACAGATCCTCCTCGACTTAAGATGGGGTTACAAACCGATAAACCCACTGTAAGTTGAAAATATCCATAAAATGCATTAATACACCTAACCTACCAAACATCATAGCGTAGCCTACCCTACCTTTAATGTGCTCAGAACACTTCCCTGAGCCTACAGTTGGGCAAAATCATTTAACACATTTCCGTTGGGAGAAAGAGAATGACTATCTGACTGAGTACAGAATGGTTGTAGTGTAACAGTTCACGCTTGTGATCCCGTGGCTGATCCACAGCTGTGCTCACTGCTACTGCCCAGCATCATGAGAGAGCATTGTACCTCGTATCCCTAGCCCAGGAGATCAGAACGCAAAATTTAAGTACAGTCTCTACTGAATGCATACCACTTTTGAACCATTGTAAAGGCAAAAAACCCTATCATAAATGGGACCATTTGTATTACTAAATAAGAATGTTTGGCATATTGGATTGAGTGACATCAAAGGAAACTATTAGTATCTAGGAAATAATATACAAGAGTAAAAATGCAAGACAAATAATATAATTTAAAAGAAGAGGAATATTTCAGTTTTTAAATGGCTCATGGATATTTGTCATATAATCTAAAGCTGATAAATGATTATTGTTACTTAGGGATTTTTTGAACCCATTTGTCTAACAGGTTTCACATGTGCAAAATATCTTTGTAAGTTACTGCGAGGAGGTGAAGTTCCAGGCTCTTTTACTGATAAACCACATCAAGGGTTCTTAAACTTTAGTGTCCATCAGAATCACCCAGAAGCCTTGTTAAACACCCCAGATTCTCAGGGCTCAATCCAGATATCTGATTCAGTAGGTATTGGGTGAAACCAGAGTTCAGGAATTTACATTTCCAACAAGGTCGCTGGTGTTGCAGCTACCGCTGCTGGTCCAGAGACCACACTTGGAGAGTCAAATGCTGTAAACATAAGCTCCACTTTATCAGGGCTATAATCTCTGTTGTTTATGCTGGAAAACAGTTGGCGCTCAACAAGCAGATAATAAGTGACTAGTACTGCTGAAAGCCTTCAAAATGCCTACACACTTTTATTACAAAGAAATTTTAATATGACATCTCAGAGTAGAAAATCATCAGTATTTGGGGTAAAAAATAGCTCACAACAGGCTCAGATGCTTCCATTAAAGCGAAACACTGGTTCTGCCTTATTAACAAAATTTATTGCTACCAGATCTTTTTTTTTTTTTTTTTTTTTTTTTTTTTGTGGTACGCGGGCCTCTCACTGTTGCAGCCTGTCCTGTTGCGGAGCACAGGCTCCGGACGCGCAGGCTTAGCAGCCATGGCTCACAGGCCCAGCCGCTCCACGGCATGTGGGATCTTCCCGGACCAGGGCACGAACCCGTGTCCCCCACATCGGCAGGCGGACTCTCAACCACTGTGCCACCAGGGAAGCCCCAGATCTTTTCATTATGTTTTCAGCATTTTTTTTTGAATTTTAAAGCACTTTTATTTTATTTTATTTTTTAACATCTTTATTGGTATATAATTGCTTTAAAATGGTGTGTTAGTTTCTGCTGTATAACAAAGTGAATCAGCTATACATATACATATATCCCCTTATCCCCTCCCTCCTGTGTCTCCCTCCCTCCCTCCCTATCCCACCCCTCTAGGTGGTCACAAAGCACCGAGCTGATCTCCCTGTGCTATGAGGCTGTTTCCCACTAGCTATCTATTTTACATTTGGTAGTGTATATATGTCCATGCCACTCTCTCACTTTGCCCCAGCTTACCCTTCCCCCTCCCCGTGTCCTCAAGTCCATTCTCTAGTAGGTCTGTGTCTTTATTCCCATCCTGCCCCTAGTTCTTCATGACAATTTTTTTTTTTTTGAGATTCCATATCATTACTCTGAATTCTTTTTCAGGTAGACTGCCTATTTACTCTTCATTTCTTTGGTCTGGTGGCTTTTATCTTGCTCCTTCATCTGCTGTGTATTTCTCTGTCTTTTCATTTTGCTTAACTTACTGTGTTTGGGGTCTGCCCCCAGTGGGTAAGGTTGTTTCAGTGGTTTGTCTATGCTTCCTGGTGGGTGGGGCTGGATCTTGTTTTTCTGGTGGGCAGGACTGCATCCAGTGGTAAAACACTTTTATTTTATTTTATTTTTATTTATTTATATATTTATTTTGCGGTATGCGGGCCTCTCATTGTTGTGGCCTCTCCCGTTGCGAAGCACAGGCTCCGGACGCGCAGGCTCAGCGGCCATGGCTCGTGGGCCCAGCTGCTCCATGGCATGTGGGATCTTCCTGGACCGGGGCACGAACCCGTGTCCCCTGAATCGGCAGGCGGACTCTCAACCACTGCGCCACCAGGAAAACCCAAAACACTTTTATTTTTAAAATGCTGAATCTACTGCTACTGTTGGAGGGTCTCCTACAGAGGCGGGGGTGGCTGTGGCTCACCACAGAGACAAGGACACTGGCAGCAGAAGTTCTGGGAAGTACTTCTTGGCATGAGTCCTCCCGGAGTCCGCCATTAGCCCCCATGTTTTCAGCATTTTTACGGATTTTGCCACATTTGACTTTTGTTCTCCATTTAACTTACATTTCAAGGATCTGCTTTTCCCACTCCAATTGGGAGAGGCGCATTGAGATTCCCTGCAGTAACATTTAATGCCAGTGTTATTTTTTTTATTTCCTCTTTTTTTCTTCCCATTAGAACAATTTACTTCCGCCTGCAACTACTAACGACTTATTCCAAGTATCATGCAAAATACAATTTTCCATCCCTGGAATAAGTTTCATCTGTGATTGGCAGAGGTTGCTGTTCTTCTGTGCCAGGCAGTGTGTGAAGTCCTTTTTGTGTATGTGTATTGCTTATAAATAAATTTTTATTTTAGAAAAATTTTTACGTAAGTATAGTTGATTTACAATATACTTTTAAATGCAACTATTATTTTGAAACTGCTTTATGTGTAATAAGAAAGTTTTCCACTGTCCATCATTTACAGACATAGAAGGGTGAAGTTGGCATATGCATGCTATATTTGCTGTGCCCTCGCTGAATCCAGTTATTTGACAAATGAGAAAGCTGAAGTGATTTTTCTATAATCACAAAACTGGATGCATGGGATACTGAAGAAAGCAAAATATGACTAATAAATATTAGAAAAAATGGTAAAAAAAATTCAGTGAGTTGAGTTGGATTTAGAATCTATGTATTCTGCTTCCTAAAACAGTACCTTAGGGCTTCCCTGGTGACGCGGTGGTTGAGAGTCCGTCTGCCGATGCAGGGGACATGGGTTCGTGCCCTGGTCCAGGAGGATCCCACATGCTGCGGAGTGGCTGGGCCCGTGAGCCATGGCCGCTGAGCCTGCGCGTCCGGAGCCTGTGCTCCGCAACGGGAGAGGCCACAACAGTGAGAGGCCCATGTACCGCAAAAACAAACAAACAAACAAAAAACAGTACCTTATTTTCCCCCTAACTGCTTCATCTAGTATGTTCAGAGATGTGTTTTTTTACTCATTACCTACAAATGTAAATCATACTACTCATATGAACTTTAGGTAATTCTTTAAGAGTCCTGGCGGAAGCAGAGAAATGACAGGTGAGAAAAGCCCACTGTGGTGGTTTGAAGTGCAGCAGAGGCTGGAGCTCTCTAAGCAAGAAACGGAACCAGGCACATTAACTGAAAACATGATCTCCAGGCAAACTACTGTGGATACTTGTTTCTACCTTTCCTCCTCCACTTCCTCGGTCCTCATGCCATTTGACGTTGTTGCACAGGCTATGACAAGCTGCTGGTTACACACGGGAGTGAGAAAGATTACCAAAAAAAATGAAAAAATGGACAGCCCGGGAGGTTTATGTGAGGAAGGGTGATTTTTTTCGAACTATGGGAGATGTAGTAGGCAAAGTACTAAAGATGACCCCCTGAGACTGCCATCCCCTAATTATTCAACCACATGCTAATCTTGGCACTGTTGTGAAGTGACTTTGCAGATGGAATGAAGGTTGTGGGCTTTAAATGGGCAGGTTCTCAATGGGAAGATTCATATGACCCTGAAAAGAGGAGAACTGTGTCCGGCAGAAGGAGGATGAAGAGACAGAGAGATGCGGCAGAAGGAGAAGAGACTGCAAGTCCTCGATGCAGGAGGAGGGCCATAGACCAAGGGACTAGAAGCTGAGGACGACTCTAGAAGCTGAGGACGACTCCTAGCCAATAGCCAGCACAGAAACAGAGACACCAGTCCTATACCTGCAACGAACTGAATTCAGGCGAAAACATGCATGAGTTTTGAAGCAGATTCTTCACAGAATTTCCCGATCAGAACCCAGCCAGCTGACATCTCGATTTTGGTCTTGTGAACCTGGGAGTGGAGAAACCAGCTAAGCCAACCTGAACTTCTTACCGATAGAAATGTGTCGTTCCAATAAATATGAGTTGCTGTACGTTGCTAAGGTTGTGATAATTGGTTCCAGCAGCATAAAAAGCTAATATAGGAGGAATGAGTATGTGCTAGGACTGTACTAGGACTGTACCAGGCCCATATTCTCCCTCAGTTCTCATCACATTCTGCAAATCCCTCACATTTTACCATAGTCTCTTAGTGTTAGAATCTCCTTGTGTTCATCTTTGTATCTCCTATGTCTAGTTCATCCTTTGGCACTTGAAAGTGATATAACATAAGCACTAAGATAGCACTTAATTTTTGCTACTTAACATGTATTAACACTAATGTTACTTAACATATATTAAACAATCCAAATCTCATGGGATCCCCTTTGCCGTAGGTATTATTACCATCCTCATTTTACACAGGAGAGGACTAGGGCATGGTGAGTTAATCCAGGCAGGCTCGCTGCACATCCCACGCTCAATACTACATTATGTTGCTATTTGCTAAGTGGATATACTGACACCCACAATCATCAAGGAACGTTGGCATTTGCCACTGTTGAAACTTCCCCTACCTGTTTTGCTGTCACTCATTAGTTTCCAGCAATGCAATGCCTCCAAAATATAGCTCAAGAATCTGCCATAAATGATAAGCGAGCATCATATACCATCAGTGGAAAGATGTGATTCTGAAATGTTAACTATTGAATTATTTTAAGTCTCTCCAAAGTGCTCCAAAGCAATCCTTTGACTTTGCCCCTGTTTTCCCTGTGATTCCTCCCAAGTATTAAAGGATTCAGAAGTGTCAGTCAGCATGAGAGGGAGTTTGGGAACCTGTTCGGTCTTCTGGGAGGAGGTATCTTACCTTTCTAGTGTGCCCTGATAATAGGGCATATGATGTATTCAGAGATGGAAATGAGTCAATTCACAGATGGGGAATGATGATGCTGCTTGCACCTGGATAAACTGTTTGAGGTATATTTTCTTGTCCCAATTTGCTTTTCTTTCTGCCATCATAGCAGTTTCTCTGTCATCCCTGCCTAGGAAGATGTATTTGTAAGGGCAGAAAACGAAAGCAAAAAAATTTCCTGGGGAGAATTACTGATTTGTATTATTCTAAGGGCTTACACAATATCTGAAAGGATTTAAGACAGGGTAAAGAAAAATAATTTTGTGGGAAGAACAGATGTGGATGAAAATAGCGGAAGGTTAACAGGGTTTTCTCTCTGATTCACCTCGGGAGGCATTAGAATTATGGAGAAAAAGCGATCTCTGGGTCTGAGCATCAGGTACTGCAACCAAGAAGGTAATGCACCTGGAGGGGAGGGGCTATGGGGGAATCACTGGGAGATGCATCTTAGCCAGCCCTTGTGTGGATGCTTATACTCTAGGTGTGGCATAGGTACAATGGAGGGTTACTCCTCTGAATGCACATTGTAGATGGTGACACACTAGCAATTCTATGTTTAAATTTTTGAGGAACTGCTATGATATTTTCCACAGTGGTTATCCTATTTAACGTTTATTTTCTTTTTTAACTTGATGTTTGCTTCCTCACTGGGCTGCAAGTTAAGACTTATATGGGCTGGCCATTCAAGCCCATGTCTCTAAGACTAGTTCACAATGACGGGTATACAGAAGCCACAGTAACATTTGTTGACTAAATAAGTAAATAAATTCCACATGTATAAACTATGACCTGTTTGACAAAACTGGAGACAACAGACTTCACAATTTTAAACTATATTATAAAGCTGTAGTAATCAAAATGGTATAGTACTGCCATAAAAACAGACACATAGATCAATGGAACAGAATCCAGAGTCTAGAAATAAACCCAGGCATACATCATCAGCTATTATTTGACAGGGGAATCAAGAATACTCAGTGAGGAAAGGATGATCTCTCCAATAAATGATGTTGGGAAAACTGGATATTCACATGCAAAAGAATTAAACTGGACTGCTATCTTATACCACTCACAAAAATTAACTCAGATTAAAAACTTAAATGTAATGCCTGAGACTGTAAAACTCCTAGAAGACAACATAGGGAGACAGCTTCTTGGCATTGGCCTTGGAAATGATTTTTTGAATATGACACCAAAAGCACGCACAACAAAAGCAAAAATCAAGTGAGACTTTATCAAACTAAAAAGCTTCTGCATGACAAGAGATAATCAACAAATGAAAAGGCAACCTCAAAACAGTAGAACATATTTGTAAACCATATATCTTATAAGGAGTTAAGATCCAAAATTTATTAGGAACTTACACAACTCAATAGTAAAAAAACAAACAATCTGATTAAAAATGGGCAAAGGACCAGAATAGACATTTTTCTAAAGAAGACATGTAAATGGCCAACAGGTGCATTTTAAAGATGCTCAACAACACTAGTCATCAGGGAAACGCAAATCAAAATCATAACGAGCTATCACCTGACACCTGTTAGAATGGCTCTGATACAAGAAACAAGAGATACCTCTGAAAACAGGCATCTGGTTTCTCTTATTTTCCAACATTCCTCTTCCCATTCCGTTCACTTAATGCCTCAAAAATGAAATTAAGCCTTGATTCCTGTCTTTCCTTCACGTCCCACATCCAAACCTTCAGCAGATTCTTGTTTTAATAGAAAAATATAATCCAGAATGTACTCACTTACCCTGACTTGGCCAAAGGTGCTTCCCACTGCAGGACACACACAGTGGACCAGAAGAAACAGGAAAGAAGAAATGCAGTGACTTCTGTATTGGCATCACTACGTTGCCAAAACTTTCGTCCGGACCTTGAAAACAAACAAACAAATATTACAGGCCTAACCTGAGGGAGTGCAGCCCACTGTTCACTCACAGACCATAATGGAAGAAACTGCCTCTCTTGCCTGTGTGGCCTCCTTTGTTCCATTCTCCCTTCTTTCCTCTCTCCTACTTTCCCATTTTCTCTATTCACTCTTAATTTACTCTGCCTTTATGTTATCTTTCAGTTTATTACTTCAACTTTTATAAAACAGATATTATCTAAATCACATAATTTTGCATTTTTCTGACTATTTAGATTCAACGTTCAGAAGTTTAAATAATTACGTTATTCTGCGTATTGTCCAAGAAGCTTATATTTGGTAGCTAAACTGTTTCCTTTATATTTATTGCTTCCAAAAAAATTTCCCTAAATTTAGGTAAAATAAATGAAGAAGGACCCCTCAGTGAGCAGGAGACTGTCAAATATAAACTCCCTTACTGACATTTTCTTTTCCTTTTATTGGGGTAGGATATGACACAGGTATGAAAAGTAACAGTTGCCAAAGTGAACTAATGAGTATATTAATATTTATAAGGTGATCATTAAAGCATTAACTTTAATCTGAATGATAATGCTATGGGCAGACTTGCCACTGTATTCATTTCCATACTCAGACTTAATCCCTATAAAAAAAAATTGTCCAAACCCAAGCCCCTCTTCAACTGAATATGATGAACAAAGAACTTTGCTAATCACTGTTGGAACATGATCTTGAACTGACTGCACTGTGGGAAGACAGTCTTGCTTTTATATACTACTGTCATTGTTTGTTTAATACCCAAGATTAAAAAAAAGAGAGAGAGAGAGAGAATTAGAGAAATATACACTGCACTTTCACTATAACACACTTGTTAGAAATCCTAGTCTCAGAAAATGTTTCAAATAATGAAGAAAAGTGAGTCTTTGATGATATAAGGCAATTCATTTTAGAAATACATAACGGAAGTTTTGAAATAACTTGAAGTGTTATTTAATTATCAGTTCATTGAAATTATGTATTACTGTAATAGCTGTTGCATGTAGCATTGTTTTAAATTACTGGTGGTATAAACACATTTTTACGAGTCCATAAAAAAGTAAATTTCTTGTACCAGGGGTTACTAAAACTAGTACTATCCTGTACTTATATATTTGTGAATTGCATTGGAAGAACAATTGCAAATGTGTATATTTATTCAAAGTAATTTTTCCAACTGTTATGGTATTTGATTATAAACTCTTTCTTGGCCTGTTATTTTGATAAGAATACTGTGCATCTGAGATACAAGTATACAGCCTTTAGTGCACATTACTCATCATTAAAATCAAAATGATGATTTCTAACTTGTTTGTAGTTGTGAAAAGTAGATGCTTACAAATATATAAAGTGTCTAACAGCACTTGGAACATAGACGTTGCAAACAAATATTGCCTACCATCATCATCATTATCATCATCAACATCATTATTACTATTAGTAGTATTATATTCTATATTAATATTTGTTTATTTCATACTCTTACTTTAACTTTTTTTTTTTCTGTGTTTAGTATGAACTACATTTCATTCAAGCTACTTTAAGGCAGAGATCACCTATTTTGCATTTTACCTGGAACCTAGGACTGTGCTGAACACACTGAAAGTGTTCAGCTTAATTCAGTTCATCAGACATTCATAAAATGTTAGATTTGCCCATCGTGTGTTTAAAAATAAGCCTAAGCTTCATTAGGCAGCTCTAAGCTACACAGTGTCCTCTCTTCTGTTTTGTCAATGTGATCTGCTGATTAAAGTGGGCAGAGTAAGGAGCGATGGATAAAGCCATGTCTGTCGTGACCTTTCTAATATCTTTGGTCCCCCTTCCAACTTAACCTTTTGCTTTATTTGACTGTCTCAGAGCCCAGTGCTGTGTTACCGACCCTTGCTTTTCTCTGATCCTCTTCCCAGGCTACAATAAAGTTCTGGAAATGTGCTGATATTTATAATTTCTAAATTAAATTGAGCTTCACGGTAATTCAGCAATTGTAATGATAAGAAAATGGCAGAGAGTTTCTCCTCCATCACCCTTTTCCTTCAGGGTCTAGGAAAGTACCACATATAATAGAAGACTAGCGATAGATATCCACAAGAATATTAATTTAGGCAGTGTGAATGTTATATAGTGTGGGTGTTATAATAATGATAATATTGTCTATTAATTACTGATCATTTGCCAGGAATTTTGAGGTGTATTATGCATATTATCTAGTTAATTCTCATAACACCTTGTAAGATGGATATTATTACTCAGTTCAGAGAGGTTGAATAACTTGCCCAAAGTCATATGACTAATTAAGAGGGAGAGTTGGGACTTAGAGTACAAGTCATTATGATTTCAAAGTTCATTTTCCTTCTACTCTGCTGTGTTGCATGTCTATTTCAGGTTGTTATCTGTTTTCATACTTTTATACATTTATATGTCTCTAATTTTATAACTAATTGTACTTCCAATCACATCCTTGATTGCTGATTTTAACTTTATTTTTTTAATTAAGACTTTAGATTTTAGAGGAGTTTAAGGTTCATAGCAAAACTGAGGGAAAGGTACAGAAATTTCCCATATACCCCCTTCTGCAACACATATAGTCTTCTCCATTATCAACTTTTTCTACCAGAGGGGTATATCTGTTACAACTGATGAATATATGTTGACACATCATAATCACCCAGAGTCCATATTACTATGTTTTATTTTGAAATTCAGAAGAATCAGCTGTGATCTTCTTCCCCCTTATCCATCTATGTATCTATCTATGTATCTATCTCTCATCCATCCATCATCTATTTACCTATTTATCTATCATCATCTCTTTATAATTTCCTTTATGTTGTCTTGTAAAAATGACACCCCTCTTCACTTCTAAAAATAACACTTCAGTTTCTACTTTTTTTTTTTAAAGGGACTTAAAAAAAATTAATTAATTAATTTTTGGCTGCATTGGGTTTTCATTGTTGCATGTGAGCTTTCTCTAGTTGCGGCAAGCAGGGGCTACTCTTTGTTATGGTGGGTGGGCTTCTCATTGCGTTCGCTTCTCTTGTTGAGGAACACAGGCTCTAGGTGCACAGGCTTCAGCAGTTGTGGCACGTGGGCTCAGCAGTTGTGGCTCGCGGGCTCTGGAGAGCAGGCTCAGTAGTTGTGGCACACGGGCTTAGTTGCTCTGTGGCATGTACGATCTTCCTGGACCAGGGCTCAAACCCATGTCCCCTGAATTGGCAGCTGGATTCCCAATCACTGCACCACCAGGGAAGTCCTCAGTTTCTACTTTTGTCTACACATGGCCTTACCAGTTTTTGGATTTTATTCTCTGAAAACAAAAGGCATTCTAGTTTCCTTCATGAATGCACATCTCCTCTATATTAATGAATGACACATCTGACTCTGCCATCCTGAGTAAGAGGATGTGAATGACACCACTCAAGAGTTGCCCTTGATTTTAACTTACCATTTATTGTTCTTTTAGAATTCAAATGTGTGTCTCAAAAATTCTCAGTCCATGTCTTATGCTCCATACTCCATTTCAGACCTTCTACCAGGCACCTCAACTAAATGTCCCAAATTTAATGTATGTTCTTCAACTTATGCTAATTCCCCCACTTCCCAAATCAGGTAATGTCACTCTTCCCAGTAAGTTTTGCGTCATCTTGCCCTTTCCTTCCTTTTAGAGGTGCTATTTCATCTAATACCAAACCCAAATAATTTTGCTTTTAAAATGTCTCCATCTCCTCCTCTTCCATGATTATTTACCTAACTCAGGATTTTATCATAATTTGGAAAAATCCTATAAACGACCTTCATACTGGTCTCTTTGCCCCCTTCCTCATATTTCACAGATAGGATCTACTCATTCTGCTGCTAACGTCTAGCTCCAATTTCTTGTTCCTGTTTCATCTACTGACCTTCTCTTGATTTCCTTCTACCTTACTCTTTCTACACTAAACTTCATACTTCACTCAGAAAATACCTTGCCCTGTTAGGTTCTTTTTTTTTTATTTTCCTATTGTGATGTTCATCTTCTTTCTATATCTGTTGAGATTGCCAGTCATTTTTCAAAGTTTATGTCAAATAACGCCTCAGTAAATTACTTCCTGATCTGCCAAGTAGAATTCAAATTCCTCTCCACCATAATTCTGTAGCAATTTTCACATAGACTCTAATATTATAGCAATGCTCTGTTACCATTTTATTTAGAAACTTAGAATATAACCTCTATAAAGTATAAAAATAATGTCTTCTCATTTTCTTTCCCAAGAACACAAGCACAGGTTAAAGTACATATTTGATACTCAATAACTGCCAGTAACTTATCTAAAAGTCCTGATCCTGGGAATCAATCACCTTGTAGGTAACTTCTTACTATAAAAGCTCTTTACAGTGATATTTACTCACTATCTTCTCTAGCTCTTTTCCTACTCTGATGCACACACAGGAGAAATCACAGGCTTTACATACGTTTAAATTCTGTCTGTATAATTTATAGCTAGTGATGTTGGGCCAAATTATCTAACTTTTTCTGACTGGTGATTTCTTCATCCAAAAGCTGAAAATCTCATTATTCTCAAGATTAAATGAGATGACATATGTGACCTGTCTTACAGGACCTGATACATATGCCATGCTTTGTAATCATAGCTTTCCTTCCTCTCTGCCTCTCCTTATTCATTCAAAAATCCAGTTCCGGGGCTTCCCTGGTGGCACAGTGGTTGAGAGTCCGCCTGCTGATGCAGGGGACACAGGTTCGTGCCCCGGTCCGGGAAGATCCCACATGCTGCGGAGCTGCTGGGCCCGTGAGCCATGGCTGCTGAGCCTGCGCGTCCGGAGCCTGTGCTCCGCAATGGAAGAGGCCGCAACAGTGAGAGGCCCGTGTACCGCAAAAAAAAAAAAAAAAAAAAAAAATCCAGTTCCCTATCACTTTTATACGTTGACGTTTCCCTAACATTCTCCCACTCAGAAATTCTGATTTTCTGTCTTGATTTTCCAGTGTTTTGTAGAAGGCATATCCCATGAATTACTCTTATATTTTCAAAGCAATCTGACTAACACTCCATGCATACTAGTACTCAATAGCATTTTCATGACTGAGCAGCATTATTGGAAGATGACATCATGTGCTGGCTCCCCTGGGCAGAGCAGAAGCAACAACAGTGCATGAGGCCTGAGTCTCCATTTTCCCTGAAACCCCTACATACCCTAATGCCCAAAGTTCATTCACCTGGCCTGGCCACTTTAGAGAAAGAGAGAGGAAGCAGTAGACTGAAGAGAACTACATTTATTTTAAAATGTTATCCAATTAACAACATGCATTGCACACTTATTTTTAGAAAATGTATTGAAAACTGATTAGATTTTACTCTATTTGTAACAAGATATCTATTGGGTTGGCCAAAAAGTGCCTTCAGTTTTGAAGTAGAAAGAAAAGACACATTTTTCATTTTCACCAATAACTTTATGGAACAACGTATTCACCCTTTTGTTCCACTACCTTCTGCCATTTTTCAGGCAACTTCATAATTCCATCTTCCCAAAACTTTTTATCTTTTTGAGCAAAGAACTGGTCCAGGTACCTTTTACAGTCTTTCAGGGAATCAAAATTTTTTCCATTAAGAGACTTTTGGAAAGACCAAAATAAACGGAAATCTGAAGGTGCAATGTCTGGTGAATAAGGCAGATGAATCAGAACTTCCCAGCCAAGCTGTAACAGTGTTTGCCTGGGCATCAAAGAAACATGCAATCTTGATTATCCTGATGGAAGATTATGCGTTTTCTGTTGACTAATTCTGGACGCTTTTCATTGAGTGTTGCTTTCAGTTGGTCTAAATGGGAGAAGTACTTGTTGGAATTAATTGTTTGGTTTTCCAGAAGGAGCTCATAATAGAGGACTCCCTTCCAATCCCGCCATATACACAACATCACCCTCTTTGGATGAAGAGCGGCCTTTGGTGTGGTTGGTGGTGGTTCATTTCACGTACCCCATGATCTCTTCTGTTCCACATTATTGTACAGTATCCACTTTTCATCGTCTGTCACAATTTGTTTTAAAAACAGAACATTTTCATTATATTTAAGTAGAGAATCATTTGGGGAAATACGGTCAAGAAGGTTTTTCCCCTTAACTTATGTGGAACCCAAACATCGAAGCGATGAACATAACCAAGTTGGTGCAAATGATTTTGAACACTTGATTTGGATATTTTGAGTATGTCAGCTATCTCCCACGTGGTATAATGTTGACTGTTTCTCAATTATTGTTTCGATTTGATCACTATCAACTTCAACTGGTCTACCCGACCATGGAGCATCGTCCAGCAAGAAATCTCCAGCACAAAACTTTGCCAACTACTTTTGACACGTTTGATCGGTCACAGCACCTTCTCCATATACTGCACAAATCTTTTTTTGCATTTCACTTGCATTTTTACTTCTCTTGAAATAATAAAGCATAATATGTTGAAAACGTTGCTTTTTTTCTTCCACCTTCAATATTAAAATGGCTACACGAAAATTCACCAATTTGGTAAGTCTTTTTTTAAATGTACGCTGATATGATAGCTGTCACATACAATCTAACAAAATTGTTTCAAATGAAGTTAAAGACAACTAAATGCTACTAGAGCCATCTTATGGAAAAAAAATGAAAAAACTTTTGGCCAATCCAATATTTATTTCATTTTGAAACATTTATTTCAATCCAAAATTCAAACAGTAAATCAGGCTTGTATACATGACGTATACTTAGTAAAAATAAATGAATATGTACTTAATAGTAGTAGTGTAAACAATTTTTGTTTATCCACTTACTCTTATTAAAGAAATAAACTTTCCTCTTATCAGAGGAATACATTCTGGGGGTCTAATGCATAGAATAGTGACTGTAGTTAACAATGCCATATTGTATACTTGAAAGTTGCTATGAGAGTAGATCTTAAACATTCTCAACAAAACAAAACAGCGTGGTAACTATATGAAGTGATGGAGGTGTTAACTAACCTTTGTGGTAATCATTTTTCAATACATGCATGTATCAGATCATCTTATTGTATACTTTAAACATACACAATGTTATACATCAATTATATCTCAATAAAGCTGGAAAAACTTTAGGAAAAAAAATGCATGTAAGAAATAAATATAAATTTAAATCTAAGACAAGCATCAGAGTAGGCTGTATTAAAAATAATGGATTAGAATACAGTGGACCAGTGTTCTTTCTGACTTAACCAGAAGATTAATTCCTAAGTATTACCTTTCATGACAATGATGGCTATAGTTTATTAATTATTCACCAGGTATTTGAATTCACTTCCTCATTTAATCTTAATAAAAACCCTATAAGGTAAGCGCTGTCATTATTGTCTTTTCATAGGGTAAGCATAGTCAGTCTAAATAACTTGCCCAAAGTCACAGAGATAGTAAAGGGTGATGCAGGACCTTGAACTCGGGTTGACCTCAAAAGCCATGCTTACAGCAGCACTGTGCTCTTCTTACTCTGACTTAAATTTGAGTCGACCTGAGAGTGTTTTGCCTTCTGACCTTCCTATCTATACCTCACCTTCTCTAGTTTTACATAATAAAAGGCAACTTAAAAGCAAAAAACAGATTGTAGTAAGTGCCAAGTTTGCCAACTGGCTCCTTTATCAAAGTGAAGCCAATTAGAGTTTCAAAGAAAGAAACTTGAAACAATGTTGGATATTATGGTTAGGCTGACAGTTCATTCCACCTAATTCACAATGCAGGAGAAATGTCACCACAGATGGTTGAGGCTGAAAGGGAGACAGATGTCACAGAGTCCAGCCCCCTAATTTTATAGAAGAGGAAATTGAGGCCCACAGAGGTTAAATGACTTGCCTAAATGACTTTCAATGAACAATAGCAAGAAAAATTACCACTGCAAATATGTAGTATTTCAGGTTTATTATGGAGTTTTGTGGGCTTGCTTGGGAATATAACTATTGTTTATATCATTGTGTTTGCAGGAAAGTATGTGGTAAAAAGTTAAAAATAACAACAACAACAACAAAAACAAACAAAAAACAAACCCACTACTACCTCATCCACTAAAGGAATAAAATAAGAACTGAGTAGGTGAGGCAGGATTAGAACAGTAGGTAGAAAAGAAACAGAGAGGCTGAGAAATGTGAGAGAGAAAGGAAATGTATGATTACAATGAACGACTAATGTGCCATAGTTAGTGCTACACACATTATTTTTTTCAATAACTGTAAAAGTACATTTTTATTAAATGGCCTGAGCTTGATACAGAAGAACTTATTCTTGGAAGACCAATAGACCATTGCAAAAAATGTATTTTTCAGACATGGAGTTCCTGTGAACATTCAGACTTTTTGCAGCAACAGAGAATTTAAGTCCAAATTAATGCATTAACTCATTTTCAAATTTAATTTATAGCAAGTGCTTACTATGTGCAAGGTATTAACGCATTTGGCTGTGTATCATACACTCCTTTTTTGGTCTTTACATTTTTATATATTGCCCTACTAATTTAAAACATCATTTACCATTTCATATGCATTTTCCCTTGAACACGCTTACTTTTAGCTAAGGAACAAGGAAATTAATTGTTCAGGCACTTGCTACTCTTAGCACTTACAGCATTAACGGGAGGAAGGAGAGAACCACAGGAGAACAAAACCACCAGAGTACATCCAGGAGCGTACATTGATTCTGTGAGTGTTCATAATCCAAAGAAGGATGTGAATGGCTCAGAGGAGCCTGCCTGCACTTAGACCTCTTCTCCCGCAAAGCCATAGCAGGAAATGCTGTTACTGCCTTTGCAGGATTGGTAATGACTCCTTCGCCTGCCTCCCATGCTGCAGGTAATGGCTCACCCGTGCAATTACCTTCTTTTGTCTTCTCAGAATTCAAGATAAATTATTTCAACCTCTTTGCAGGGGGCATTTGAAACCAAAGTTACTTTTAGGGAGAAATTCATTTGTTCATGTAAGATGCAGAAGTTGTTGCTCCTCAGGCAGCTGAGGGAAAGTGAAAGGCACTTCCAGTCCTTTTAAAAGGCAGATTCTGATGTTTAGCTTGAGATCAAAGAGAAATTCAGGAAAGGAGGGGAAGTAGAGGATAGACTAGAATGTACAGCACTAGACCCTTTGAAGGCACTGCCATTACATTTCTGATCTTTGAACTCAGCAACTTATTACATGAAGATAAGCTGAATCCCTTGCAAATGTGAAACCAACAACCAGATAGATAACTTCAACAGTGTGTACCAACATTTAAAAGAAAAAAGAAGGCTACATTCTTAAACATGATTAATGCAGACAGACTTTTTCTTATACCTGTAAACACAATGAAAGAGATTAAAACAGTTTCTGGTATTTATGGGGTCAAAATCACGGCTTTTGGGGGAACGTCTTGCAATTCGTCCAGCCCACATGGAGTCTTTTTGGTATAGCATTATATTTAAACACTCAACTCTGGACTCCATCTACCTGGATTTGACTTCCAGTATCTCTACTTATCAGCTGTGAAAGCTTGAGCAATTTGTTTAACTTCTCTGTGCTGAAATTAACTCATGGATATTAAAAAAAAAAAAGGTTAATAGGATTAGGGCTGATTTTGAAAGGTTACTATGATTAAATGTCATATCATAAGTTCTCAATAAATATTAGGTATTATTATTATTCATCACATTCTGCGGCAAGATGGTTTTCTTTTTGAATGACTTCATTTTTCAACAATGTTACAGACAAAGCTGCACAAACATACTCAGCTGAATGTACAGTTTAAACTATAATTCTGCACTAAATGACTTTCAAGCGTACATCTAACAGAAATCCTGGTATCTAAGTCTTGACAGACCACGGATGGCTCTTGTACTGAGAGGAAACTGATTCTTCCCCTTTCTGCTTGCTCAAATTCTAAGAGGGGAGACAAAAACAAAACAAAACGAAAAACAAACAAAAAACAGAGACGTTTTGGCAAAAAGGCAAGTTACTTGGGGCTTGTACACATTCCCCCTCAGTCAGCGAGACTGCTGTAAAGTTTCTCAGCACCTGGTATTGATCTCAATTACACCCCGATTGTTTCCTAAATTTATCCTACCTGAAGTGACAGAGGCCGGAAATCCATTACATTTTATTGCCTTGACTGTGGGGACACCCACAAGATACAATTTCAAAGCAATGTGCACAATGTCAGGTGTTTCAAGTGCAATTTAATCCATGGGGAAAGAAATGGCTGTGAGAGCAAGCACTTATTTTATTCCTTCCCATCTCTATCTTCACCTTTGCCTTGGTTGATACATATTTATCATCTGCTTGTATGTTAATGTATGTTTTTTCCTCTTTATTTTCTCTTTAAGTGGTTCTGCTGACACAATAGACACTGATGAGATTCTTAAACATTGTGGTAAGTATTTAAAGGAGAAGGAAGGATTCAGGGCTCTGATATTAAGCACGTATTCAGAGGAAAGAATGATATTTTCACTGTGGTTTTAAGTATTTGAACCAATTTTGATTGAAACCTATAATTCTGGGGCAATGGTATGTTTTATCCAATTTGTTTGCCATCTGTTAAACACGTATGCTAGGACTTTGGTTTGGATGCAAGTTTAAACTTGATATATCATTATAGTAATAGTGCTTTAAAAAGTCTCAAAATACATAAATTTAAATAATATGGCCTGCAAAATAATTCTCTTAGATATTGTATGATAAGTTTTGATCCATGCCCTTTAAGTTTTATACTAGATGAATGTTTTTATGAACCACGTTAAAATTATTTCCGTTTTCAAGAGAACCTTAATTTGACTAAAATTTGTTTTATCCATTTAGATTCTCTAACTAATCTTTAGTTTACATTTGACCTTTAGTTATGTTCATAAGTCACATTCAGAGGATGAAGATTTTCTACCACTGTAGGTACACAAAATAATGTGTTACAGAGTCTGAAAGCAATTCCAAGAGAGACAGTCCTTAAATTTTTGGGTCAATGGTGACATTACTGAAATATCAGAATAGCTTCTGAAGGTGACTACTGTGCTAAAGGGGGCAAAAACACTTGAGCACATACATTTTGGAAGAGTTGTTAAAAATATCAGTGTCAGTACACCTAGACCTCTCAAGCTCCCTTTAAAACATAATAACCTGTTTGTAAAATGGGACATACCTCTGAGTTCTAACAAAAAGTAAAATTATTATTGTTCAGACACTAAATTGCTAGTGAAAATGGTACTTCCATTAACAGTCCAAGATGTAAAATATATTTTTTTAGTGTATTAGTGCCAAAGAGACAAAATGTTTGCTAAGTGCTAAAATATCAAAAACACTATATTAGGCACTATTTTTGGGAAGGAGAGACATTAATTCTTTTGGGAAAGCAAGTCCGATTTTACAAACTTATTTTCTCCCTCCTTAAACTCGAATTGTACCCTGTATAAACCTCTGTTTTGCCACTTATCTCGAAGTATTTAAATTATGTGTTTAGGTTTTTGCCCCTCCCACTAGACCCTGGAGTCTTTTAGAACAGGGATCCTACCGTATTCACTGTGGTATCTGCAGGATCTTATGCAATGCTCAGCCCATAGTATATCTTTCCTAAATACTTGATAAATGAGTGAATGAATGATTCAGTGAAAGCAAGCTATTTGAGCCAATTTATTTGTACCTTCAAAGAGTGAAATGTAACAAAAATAGATCACAGATGGAATATGGAAAACAGAACTCTAGTGTCTTCTTTGCCATCGACTTACACGTCACTAAGTTCTTCGAAATGAAAAAAATCCACATCTGTGATAAGAAGTGACCTGTCTTTGAGACGAAGCAGTTCACTGTAGAGCTTACAGGAACTTTGAGAGGGAAAATGAAATATTGTATATAAAAACTTTGGGGACTTCTGATCTCAGTTTTGATACATAAAAAGCTTCGAAGTCATCACTTCTATCCTTAAAACAAGTAAAAGATAAACTAACTGAAAAATCAATGGCTGTTCTTGTTCTTTCAGAGAACTATGGTGAACAGCATAAGACACCACCTCAAAATCTGGAGGGACAGGTCAATGCAGAAAGTCAAAGTCAAGATCTTCTGGGGGGAGAGTGTCCACTAGCTCGAGGCAAGAAACTTCAAGGAGGGAGCTGGAGGCTTGGGGAACCCTCACAGTTTCATAGGTTTTGCTTCCAGGAACTCCACCAGGTTCTAACAGCAAAAACCCTAGTAATAGTGCTTCCTGGGTAGGAGGACTGGGAGGGAAATCACTGTACAATACACCTGAAGTGTTCTCTGTAACACAGGGCTGCTCTCTGGGGGAAAAGACTTAACCAGGGCGTCGGAGGAAGCGCATTCTCCCCACTTTAGACACTTCCTGCTTTCCTATCTAAGAGAGAAAGAGCTCCCCCACTAGAGAAACACTTGTGAAAGTCACAAGTCTGAGACATAGGCACACTGAAAACTGAAATGTAATCATTATAGAAAACTTCCCCTCTCTCACACATTACTGCCAAACAAACAGGGTTCAAGTATGACAGGTATGCATTACAGCAAGACACAGGCTCCATCTGAGGAGTACACAGAGAAACCCAACACGGAGAGGAGAGAAGGAAACTTACATTGCAGGAATTGGAACCTTCTGACGTTTACAGCTCCAGCAAACATTAAACACAACCCAGTTCCTAGCCAGATTGACATAGAGCCTCACACTGAAGGTCTATTTACCTCACTTCGCATTATTCAACACGAAATAATCAGCTTTCAGCAAAAAAATTACAAAGAATGTCGAAAGGCAAGGAAAAAGATACTCTGAAGAGATAAAACAAATATCAGAACCAGACTCAGATACGACATAGAATTGGAATTATCAGACAGATACTTTAAAATAACTATGATCAGTATGTTAAGAGCTATATTGGAAAAAGCATACAGCATCAAGAGATGTGTAATATAAGAAATTGAAACCCTAAGAATCAAAAAGAAATGCTAGGAATAAAAATGCAACTGCAACAAACACTGCAACAAAAATGAAGAAAATCTCCAATGGGTGCATCAGTAGAGTCAACCAAAGGAAAAATCAGTGAGCTTAAAACATATATAAATAGAAATGTTTCACCTGAAATACAAGGGAAAAAATAAAATAAACTATTTAAAAACTTCAGGGCTATTTCAAAAGGTATAACATATGGTTAATTGGAATACCAGAAGGAGAAGAAAAATAGAACAGTGAAGAAAAAATTATATGAAGTAATAACAGCTGACATTATTCCAGAATTAATGACAGACACCAAACAAGAGATCCAGGACGCTCAGAGAACACCCAGCAGGTTATTTAAAAAAAACAAAAAAACAAAAAAACAAAAAAAAAACAGAGGGAGCGGATATGGAGATATATGTATACACATAGCTGATTCACTTTGTTATACAGCAGAAACTAACACAACACTGTAAAGCAATTATACTCCAATAAAGATGTTATAAAAACAAAACAAAACAAAACAAAACTACATTGAGGCATACCATGTTCAAACTACAGAAAACCAGAGACAAAGAGAATATGTTAAAAGAAACCAGAGTGGGGAAAAACAAAAAACACCTTACTTTAGAGGAACAAGTATAAGAATTACAGAGGTCTTTTCAGTAGAAACCATTCAAGCAAATAAAACTATGGAGTGAAATATTTAAATGGTTGAAACAACAACAACAAAAAACACATCAAAATTATTTATACAGTGAGATTATCTGTCAAAAGTTAAAGAGAAATAAAAACTTCTTAGAATAAAGAAAATCTGGGGGAATTCATCACCAGCAGACCTGCCCAAGTTATTTAAAAAAAAAAATTTCTTCAGGAGAGAGAGCAGGAAGATGGCGGAAGAGTAAGACGCGGAGATCACCTTCCTCCCCACAGATACACCAGAAATACATCTACACGTGGAACAACTCCTACAGAACACCTACTGAAGGCTGGCAGAAGACCTCAGACCTCCCAAAAGCTCTATTTACAATAGACCGGAGATGGAAACAACCTAAGTGCCCATCATCGGATGAATGGATAAAGAAGATGTGGCACATATATACAATGGAATATTACTCAGCCATAAAAAGAAACGAAATTGAGCTATTTGTAATGAGGTGGATAGACCTAGAGTCTGTCATACACAGTGAAGTAAGTCAGAAAGAAAAAGACAAATACCGTATGCTGACACATATATATGGAATTTAAGAAAAAAAAATGTCATGAAGAACCTAGGGGTAAGGCAGGAATAAAGACGCAGACCTCCTAGAGAACGGACTTGAGGTTATGGGGAGGGGGAGGGGTGAGCTGTGACGGGGCGAGAGAGAGTCATGGACATATACACACTAACAAACGTAGTAAAGTAGATAGCTAGTGGGAAGCAGCCGCATGGCACAGGGATATTGGCTCGGTGCTTTGTGACAGCCTGGAGGGGTGGGATAGGGAGGGTGGGAGGGAGGGAGACGCAAGAGGGAAGAGATATGGGAACATATGTATATGTATAACTGATTCACTTTGTTATAAAGCAGAAACTAACACACCATTGTAAAGCAATTATACCCCAATAAAGATGTTAAAAAAAAAAAAAAAATTTCTTCAGGAAGAAAATGATATAGGCAGTAACTCAAATCTCCAAAAAAAAAAAAAGTGTATATAAAGGGATAAATGGTGGCATAAATAAAAATACCTTATATTTAATTCTTAATTGAGGTAAACAATAACTGTTTAAAGTAATAATAGTAGGAAATTCCTTGGGGTCCAGTGGTTAGGACTTGGTGCTTTCACTGCTGGGGCCCAGGTTCCATCACTGGTTGGGGAACTAAAACCCTGAAAGCCATGGGGTGTGGCCAAAAAAAAAATTAATAATGGTAACAATATATTGGGTGATAAAAACATGGATAAGTGAAATGAGAGACAGCAATGTATACACAGGGAATAGGCGGCAAAAATCAAGAATACTCTGGTATAGGGTATCTGTGCTACCCTAGAAGTGGTATAGTGTTATTTATTTATTTTTTTTTTGCGGTACGCGGGCCTCTCACTGCTGTGGCCTCTCCCGTTGCAGAGCACAGGCTCCGGACGCACAGGCCCAGCGGCCATGGCCCACGGGCCCAGCCGCTCCACGGCACGCAGGATCCTTCCGGACCGGGGCACGAACCCGTGTCCCCTGCATCGGCAGGCTTACTCTCAACCGCTGCGCCACCAGGGAAGCCCGGTATAGTGTTATTTTAAAGTAGAGATACATTAGTTAAAAATGGGTATTGGAGAGCTTCCCTGATGGCGCAGTGGTTGGGAGTCTGCCTGCCAATGCAGGGGACACGGGTTCGAGCCTCAGTCCGGGAATATCCCACGTGCTGCAGAGCAGCTGGGCCTGTGAGCCATGGCCGCTGAGCCTGCACGTCCGGAGCCTGTGCTCCGCAACGGGAGGGGCCACAACAGGGAGAGGCCCGCGTACCACAAAAAAAAAAAAAAAAAAAAAATGTGTATTGGAAATTATAGGTCAACAAACAGAAACACTTTTTAGAAGTATAATGTACAGTGCGGGAATAGAGTCAATAATAATATAATATCTATGTATGGTGATAGATGGTAACTAGACTTACTGTGGTGATCATTTTGTAATGTATAGAAGTATCGAATCACTATGCTGTGCACTAGCAACTAACATAGTGCTGTAGGTCAATTATACTTCAACAAACAAACTTATAGAAAAAAGATCAGATTTATGGTTACCAGAGACAGGGGGTAGAGGGGGGTAATTGGATGAAAGTGATCCAAAGGTACAAACTTCCGGTTAGAAGATAAATAAGTACTAGGGATGTAATATACAACATGATTAATATAATTAACACCGTTGTATGTTATATATGAAAGTTATTAAAAGAATAATACTAAGAGTTCTCATCACAAGGAAAATATTTTTCTTTTTTTATTTTGTATTTATATGAGATGATGGATGTTCATTAATTTTATTGTCGTAATCATTTCATGAGGTATGTAAGTCAAATCATTATGCTGTACACCTTAAATTTATACAGTGCTGTATGTCAATTATATCTCAATAAAACTTGAAGAAAAAAGTATAATTGGGGCTTCCCTGGTGGCGCAGTGGTTGAGAGTCCACCTGCTGATGCAGGGGACACAGGTTTGTGCCCCGGTCCGGGAAGATCCCACATGCCGTGGAGCGGCTGGGCCCGTGAGCCATGGCCGCTGAGCCTGCGCATCCGGAGCCTGTGCTCCGCAACGGGAGAGGCCACAACAGTGAGAGGCCTGCGTACCGCCAAAAAAAAAAGTATAAGTGATATGCCAAAAAGCAGTTAAAATGGAAACATACAATGCTCAACTAAAACCACAGAAAGATAAAAAAGAGGGGAGCAAAAAAAGAGAATGAATGCAACAAATAGACAACTGCTACAAATATAGTTGATATTAATCCAACTATATTAATCATCACTTTAAATGTGAATGGAATACATACATCAATTAAAAGAGAGACTATCAAAGTGGATAAAAACAAAACAAAAACAAGACCCAAGCATATGTTGTCTATAAGAAACCTACTTGAAGTATAAAACTCAGATAAAAGTAAAGTACGGAGAAATATATACAATGCTTACACTAATCAAAAGAAAGCTGGAATAACTGTATTAAGACAAAGTAGACCTCAGAACAAGGAAAGTTATCAGGGATAAAAGAGACATTACCTAATGATGAAGGAGTTGATTTTCTGAGAAGACATAACAATCCTGAAATATATGCACCTAATAACAAAGTGTCAAAATACATGAGAAAAAAACCCAGTAAAACGGAAAGGATAAATCAAAAATACCCTGTTATAGTCAGAAACTTCAACACACCTCTCTCAGCAATCAATAAATCAAGCAGGTAGAAAATCAGAAAGAATAAAGTTGACTTGAGCAGGACCATCAATCATCTTCATCTAGTTAACATTTACAAAATATTCCACCAAAAAAAAAAAAAGGCAGGATACATATTATTTTCAAGATCACAAGGAATAGTTACCAAAATAAACAGACTAAAGGGATAAGTATTTGCCTACATAGAGCTTAAATTTTACTAGGAGAATAGAGACATTAGGCAAATAAACTAAAAAGTATATAAATATTGCTATAAGGGAAAATTAAGCAGGATGATGAAGTAGAAAATAACTGCATAGGAGGAGAGACAGATTTTTAAATAGGATTGTCAGAAAGGCATTTTGTCAAGTGTTCTCCACTTGAGTGGAGACCAGAATGAAGTGAAGGAAGTAGCCACCTTGGAGGAGCAGGATTTCAGGGAGCTGGAACAGAAAGTACGAAGGACCTCAGGACGTGTGAGTTTGTTGTGTCTGAGGAACAGCAAGAAGGCCAGTGAGACTTGAGTGGAGTGAGCAAGAGTAGATGTATAAAGTGAACTAAATGGAGTTTCAAGGGACAGGATCACAGGATCTTTTAAATCATAGCATAGGGACAAGATCACAGGATCTTTTAAATCATAGCAAGTATTTATTCCTATTAAGATGGGAAACTACCGGGGATGGGATCCGATGAGTGATGTGACCTGACATAATTCTGGCTGCTGTGTGGAGACAAGGCTCTGGGGAGGAGAACTAGCAAGAGTGGAAGAAGGGACACTCATTAGAAAGTTATTGCAACTTGGGCAGGAGTTAATGGCTACTTGGGTTACAATGCATAGTGCTGGAGGAAGTAGAAAATGGTTATGTCAGGGTATATTTTGAAGGTAAAGATGGCAATGCTTGCTGATGGATAAGATATGAAATATGAAAAAAAGTCAAGGATGACTCAAGGATCTTGGGTATGTATTGATGTATATTTGAATACACACAACTTTTATACGTATCAGTCAATCTAAACATTTAATCTCTAATACAGCAGTGAGCGTAGATCATTTAACTCTGTGAGAACTAGAAATACATCTGTAGTGTCTACCACTGCAACCCTGCATCTTAGCACAGTGCCCAGTACATAGCAAACATTATAGAAACTGGTTAAAAAAATTAATGGAAATCAGTGATAAGAGAAGAATTTCCTTAATGTCTGGGTTGAATAACACATAGCTTTTTCAAATTAAAAGGGCTTGATTTGAAGTTTGGAGGCATTCTGTGAAAAATAATTTACTAATGAGTAGTCTCCAAAATCTCTGGCTAATTACCGTGGATTTATAAAGGAAATGGAAAAGTGCAGCTTACTCACTGCTTCCACCCACTAGTGACTTTAATAAATGTCATATCAGAACACGCTGTATGTGTGAAATATGCATGAATTAATTTTAGTTTAACTTTTTGGTTTAGAAGTCTTTGCTTTCTTCAGAGGATTCAAATTAGCATAGTTAACACAACATTAACTTTTCATCAGAAGAGATTTCAGTTTTATATTACTCTGACCCTAGCCTTCAAATCCCATACAGGTTCCAAATGCCTTTTTAAATATTATTATTATTAATTATGACCTTCAGGGCTCTCTGTCATCTCCCTGTCTACCCATTTCTCTCAATCCATTTCCATTTATTCTGCTTTCCATTTGCCTTTTCTGTTTTTCACTCCCCTTAATGTACATATCTACACACCTAGTATTTTTTTTTTAAGATTTCCTTTTTGTTCCTCAGGTTTTTATTCAGTCTTCCCAATATGTAGTTTTACCCACATTAAGTCATCAAATCCCTACCTAACTCAGTTTTAGAACCTGCTGATATAATCCCATAAATAACTTAAGATGAAGATAGATGAAATGTATGTACATTTGCAAACCTTTTTCTTCTCCCTTAACACATGCCAATTATTGCTTTTATGTTTATGTTTCATATGCATATTAAGCATTAATTCTAGGAACATAAAGAGAAGGATTCTCTCTGTCCTTATAGCCCAGGGTTGTGGAAGTGAGAGGCCCATGAGGATGAGCTGCTCAGATCTTTGAGTACAGTGACTATAAATGACAGAGGGCTGGAGTATCAGTAATTCCAATGGTGGCTTTCTTGTGCAGATGAGGGTCCACAGTGAGAGACAGTCACAGAGCTGGGCTTGATGCCCTCCTCCACAAAGTAACTGAGACCAGGTAGAAGCACTTAACCACAAAAAAGCCAGGAAAACATAGTTACCTGGCAAAATAGGAGGGGTAGCCAGGGTGTTTGACCTGCATGGAGGTGTGTAGATGCTTAACAGATCATGGTGTCCTTTGGAATAAAATAGACAGGCAGGAAATTATCGCAGGTGCTGCTTAATATTTATAAAACAAATAAAAATCAAGAGTGGAGGAGGAGACTGAGCTTGGTCACCCCAATTAAAAAATTAAAAAGCTCCCTTCTTAACTCACAGGCCTGAATCAACAGTCAGATTCAGAATCCACTGCCAGAAGTGGCAGCTGGCAGAAGAATCCTCAAGACCATGGTAAGTGATAATTCTTCCAGTTTTGCTGCAAAGGCACTAAACACATTTCCTCAGAGGAGAAAGGGGACTAACCAGGTATTAGGGGAATTTTGATGACTATTGGTTACAAAATCTGGTTAACAAGGTTTGGGACCTGGAGTCCTAAAGCATCACCATGAACCCCCTTCTATTTAACAATGGGTATATTGATAAGGTCCACTGACTTTGGGTCAGGTATACCCACGAACCCATCACTGGTCATTTCTCTGTCCTTGAAAGTGTAACTGGAACTGAGGTACTTGGCATTTGGCATGGCCACCATGTCGGTTCTCTATTCTGTCAGATAAGAGTTATTAGGGTGGAAAGGCCAAGTGAAATGTTCTGAACCTGCACAATCCTCCTCGCCTTCCAATCCCCACCCAGTCAAGGCAGTAAATTAAAAACACACAACAACAATATTGTACCCATGGAGGATTGCTGTTATTAAAAACATAATTGATGCAGAGGTGTTAGTTCCTATGATATCTTCATTTAACTTGTTGCTCTGACCCACACAGACATTGAATGGATCTTGGAGAATAACTGCAGGCTACTACAAACTTAACCAAGCAGAAGGCCTGGTCATCTTTGCTTTGCCAGATGCAGTATCATTGCTGGAGAAGATTAAAGAGGTCTCAGGTATGGTACATGGCCATTGATATGGTGAACATCTGAAGGTATCCAGTCTCAAAGAATGCTGAAATGGCCTTATAATGGCTCAGCTGAAACACTAACTCAGAGGTAATACTTTGCAAAAATGGGCGTCATCCTTCAGGATGCAGCGTATATATCAAATCCAAGATTTCTACATGGTGTGGTGTTCTCTGTAGGATCTGGTGACCTTGGGGTAGAAGCAGTTCCTACAACTTGGAACTATGCGGGTTGGCATTTCTGGCTCCCAAAAGGGATAGACTCCTTCTGTATTAGTCTTCTTGGACTGCTATAACAAAATACCACAGGCCAGGCCAGGTGGCTTAAACTCCAGAAGTTTACTGTCTCACAGTTCTGGAGGCTAGAAGTCTGAGGTCAAGGTGTCAGGGTTGGTTTTTATTGAAGCCTCTCTTCTCACCTTACTGTATTCTCACATAGCCTCTTCTTTTTGTGTGTGGGGAGAAACAGAGCTATCTCTCTGGTGTCTCCTCCTTTCTCATAAGAACACCAGTCCTATCAGATTAAGGCCCCACTCTTATGACCTCATTTAACCTTAATTACCCCCTTAAAGGCACTATCTCCGTATACAGCACAATAGGAGGTTAAAGCTTCAACCTATTAATTTTGGGGGACCACAATTCCATCCAAAATACCTGTCACAGGACATATTAAATTCCTATTGCATTACAAGTTATGGTTTCCTGCAGGGCTCTTTAGACTCATTGTGTCCAAGAAGAGGAGTCACCCAACTTGACAGAAGTAATTTACCCCAATCAACAAGAGGAGGAATGTGAGAGGCTGGAATACAAGTTGAACCCAGGTGTTCCACCTGGGCTCCTATCAATATACCTTTGCCCCATCGTGACTATGAATAGACCCCAGACAAAAACGGGTGTGTTCACCAGCACCTCACTTCAGATGCAAAATACCAGATGCCCAAACCTTAGTGCAAAAGTTAGAATCCTCAATATACAAGGATGTTCACTGCAGCATCATTTTTGATGGCAAGGAGTTGAAAGCAATATGGGATTACATCCTTGCTAAGAGCAGAGACAGGTAAAATGTGTTGGGTGTACACCATGGAGCACCACACAACTAGAAGGAGCACAGAATTAGCTGAACACACAGATATACCTTAAAAATGTAGTGTTTATTGAAAAAAGCAAAGAAAATAAGATATTCAAAATAATAGCAATAATGAAAACTAAAAGACAATGAACATTTTAGAAGACATAAAAATACACACACACACAACACATTAGAATGGTGTCCTGTTGTTTGGGATGTTGAGAGGGGGACAAGTGTGTGTTTAGGGATAAAAGGAAGAAAACAAGTGAGACAGAAAAACTGAAACAATATTCATGCCTACCAACTATCTAGTGATAACATCTTTAGGTATCCAACACTCCTAGTAAATGCTGCTTCTAAAGCAACCTTTATTCCAACACTTGCAACATTTGAGTTCATGGTGGATTGAGCTGCCTGGCAGTCCTACACATCTCAACACATTTTCCAGACGAATAACTGGATTTAGGCAATGACTCTCAACATCCTGTTTCACCAACTGCTTATCATCCACTTTCACTGTTTTCGTACAGATTGTTGACCTGTCGCTTGGCTTTGGTTTTCTGCTCACAACTCTTCCATTCCCTTTCCTATTAACTTTTCCAATTCTTGTCTAGTTGCAAAGAATGTATAATTTATATGTAAAGCCGAAATAAAAATGCCATTTTTTTAAAAAAAAAGAGCTTTCTGAGAGTTATCTCCAGTCACTAGTTATCATGTAGTTTATATAAGGAGTTAAGCTGTAAGCGTTTATAAGAAAAACTCATTAAAAGAAAGTAATATTGCTGCTCTGCAAAAAAAACATATAAAAATTACCCCCGAATCATTAATTTTACCAAAATATGAATCTCCTAGTCCCCATTTTAAACACCACATTGGACCCAACAATTCTGCACTCGGATTCCATCATTAGGGTATGAGGAGCTATTGTTACCAAGTGTGACCTGGGAACACTTTGGATTCGAGATGCTCCCTGTTTATATATTGTTCAGTTACAAAACAAAATATGACCTCTATGAGAATGTGTCGTTTAGGATTAAATATCAAGTTTAATACTCAACCTTTAGTTAATTTATTAATGCCGAGAGGCTTAACTAGGCTGCTGTCTTTTTTTCTTGCATGAGCATAAGAATTCACATTCTGCTCTGAATCAAAAATTTTCACTTAATACATTTAACAATAAAGGACATTCAAGGAATCACATAACTATTGGACCAGGTTAGCTGGAGAAATAAAGAAAGTGAAAGAGAATAAAGCAGAAGGGTGCATTAGTAGGAAAAATAAAAACAGAAAAAAAATAATCTGATAAGAAATATTACCTCAAAATTTAACATGTTAATTAGGAGAGTTCAGTAGTTGTTTTCCCAAAGCTCAAGCAACTTTTCATCAAGGTGAATTTAGCTGTACTCAGTGTTTTCAAATTAAAACAAAAGTTAATTTGAACTTGGTGAGATGAAAATTCAGGGTTATAAGAAAACCTCAAAAAAACTGACCTATTTTCTCCTGAGATGATCTTTTTTTTTTTAAACTAAGTTTTTACTGCTGAAGTTGTCCATTTTTACAAGTCCTTTAGTAATATTCCATTCAGAATAAAGTTAATATTTAGAAAATAATGAAAAGAAATATTTCTTTATCTTCATTTGAAATGGCTTTACAGCAGACAGAACAGCATGAGACAATTTAGCAACCCCTGGATTAGCAACCAGGGGTTTTAGTTCTGAATTCAACTTTGCCTGAAATTAAAATGTATGAACTTGGGCAAGCTCTAACTCTCTGAGCCTCAATTTCCACATCTGTTAAGGCCATGGTGGCCTAGGTCAGAGGCCCTTAACCTGAGATCCAAGGTAACTGACCATGGTCCAATGTACCCCTTGTGGGTGAGGTGAGGAGAATGTGATCTCAGACAGAAAATTACACCTACTCGACGTTAATGCATTTCCATCTAGAAGTTAGCATTTATTTCAATTTTGAGCATAGATAATAAACCACAGAGGTATTAGCAGTATTTGTGATTTTATCAATAATAGAAATCACAGATATTGTCATATCACATTAAGATATTATACATCTTTCAGAACATCTTTTAAGCTCATCACTGCTTCAAAATTATAATAGTTATTAGACCTACTGGTATATCTTGTCATTTATGTATTAGTAAAGATAAATTATAATCTCTTTACACATATTTTTAATAATTCCACGTATTTTACATTACACATTTAAAAACGTTAATTTGTAAAAACGTCCATACACTTCATACTGCAAAAGAGGTCCATGGTTCTGAAGATAGGAAACTCCTAGGCTAGCTGATGACAACAATGCCTTTCACCTCTAACATACCCTTTTAAATCCCATAAAATGACACTTTGTTTCTTCAAGATTGAGGAAAAATAACTGGAAAAAATTAATATTCTGTATTTTACAGATTGCTTATGTGACCTCCTCTGGTCAGGTGACGAATTCTTCCCCTAATCCAATCCTCTTTTTCTGGTCTGGCTTTTTACCGAGGACAGAATACATACAAGAATCAGAAGTTAAAAGAAAATCAAATTGTAGGCATAATGTGAATGGCCCAATTAGGGAAACATTTACATCCAAAACAAGTCTCCCTTATAAACACTTGATTGAAAAGAGTATCTCAACTGGGCCTCCTTCTGTTCTTTTCCCACCACAGCAATCAAAGAATAGAGACAATGGTGAGCATCTTTGTGCTTGCCACACCATAATCAGAACTTCTTCCCTTGACCTCAGAATGTAAAAGGTAAGATCAGGTACCATGTTGTACCTTAGCAGAGTCAGAAAGGTGGGTTTTGGCCTGACTATTGATTTTAAAGCACAATAGCAATGCCCACTAGTAATACTGACTCATGAAATTCTCACAACAAACCTACAAGGTGGTACAATGTTGAACCTTACTTTGCTATAAAGAAAAATGAGATATAGAGATGTCAACTGAAGTATGCAAGTTCACGAAAGAGTAAGCAACAGAACTGGAGACTGAGCTCAGATCTTCTGGTCTGGCCTGTGATTCTAACACACCTCGCCCATGCTCTCATCAGTCAGACTAGCTGCTTCCCTCAAGTGGGGAAAGAGAGGCAAGGACCATACAAATTCACACCACCAAATTCCTCCAAGTTGTTTTAATTGCTTCCATCACGGTTTTTTGTGGAAATATGCAAAGTGGGCTGAGGGTTTATCCTTCCAACATTAGTAAAAAGATAACCCTCATGGATCATAGACCTTAATGTAAAACACAAAAGTATAAAACTCTTAGAAGATAACATAGGAGAAAACCTAGATGATCTTGGGTATGGTGACGCCTTTTTAGATACAGTACCAAAGACACAGTCCATAAAAGAAATATTTGATAAGCTAGACTTCATTAAAATGAAAACTTTTGTTCTGTGAAAAAACAGTATCAGGAGAATTAGAAGACAAGCCAAAGGACTGGAAGAAAATATGTGCAAAAGACTTCTGATAAAGGGCTGTTATCCAAAATATTCAAAAAAACTCAAAAACTCAACAGTAAGAAAGCAAATAACCCAGTTAAAAAATTGGGTCGAAGACCTTAACAGATACCTCCCCAAAGAAGATATACAGATGGTAAATAAGCATATGAAAAGATACTCCACATTATATGTTATCAGGTAAATGTAAATTAAAACAACA
Source organism: Aethalodelphis obliquidens (assembly GCF_003676395.1). NCBI lineage: Eukaryota > Metazoa > Chordata > Mammalia > Artiodactyla > Delphinidae > Aethalodelphis > Aethalodelphis obliquidens. Next base: position 18,150,702 of record NW_020837963.1, read on the forward strand.
ACGAGATACCACTACACACTTATTAGAATGGTCAAAATCTAGAACACCAGCAGCACCAAATGCTGGTGAGGATATGGAGCAACAGGAACGCTCACTGATTGCTGGTGGGAGTGCAAAGTGGTATTCCTACTCTGGAAACCAATTTGGCAGTTTTTTAAGAAAATAAACCTAGCTTTACCATATGATGCAGCAATGGTGCTGCTTGGTAGGTATTTACCTAAAGGAGTTGAAAACTTGTGTCCACACAAAAACCTGCACATAGATGTCCACAGCAGCTTATTCATAACAGCCAAAATTTGGAAGCCAACAAGATGTCCTTTGGTAAGAGGATAGATAAACTATGGTACATTCAGACAATAGAATATTATTGTCTGTGCTTAAAAATGCGCTATAAGGGACTTCCCTGCTGGTCCAGTGGTTAAGACTTCACCTTCCGACGCAGGAGGTGCAGGTTCAATCCCTGGTTGGGGAGCTAAGATCCCACATGCCTTGTGGCCAAAAAACCAAAAAACATAAAACAGAAGCAACACTGTGACAAATTCAATAAAGACTTTAAAAGTAGTCCACATCAAAAAAAAAAATCTTAAAAAAAAATAATGTGCTATCAAGCCACAAAAGTCATGCAGGAACCTTATATGCATATTACTAATTGAAAGAAGCCAATCTGAAATGGCTACTTACTGTATGATTTCAACTGCATACATTTTGGAAAAGGCCAGACTGTAGAGACAGTGAAAAGATCAGTGGCTGTTAGATGTGTGTGTATGGGGGGGTCGGGCAGAGGGCAAGAGATGACTAGGTGGAGCCCACAGGATTTTTAGGGTAAAGAAAATACTTTGCATAATATTATAATGATAGATATGTGTCATCATACATTTGTCCAAACCCATAGACTGTACAACACCATGAGTGAAATCTAAGGTAAACCATGGACTTTGGGTAATGATGTGTCAATGTAGGTTCATCCCTGTTAAAAAATGTGCCATTCTGGTCAGTGATGTTGATAATGGAGAAGGCTATGCATACATGTAGTCCGGGGTTTGGGAGGAAATGATCTTGGGTATGGTGATGCCTTCCTCACCTCAGGAAGGTGGTACCTTCCTCTCTCAGTTTTTGTTGTAAACCTAAAACTTGCTCTAAAAAAAAATGAAGTCTTAAAAACAAACAAACAAAAGATAAAAATGATAACCCTCTCTTCTCACCGGACACAATTAGGAGAGTTTTCTATAGCAGGATACCTAAGGAATCCTATTACACAGTAGATCCAGCAGAAAACAGACATCTGAAATCATTATAATATTCTGGACCATGGTCCTTATTTTTCCAATATTGACATTATCTGTATTATTAGTGTAAAAAATAAATACAGAGTTGTCACTTGTGTGTATTGGTTGGGGTCAGATGAATAAGGAAAAGAGAACTGGGTACTATTCACTATTTATGCAACGTTTTTAAGACTCAGTTTCTTTATTTGTTAAATGGGTATATTAATGCCTAATTCAGGGGATTTTTATAAGGATTAAGCCAAATAATGCATGTTTTGTGATTAGCAGAATGTTTGGATGTTAACAAAAATGTATTATTAACATTATTATCAATTTTAGATTAAATAATAATCCTTCTGTAAGAATTAGTCGGGGCTTTATTTTTGTTTGTTTTTGCTTTTACTTTTCCTCTTTTGATGATATGAGAAGCATCCTATTTTAAGTCACTTCTGCTTATTCATACTAGCCAACTAACCAAGAAATGGACTTTGCCACATCAACCTGATCCTTGGAATCCTAATTTAACTCAAGTAACAGTTGGAGTGAATACTGCAATTTTTATGAAATGGTGCTGTGTCTTGAGGAGGGTGGAAGACAAAATATCCAATATCTATCGGGGACAGTTAGAATAGTAACATACATTTCTATAATATGACTGTCTGGTAGAGGAGATGGATAGCAAATTGTTAGCTCCTTTTTTAACACCTAAGCCCGTTCCTTCTTCAGCCCGAATCCATCATCAATGAATAGTCTCATCATTTTCAACTAATGGGGTAAGAATGAAAGGGAACATATTTTCAACGTTTTCTAACTGTTAAAATACAAACATTGAGATCACAGGGATTAAAATGGCTACATTTGCAAGAACGGTTTATCTGATGGATTAACAAAATGGGAGATGTTTATCTAGAAAACAAGCTACTGATTCTTTCAAGAGGAGGCTCTTGGCAATTTGCCTTCACTCTGTTTTGCTCTGAGTCACCAACGCTTTCTGCTTGCTCTCTACTCTCTGCTGACTGAGAAAAGCCTAGCTTTTCCTTTAAACCCAAAGCACAGTTCCGATGTTCAAAGAGGAAGACACTTTTTAAGAAGCAACAAATAACACGTAACAACCCACTTCCACCTTTGGACCAGTTAAAGTAGTTTTTAAATTCTATAGTCATTCTCACCATAAGCCAGAGCAGATTTTTAAAACAGATATAAATTAAACAATATATTTCAGACTCATAAGAGTCAGAAAGTTCAGTGGTTGCAAGACCTCTGGAAAACAAAATTTTATGTAGGACATGTGACTATTGCTTCAGAGTAAAAAACAAAAACATGTCCCCAAACAATATCATTTCACATTTCTAGGATCAATATTAGGTATACTGTCTTCTCTGCCATAAATGTAATTTTGAATAAATCCATCTGAAATTTTCAAAGTAGAGATTGTTCTAAGAAAATAATCTAAGCATCTGAGGAGACCTGCAAGTGGCTTTCACACTGTGCCTGCCATGGGGCTGGTGTGTCCTCAGAGCGTGTGGCTCTGTGTTCACTGCAGACAGATTGTGACAGTCTGACTCTGAGGGCGCTTACATCAGGGCCATCATTTTTGATGTAGATTGGTAATTGCCCAGCATGCTGTCTTTTTTTTCTCTTTTTCAGCATGCTGTCTTGAATTCTGTCTCAAGCTGTTTATATTCCTTTTAACTGATTCCACCCAATGTCTTCATATATACAATCACATGAACAGTGGAGAGGCAGTTAGAATGCCAAAGTATATTTTGAGTTATTAAATTGATTTATATCTTCATTATTTCCTAACAATTATTAAGGCAAGAGAGAAGAAAAATCCATAAATTTGGGATTAGTACATGTTCTTGTGTCCAAAAGAAAAGGCTCACAGTTGATCTCATCCTCAGATGAGTTTTGTAGGCCATCTTGATACTATTACAGGTTACCTCATTTCTTCATTTCCTCAATCATTCAATCAACAAACATTTATTGCTTTCTGTGAACCAAACATCGGAGACATAGGACCACAAAAATGCAATAAGCACAATCTCTGTTCTCAAGGAACTTTCAATATTCTGGAGAAATGCCCCAGCAAAACAGCAAGTAGAATTCGGTGTGACAAGTTCTAAAGAGAGATACATAAGACTGACTCTGGAACAAAGCATTTTGTCTTATATAGGCATACCTAGAAGATATTATGGGTTTGGTTCCAGACCACAGCAATAAAAGGAGTCACATGAATTTTTTGGTTTCCTGGGGCATACAAAAGCTATGTTTATACTGTACTGTAGTCCTTAAGTGTACAATAGCACTATGTCTAAAAACCAATGTATATACCTTAATTAAAAATACTTCATTGTTAAAAATGCCAAAACAATTACAATAGTAACATCAAAGATCACTGATCACAGATAACCATAACAAATGTAAGAGCTTGAAATATTGCAAGAATTACGAAAAGGTGACACAGATAAATGAAGTGAGAAAATACTGTTGGATAAATGGTGCTGATAAATTTGCTAGATGCAAAGTTGCCACCAACCTTCAATCTGTAAAAAACTCAGTATCTTCGAAGCACGATAAAGTGAACCACGATAAAATAAGGTATGCCTGTAGAGTGCTAATCAATCACTGACTACCTTGTAATCTCTGGGCGAAGCTAAATGAACTTGATGTGTTATTAACAGTATAACTCGAGTGATTTATCACTGCAGCTCTAGAAAGGGTGTGTGAAATTCTTCTACCTGTAATGCCTTCCTCATCCCCCCTCACCCATCCCCCCTTCTTCACTTGGTCAACTCCAGACCCGTCAAGTCTCTGTATAAATGTTTCCTTCTTTGTTAATCTTCTGATTTCACCCAAAAGACTTGGTAGCTCTCCTTTGTCATCCATTTCAATGTGCAAATGCCCCTAATAACAATTACCTTAGGGTAGTGGTTCTCATAGATGAGAATGCAGTGCAACACATGGGAATTTGTTAGAAATAAAAATAATTGGACCCCTCCCTATATCTGCTGAATCAGAATCTCTGCGTTCAGCAATCTGTGTCTTTATAAACCCTAACTAAGGTGATTCTGATGCAAATTGGAGTTTGAAAAATACTGCCCTAGTGTATTGCAATTTCAAGTTTGTGAGTTTTCCCATTAAATTGTAGAGTATCTTTTCACCTTGTAAAAACGTAGTACTGAACACAATGCCTATCACCTATCAGGTGATAAATGAATAATCTTTCCCTTTCCTTCTACATCATCAATTTCAGCATCAACAATACTAATAAAAGAGGATATGTAGGGTTCCTTGGTTGACTGCATATTTTAGAACATGTTGACTTCTTTGCGTTATAATTAAGTTCTGATTCTAATGGGAAGTGTAGCCTTGTGGGGTTGTTCATTGCCCATGCTTACTCAGTTGTGAATGTAATACACTTCCCTTGTACTCACTTTGAGTCTTGCTGGACACCCATACACCATAATTGCCCCAGAATTCTTTGCTCATGGGGCATCAAAAATGCTACTGTGAGTGGGCTGGCAAGGAAAAGCACACACAAGCATTGTGTATGTTTTCTCTACTCACATGGATTCTCCATCGCCCCACTGGACTTCATTACAAAACACAAGTTCAAAGATAAAATTTATAAGAATTTTTATATGGCAACAACAGATCATTAAATGAAGTTTGGGGCTCTTTGGAGAATGGGGCCCTGAGCAGGTCCCATGCCGATGAAGGGGTCCCTGTCTCATGTTATCATGAGATTGTAAAGCTATGCCAGCCTGTGAGGTAAGTACAGCTAATATTTCCATTTTATAGATTAGGACACTAAGGCACAGCTGGCAAGTCACGGAGTGGGAATTCAATTTCAGAATTGCACATTTTTGAGCATTTACTATATTATATACCAGGTATTTTCCCAAGTAATTTATGAATATTAACACATTGAATCCTCACAACAATCCTCTTATTAGGCTTATACCCAATTTACAAGTAAATAGCCTGAACTTCAAATAGCATAAATGTATTGTTAAAAGTTACCCAGCTCATACGTAGTGGAACTAGATTCAGGCCCAAGCAGTCAGATCCAGATTCCCTTCTTATCACCAAGCTAATACTGCAAGATTGTTTGATGCAAGTGGAAATGCAGGTATTCAATAAAATTATTATTTTATTCAATAAAGCAGGTGTTCAAATAAAATTATTTTTTCTCTACCCATTAAATTTATTTGTAGAAAATATGTACTTTTTATGTAAGCTTGCTAAGTAAAGTAAAAGTTAAGGCTGAAAAATGACAGGACATATCTTATGTATAAGATATTGCTAGGGGTTGGCTGGATCATTGAAGTATGTCTATGATTAGCTCTTACCTAGAATTGTAGAGTAGTTAGGGGGTCCTGGTAGAAAAATGGCAAGCATGAACTTTCACTACTTTCCTATCTCGTGCAGAACAAGTCCTGCTTCTGTACTTAATCTAAGCCCTATTCTCTTGAGTGGTACATCACATTACAGAGGTAGAAGCCTCTATTAGTCAGCTTGCGGTGTTATAACAAATTGCCATAGACTAGGTGGTTTAAACAACAGAAATCTATTTCTGACATTTCTGGAGTCTGGAAGGTCCAAGATCAGGTTCTGATGATGGCCTTCTTTCTGTTTGCAGTTGGCTGCCTCCTTGTTTTTGTGTCCTCACATAGCAGAGAGAAAGAGAGAGAGAAGTAAGTATAAGTTCTCTACTTATAAGGGCACTTACCCATCATGAGGGCTCCAACCATATGACCTAATTACCTCCCAGAGACCCCATGCCCAAACCATCACTTTAAGGATTAGGGTTCCAACGTATGAATTAGGGGGGAACATAAATATTCAATTTATAGCAGAGTCCTTTTATAAGAAAAAACTGTGCAACTTGATTTCCCTGTAGTATAACCTGGCAAAATCGATCATACATAGGGGTTTGTTAGAAATCCTTTTGTACACAGTCATTCTCAGAAGAACTACTGGTAAATTACAGTTTTCACTTGCAAACACTAATAAACATGATTGTATCTAATTGCAGACTAGCAGACGCATCCAGTAATTTTCTTTCAATATTGTGTTAGTCAACCTGGAAATAATCGATTGCATTACTCTAAGTTACATTTATAAGAATTTACTTCCACTGCACGCCTACAAATGTTACATTTTTCCTCCTGACTTTCCACTTTAAACTACACAGCTAAAGTCTAAATTTTGTTAACCTAAATACTGTATATTTTAAATAACAGTAATTTCATTTGGGAGGTAAAATCTTAATATTCCAGGAATCTTAGTATTTTTATGATTTGGACATGTTTTTATCTTAATAAAATGGTAATTAGGAATGAATATATTGGCTCTGATATTTGCTGATGAGCTCAGTTCTACACTACCTAGATCCAAAGATCTGATTTGTTCTATATAACAGATGATGTGGGTTGCACAATTAAGCTAAAATAAAGGGATATATAATCAGTGCTTTGGTAAAATGTATAAATGAATCAACTCAATGGCTAATATGTTTTGTAATTATACAATGCTTTTACACAATATTTATTTTAAAAAAAGATTATGTTACAATGCCATGGTTTGAATGTTTTTGTTTCCCCCAAATTAATGTGTTGAAATTCTAACCCCCAAAGATGATGGTATTAGGAGATGGGGCCTTTAGAAGATGCATATGTCATGAAGATGGAGCCCTCATGAGTGGGACTAGTTCTTATGAAAGAGGATCCAGAGATCCCTAGTTCCTTCTACCACATGAGGATTCAGTGAGAAGGTACTAGGCACTGGCTATGAACCGGAGAGAGGGCTTTTATCAGAACTGGACCATTCTGGTGCCTTGATCTTGGAATTCCCAGTCTCCAAAATTGTGAGAAATAAATTACTTTTGTATATAATTTCTGTTGTTGCCTAGTCTGTGGTATTTTGATATAGTAGCCCAAATGAACTGAGATATATGTAAAATTAGCCCAACTTTTATCCATTAATTTTCAACAGCAAGACAGTTAGAAACAAAGAATCAGATCAAAGTGTAAAATATCAGTTTTCCTTTCCACATTGTAACTATTGACCACAAACTTAGCTTTATCAAGATATTATTTACATTTACAATTTTCATTTAATATATACTATTTTAATTTAAACATCTCATGACCTCAAATTCATAGTAATAAAAAAGACACAAAACTAATTTGTTCTTTTTTTAAAATTTCTCATCTTTCCAAGCTACCAACATCCATAATTTCTAAGTGTAGCATTTTATTGAGACACTGTTTATGGTCTATGTGTGTGTACACATGTATATGTAGATACAATTTCAAAATGTGTTTTTATATTTCTACTTCACAATGATGTGAGTTTTTTGAAGTGTCCTCCACTCTTTCCTCAGCCCACATAAGAGCAAAAAGAATAGGTCAGTGATAGAGAAGACACCAGTGCACAGAAGACATCAACATTTATCTAAATCATAGGAAACGGATAGATACCTGCCAAAGGATAACACAAAGTAGAGGCAACAACTCAGAATGAACAGAAAGCGCTTCAGTGAAGGATTTAATTGAACAGCCAGCAGAACCTTTCAGAGTCTCTAAGACCAGAGTCAACTGACTCCCAAGGACAGAAGTAAGAACAAGGATTCAGCAAGAGTGATAGCTGAAACAGTCTTTACAGAACAACTGTGTTGGTTGGCTTTCCACACCTTTCTCCATTTTTTCCCCTCTCCTTGATCCTCATACACATTAAACTCAGATAGCATTGTAAAAAAACTGCTACCTGGAGAGCCTTGTTTCTAAATAATATTCTGCTTCAAAGAAAACTAGGGCTTATTGGTGATATGACTGATACCAGAGACAGGGAAGGAAATGATGAGTTGTGCCAGAAAATAAGTGCTAAAAAATAAAAAAAGAAGAAAAAGGAGATGAAGGTATTTCAGAACATACAGAAACCAGCCAGCATGAAAACCTTCCAACTGACCAAATCTGTGGAAAAAATCAACATACAATGAATACTAATAGTAATGGATTATAATCCATTTAATACAATTCCATAATTCCAGACTGATAACAAAACAAGTAAGCAAGCAAACGAATAGATGCAGAAGACATGGTAGATTTAGACACAGCATTTTACAACCATTATGAAAATAATTATTTCAAGCAAGGATGATTGATGGATGCTAAAATTACTGAATACAAGTTAATGAGGAACAAGATACTTATATAGAGTTCCATAGTATATCGCCTCATGCTATTTAATACTTGCAAGTCAAAGACACTTTTTTTGAAAAAAGCCTTAGCCAAAGAATTGAAGGTAACATGATCTATAATGGGTCAAAGCAGTGCCTTCCGATGGGATGCACTAAGAAAGAAAAGATGTCACCTGTATGTATTCCTAAAAAATATGCATGACCTGAATGTAATCATGAGGATGCATCAAATTCAATTTAAGAGACGTTCTAAAGAACAATTGCCTGTGTCATCTTCAAAACTGTCAGGAAAGGCAAAGAAAGGTTAAGAGGTCTGTCCAAATTAAAGGAGAATTAGATCTTGAAGCATGCAGGTGGTGGGCATAGCTTACGAGACATTATTGGGAAAACTATCAGAACTTAAATATAGACTCTATATTAGAAAATAGCATATCGATGTTAAATTTCCCTAATTTGATTATTTTATAGCAAGAATATTCTTTTAGAAACATTGGAAAATACACTGGAACACTGAATTAATGTAGGGGGTAAAGAGTCATGATATCTGCAATTCACTTTTAAATGGTTATATCTATATACTTATGTAGGTATATAGATATACTAACATATGCACATATATATGTATATATGAATATATAAGAATGAGATCATGAGCACGAGAGAAAGCAAATGTGTCAAAGTGTTATTAATTGGTGAATTAAAGAGTATCTAGAATTTTTTCTGTAGTATCCTTGTAGCTTTTCCATAAATTTGAAATTGTTTCAAAAGAAAAAAAAAAAACGCAGGCTTAATTAATTTACTTAAAAGTCTGGAAACACCAGAAAGTAATTGATTTAACAAGACAAAAAATGGAAATAAAGAGAAAGTTACCAGCAGGTAGGGTAACTCAACTAAATTATCTCCTGTGATGGGGTGTTGCTGATTAATTACCCAACACAGAGAGGTATAAGCAGAAACTAGTGGAATAACTGCACATAAAAGGCTCTGACATATGGGACTATATGTGGGGAAGTAAAGAACAGAGACTGTGGCTTTTCTTTTAAATTCCTCTGTACTGTATTTAGTTCAATAGTTCATTTATATTTAGCTCATTAAAAACATGGCATGTACTCCATTAATAAAAACAAAATAGCCAAAAAATTACCAGTGTTGGCACTCTTGTAAGATAATAAAAACTTTTATTTTATCTATATATTTGGATTTTGAATATTTTGATAGAACTTTTTTTGAATTTTTGAATTTTATTTTTTTATATGGCAGGTTTTTACTAGTTATCCATTTTACACGTTACTGTATATATGTCAATCCCAATCTCCCAATTCATCCCACCAGTACCCCACCACCCCCACTTCCCCCACTTCGTGTCTATATGTTTGTTCTCTACATCTGTGTCTCTGTTTCTGCCCTGCAAACCAGTTCATCTGTACCATTTTTCTAGGTTCCACATATATGCGTTAATATATTTGTTTTTCTCTTTCTGACTTACTTCACTCTGTATGACAGTCTGTAGATCCATCCACTTCTCTACAAATGACCCAATTTCATTTATTTTTATGGCTGAGTAATATTCCACTGTATATATGTGCCACATCTTCTTATCCATTCATCTGTCGATGGGCATTTAGGTTGCTTCCATGACTTGGCAATTGTAAATAGTGCTGCAATGAACATTGGGGTACATGTGTGTGTGTTGTTTTTTTTGCGGTACGCGGGCCTTTCACTGTTGTGGCCTCTCCCGTTGCGGAGCACAGGCTCCGGACATGCAGGCTCAGCGGCCATGGCTCACGGGCCCAGCCGCTCTGCGGCATGTGGGATCTTCCCGGACTGGGGCATGAACCCATGTCCCCTGCATTGGCAGGCGGATTCTCAACCACTGCGCCACCAGGGAAGCCCTGCATGTGTCTTTTTGAATTATGGTTTTCTCTAGGTATATGCACAGTAGTGGGATTGCTGGGTCATAGGGTAATTCTATTTTTAGCTTTTTAAGGAATGTCCATTCTGTTCTCCATAATGGCTGTATCAATTTACATTCCCACCAACAGTGCAAGAGGGTTCCCTTTTCTCCACACCCTCTCCAGCATTTGTTGTTTGTAGATTTTCTGATGATGCCCATTCTAACTGGTGTGAGGTGATAACTCATTGTAGTTTTGATTTGCATTTCTCTAATGATTAGTGATGCTGAGCATCTTTTCACGTGTTTGTTGGCAATCTGTATGTCTTCTTTGGAGAAATGTCTATTTAGGTCTTCTGCCCATTTCTGGATTGGGTTGTTTGTTTTTTTTTAATATTGAGCTGCATGAGCTGTTTATATATTTTGGAGATTAATCCTGTGTCAGCTGATTCATTTGCAAATATGTTCTCCCATTCTGAGGGTTGTCTTTTCATCTTGTTTATGGTTTCCTTTGCTGTGCAAAAGCTTTTAAGTTTCATTAGGTGCCATTTGGTTATTTTTGGTTTTATTTCCATTTCTCTAGGAGGTGGATCAAAAAAGATCTTGATGCGCTTCCCTGGTGGCACAGTGGTTGAGAGTCCACCTGCCAATGCAGGGGACACGGGTTCGTGCCCCAGTCCGGGAAGATCCCACAGGCCGCGGAGCGGCTGGGTCTGTGAGCCATGGCCACTGAGCCTGCGCGTCCAGAGCCTGTGCTGTGCAGCGGGAGAGGCCACAGCAGTGAGAGGCCTGCGTACTGCAAAAAAAAAAAAAAAAAAGATCTTGCTGTGATTTATTTCAAAGAGTGTTCTTCCTATGTTTTCCTCTAAGAGTTTTATAGTGTCCAGTCTTACATTTAGGTCTCTAATCAATTTTGAGCTTATTTTTGTGTATGGGGTTAGGGAGTGTTCTAATTTCATTTTTTTACATGTAGCTCTCCAGTTTTCCCAGCACCACATATTGAAGAAGCTGTCTTTTCTCCAATGTATATTCTTGCCTCCTTTATCAAAAATAAGGTAACCATATGTGTGAGGGTTTATCTCTGGGCTTTCTATCCTGTTCCATTGATCTATATTTCAGTTTTTGTGCCAGTACCATACTGTCTTGATTCCTGTAGCTTTGTAGTATAGTCTGAAGTCCAGGAGTCTGATTCCTCCAGCTCCGTTTTTTTCCCCTCAAGCCTGCTCTGGCTATTTGGGGTCTTTTCTGTCTCCATACAAATTTTAAGATTTTTTGTTCTAGTTCTGTAAAAAAATGTCATTGGTAATTTGATAGGGATTGCATTGAATCTGTATATTGCTTTGGGTAGTACAGTCATTTTCACAATATTGATTCTTCCAATCCAAGAACATGGTATATCTCTCCATCTGCTTGTATCATCTTTAATTTCTTTCATCAGTGTCTTACAATTTTCTGCATACAAGTCTTTTGTCTCCCTAGGTAGGTTTATTCATCTATATTCATCAGTGATATTAGTCTAGGTATTTTATTCTTTTTGTTGAAATGGTAAATGGGAATGCTTCGTAATTTCTCTTTCAGATTCTTCATCATTAGTGTATAGGAATGCAAGAGATTTCTGTGCATTAGTTTTGAATCCTGAAACTTTACCAAATTCATTGATTAGCTCTAGTAATTTTCTGGTGGCATCTTTAGGATTCTCTATGTATAGTATCATGTCATCTGCAAACAGTGACAGTTTAACTTCTTTTCCAATTTGAATTCCTTTTCTTTCTTTTTCTTCTCTGATTGCCATGGCTAGGACTTCCAAAACAATGTTGAATAATAGTGGTGAGAGTGAACATCCTTGTCTTTTTCCTGATTTTAGAGGAAATGCTTTCAGTTTTTCACCACTGAGAATGATGCTTGCTATGGATTTGTCGTATATGGCCTTTATTATGTTGAGGTAGGTTCCTTCTATGCCCACTTTCTGTAGAGTTTTTATGATAAATGGGTGTTGAACTTTGTCAAACGCTTTTCCTGCATCTAATGAGATGACCATATGGTTTCTATTCTTCAATCTGTTAATATGGTGGATCACATTGATTGATTTGCATATAATGAAGAATCCTTGCCTCTCTGGGATAAATCCCACTTGATCATCCTGTACAATCCTTTTTTTTTTTTTTTTTCTTTCAGTACGCGGGCCTCTCACTGCTGCGGCCTCTCCCGCTGCAGAGCACAGGCTCCGGACGCACAGGCTCAGCGGCCATGGCTCGCGGGCCCAGCCGCTCCGCGGCATGTGGGATTCCCCCAGGACCGGGGCACGAACCCATGTCCCCTGCATCGGCAGGCAGACTCCCAACCACTGCGCCACCAGGGAAGCCCCTGTACAATCCTTTTAATGTGCTGTTGGATTCTGATTGCTAGTATTTTGTTGAGGATTTTTACATCTATATTCTTCAGTGATTTTGGTCTGTAATTTTCTTTTTTTTGTAGTATCTTTGTCTGGTTTTGGTATCAGGGTGATGGTGGCCTCAGAGAATGAGTTTGGGAGTGTTCCATTCTCTGCAATTACTTGGAAGACTTTGAGAAGGATGGGTATTAGCTCTTCTCTAAATGTTCGATAGAATTCACCTGTGAAGCCATCTGATCCTGGACTTTTGTTTGTTGGAACATTTTCAATCACAGTTTCAATTTCATTACTTGTGATTGGTCTGTTCATATTTTCTATTTCTTCCTGGTTCAGTCTTGGAAGGTTATACCTTTCTAAGAATTTTTCCATTTCTTCCAGGCTGTCCATTTTATTGGCATAGAGTTGCTTGTAGTGGTCTCTTAGGATGCTTTGCATTTCTGCAGTGTGTGTTGTAACTTCCCCTTTTTCATTTCTAATTTTATTGATTTGAGTCCTCTTCCTTTTTTTTCTTGATGAGTCTGGCTAATGGTTTATCAATTTTGTTTAGCTTCTCAAAGAATCAGCTTTTAGTTTTACTGATCTTTGCTACTGTTTTCTTTGTTTCTATTTCATTTATTTATGCTCTGATCTTTATGAGTTCTTTCCTTCTACTAACTTTGGGTTTTGTTTGTTCTTCTTTCTCTAGTTCCTTTAGTTGTAAGGTTAGATTGTTCATTTGAGATTTTTCTTCTTTCTTGAGGACGGCTTGTATTGCTATAAACTTCCCTCTTAGAAGTGCTTTTGCTGCATCCCATAGGTTTTGGATCGTCGTGTTTCCATTGTCATTTGTCTCTACGTATTTTTTCATTTCCTCTGTGATTTCTTTAGTGATCTCTTGGTTATTTAGTAATGCACGGTTTAGCCTCCAGGTGTTTGTGTTTATGTTTTTTTCCCTGTAATTGATTTCTAATCTCATAGCATTGTGGTCAGAAAAGATGCTTGATATGATTTCAATTTTCTTAAATTTAATGAGGCTTGATTTGTGACCCAAGATGTGATCTATCCTAGAGAATCTTCCATGTGCACTTGAGAAGAAAGTGTAATCTGCTGTTTTTGGATAGAACTCCTGTAAGTATCAATTAAATCTATCTGGTCTATTGTGTCATTTAAAGCTTGTGTTTCCTTATTTATTTTCTGTTTGGATGATCTGTCCATTGGTGTAAGTGAGGTGTTAAAGTCCCCCATTATTATTGTGTAACTGTTGATTTCCTCTTTATAGCTGTTAGCAGTTGCCTTATGTATTGAGGTGCTCCTATGTTGGGTACATATATATTTCTAATTGTTATATCTTCTTCTTGGATTGATCCCTTGATCATTATGCAGTGTCCTTCCTTGTTTCTTGTAACATTCTTTATTTTAAAGTCTGTTTTATCTGATATGAGTATTGCTACTCCAGCTTTCTTTTGATTTCCATTTGCATGGAATCTCTTTTTCCAACCCCTCACTTTCAGTCTGTATGTGTCCCTAGGTCTGACGTGGGTCTCTTGTAGACAGCATATAGATGGGTCTTGTTTTTGTATTCATTCAGCAAGCCTGTGTCTATTGGTTGGAGCATTTAATCCATTCACGTTTAAGGTAATTATCGATATGTATGTTCCTATTACCATTTTCTTAATTGTCATGGGTTTGTTTCTGTAGGTCCTTTTCTTCTCTTGTGTTTCCTACTTAGAGAAGTTCCTTTAGCATTTGTTGTACAGCTGGTTTGGTGGTGCTGAATTCTCTTAGCTTTTGCTTGTCTGTAAAGCTTGTGATTTCTCCCTCGAATCTGAATGAGATCCTTGCTGGGTAGAGTAATCTTGGTTGCAGGTTCTTCCCTTTCATCACTTTAAATATGTCATGCCACTCCCTTCTGGCTTGTAGAGTTTCTGCTGAGAAATCAGCTGTTAACCTTATGGGATTTCCCTTGTATGTTATTTGTCGTTTTTCCCTTGCTGCTTTCAATAATTTTTCTTTGTCTTTAACTTTTGCCAATTTGATTACTATGTGTCTCGGCGTGTTTCTCCTTGGGTTTATCCTGCCTGGGACTCTCTGCACTTCCTGGACTTGGGAGGCTATTTCCTTTCCCATGTTAGGGAAGTTTTCGACTATAACCTCTTAAGATATTTCCTCTGGTCCTTTCTCTCTCTCTTCTCCTTCTGGGACCCCTATAATGCGAGCGCTGTTGCATTTAATGTTGTCCCAGAGGTCTCTTAGGCTGTCTTCATTTATTTTCATTCTTTTTCTTTATTCTGTTCCACGGCAGTGATTTCTACTATTCTGTCTTCGAGGTTATTTATCCTTTCTTTTGCCTCAGTTATTCTGCTATTGATTCCTTCTACTGTATTTTTCATTTCAGTTATTGTATTGCTCATCTCTGTTTGTTTGTTCTTTAATTCTTCTAGGTGTTTGTTCTTTAACTCTTCTAGATCTTTGTTAAATATTTCATGCATCTGCTCGATCTTTGCCTCCATTCTTTTTCTGAGGTGCTCAATCATCTTCACTATCATTATTCTGATTTCTTTTTCTGGACAGTATCCTATCTCCACTTCATTTAGTTGTTTTTCTGGGGTTTTATCTTGTTCCTTCACCTGGTGTACAGCCCTCTGCCTTTTCATATTGTATATCTTTCTGTGAATGTGGTTTTTGTTCCACAGGCTGCAGGATTGTAGTTCTTTCTGCTGTCTGCCTTCTGGTGGATGAGGGTATCTATGAAGCTTGTGCAAGTTTCCTGATGGGAGGGACTGGTGGTGGGTAGAGCTGGCTGCTGCTCTGGTGGGCAGAGCTCAGTAAAACTTTAATCCGCTTGTCTGCTGATGGGTGGGGCTGGGTTCCCTCCCTGTTGGTTGTTTGGACTGAGGTGACCCAACATTGGAGCTTACCCGGCTCTTTGGTGGGGCTAATGACAGACTCTGGCAGGGTTCACGCCAAGGAGCACTTCCCAGAACTTCTGCTGCCAGTGTCCTTGTCCTCACGGTGAGCCACAGCCACCCACCGCCTCTACAGGAGACCCTCCAACACTAGCAGGTAGGTCTGGTTCAGTCTCCTATGGGGTCACTGCTCCTTCCCCTGGGTCCCGATGCACGCACACTTCTTTGTGGGTGCCCTCCAAGAGTACAGTCTCTGTTTCCCCCAGTCCTGTCGAAGTCCTGCAATCAAATTTTGCTAGCCTTCAAAGTCTGATTCTCTAGGAATTCCTCCTCTTCCCGTTGCCAGAGCCCCAGGTTGGGAAGCCTGACGTGGGCTTCAAAACCTTCACTCCAGTGGGTGGACTTCTGTGGTATAAGTGTTCTCCAGTTTGTGAGTCACCCACCCAGCAGTTATGGGATTTGAGTTTATTGTGATTGCGCCCCTCTTCCCATCTCACTGTGGCTTCTTGTCTTTGTATTTGGGGTATCATTTTTGGTGAGTTCCAGCATCTTCCTGTCAATGATTGTTCAGCATTTAGTTGTGATTCCGGTGCTCTTGCAAGAGGGAGTGAGCGCACGTCCTTCTACTCCACCATCTTGAACTAATCTCTTGATAGAGCTTTAAGGACTTTTTTGTTTTTCCTCTGTATCCAGTTATCAAGTGTTGAGAATGAAATCATTTAATTCTAAGGTAAACAATTATTGAGAAAGGGGATGAAATAATCTCTTATATTCAGATCAATAATTTGGGTGCCTTGAGATTTCCTCAAGTTATAAAAATGGATGTGTGAGGTGGAATTCAGAAATTCTTGGGGGATATGTGATGGGTAGGTAATGTCTTGGTACCAGAAGAGTACCATTGAGGCTGTTCTTATTTTTCTAAATAAAGTTAATTATTGTAATAATAATTAAGAATTACATTTCTTCAATCCTGCCTATAAAAGGTTCTGTTTTCATGGAGTTGTAAGAACCCTTCTATTATACAGTAATATAGTGGCGGGACAGGGATCTCTCAGCAATCTCCTCAGCGCTGCATCATTGAAAAGTGAGTAATAAATTTGAAGGCCAAGACGACTAGTCGGTTCCATCCAAACATTAGTTTCAGGGGGGGAAATTCAGTCAGACAGTCAATTAGATGTCATTGGGTTTTACTGTTTTGGAGATTTTGCTACTCGATCAGTCAGAGATAATCCTGGGAAGAACTGTGAAGTCAGTAAAATTAATTTCTCTACCTTTTAATGACCTTTCTCCTTCCCTTCTAAAGCATCTTTTTTTTTTTCTACCCCAGGTTCGAAGCACAGCCTACCCAACTCCCTCTCTCTTTCACTTCCTCTTCCTTTGTCCAAGTTATTCACCACTGCTCAACTCCATTATTGTTTGTTTAACACAACCACCATTTATTTGCTTGCAATTCTGCAGTTTGGGCTGGAATCAGCTGCGTGGTCCTCCTGTTGGTCTTGCCTGGGGTCACTCATGTGACTACAGACATCTGGAAGCTTGAAAGCTGGATAGTCTCACTCAGGTGTCTGTTGATTAGCTGGGGCTCTTGGCTGGGGAGCCTTAGTTTTCCTCCATGTGACCCATCAAGCAGAATAGACTGAATTACTAACACGGGTATGGGAACACTACAGGGGGCTGGGTGTAATGGGAAAGCACTTATCAAGCCTCTGCTTGTGTAATATTTAGTGACTCCCCATTTGCCAAAGAAAGTGACATGCTCAGCCCAGAGTTAGTGTGGAAGGGACTACAAAATGCAGATGGCATTGAGGGCCATCAACTTAATCTTCCATGCTACCCCAGTACAAACAGAATCACAGCCTATGTTTTGCATTTTTGCTGTTGGTCTCACATATTTTTGACAGCTCGTGTAAGTTACCGATTATTAAAAGAAAAAAATTCCTGGGAAGTTGAACGTTGAGAGAATGTATGTGTCCATGTCTGCCCCTAACGCAATACAAATTCTTCACCTATTATTCTCTTACTAAATAAAACATGTCCTCTCCATCCTGCTTTTTCCTACTTCTGCCACCAAATACTTTGATTTATGTAACAAATGCTTTATGTGACAGGCCCTGGAGCAATGTGTCTGAACAAGAAAGGCAGAGTTCTGCCTTCATGGACTGAGTGCCTTGTGGAGGAGATCAGCATCCAACAACCAACCCAAACGCAGTGTTTCCTAGGAAAGGGGAAGTACAGGTCCTAAGAGAGCCATAGCAGGGGTATCCACCCAACCTGCAGAAAAAGAGAATGAAAGCCTGGAGCAAGAGTGAAAGTAGGCCAAGCCAAGAAGAGTTATGGGTGGGAGGGAGATCACATTTTAGGTACAAAGAAAGGTATCTTGTGCAGGAAATATAAGGGCCCCAATATGTTTGTGGTATACAAGGTAAGCATATGTGAAGAGAGGCAAGCATCAGCAAAGCTGTGTACCATGTAAAGACCTTGTGTACCATGTAGAGAAACCAATGCTTATCCTGAGAGAAGAATCCATTGCTACTACACTCTCACCCTTCCATCCAGCCAGAGCTCTTTACTCAGGTATGTTTCTTCTCCTGCCCTCCTCCAAATGTTTAAAGAGTGTGCTTACATCTCATGTTTCCTTCCAATGTAGATATGCAGGGTTTTTATTTAAATAATATATTACTCACTCGTTATCTTTTTCCCAGACACACACACACAAACACACACAGAAAAGCAAGAAAATAGGAAGCAGCTGAATTTGTTCATCATGGGTGATAAGGGAGAGACAGATGAGATGGATGTTAGAGAACAGGAAACCTCAAAAGGTCTTCATTCAACCCCAGGTTCCAAGCACAGCTTATCCAACTCCCTCTCTCTGTAGGTCTCTCCCACAGACCTACAGCCAGGTCTGTAGGTCTCTCCCACAGACCTACAGGCTGGAGGGGTCCTGGTCTGGGTTATTTTAAGTGTGTGCACACAGTGTGAGGAGAGTGAGCCCAATCTAGATGGTGGTAAGGAAAATTATCCATTGTAAAGTCTGATTAGAGATAAAAAAATATGACGAAAACATTTAGTAAACGTGTACAAACATAATTATAAGCATACATGGAAATGTTATTTTATCCTTAATTTTTTGCATAATAAAATACAAAACATGGAAATAGGCTGCATTTTTAGAGTTAAACTAGTAAAATTCACTCCTACGTGAAGAGTTTAGCTATGATAGAAATAATGATATTGTGAATATATGACTGGACTATGATATCAGCAAAGTACAACAGGCAATTTGGGTTTCATTCCAAGGATTTATGACTAAAGATTCTTATAACAAAAAATTCTCAAACAGATATTGTATTCTCTAGAAAAAGGACTACACTATAAGCGGAGGTTGCTAAGCACAGGAAAGCGGTGGAGAAAGTAAGTTTGTCAATATACATACATAATAGTTAATTGAAAAAACCCTGAACTTGGTAAATGTGAAAATTTTGGTCTCCAAGAGGAGCTAGTTATTTTTTTAAATGGATGAAATATTTTGTTCCCTCCATCCCTCTGTCTCTCTCTCGTTTTACTGAAAGATAATTTGTGTTGAAAGATGATTTGGTTATTATGAATGATACATATTACTTCTCAAGTATGTTTTACTTTCTTCTCTGAACTTCAAAAATTAAGAAGACTCATTAGTTTTGAAGTAATCTTCAGACAGTTAAAGTACCATCACTGGCAATAATAAAGCAAAATCCATTTTGACACAAAGAATAACTCATAAGTAGATATGCACGAAAAGAGGGCGATATGACAAAATATTGATATATATGCATATACATATATATAGAATTTACTATTTTTAGAAAAATAAGTTACCTTTATTTATCATTAACTAAACAGTATGATTATGATTATTATTATTGTTTAACTTCTTAGGATTTTATTTTATTTTACATTTTGGCCGCACTGCACAGCATGTGGTATCTTAGCTCCCCAACCAGGGATCGAACCCACATCCCCTGCACTGGAAGCACAAAGTCTTTTTTTTTTTTTTTTTAACATCTTTATTGGAGTACAATTGCTTTACAATGGTGTGTTAGTTTCTGCTTCATGACAAAGTGAATCAGCTACACATATACATATATCTCCATATCTCCTCCCTCTTGCATCTCCCTCCCACACCCCCTAACCCACCCCTCTAGGTGGTCAGAAAGCACCCAGTTAATCTCCCTGTGCTATGCAGCTGCTTCCCACTAGCTATCTATTTTACATTCGGTAGTGTATATATGTCCATGCCATTCTCTCACTTCGTCCCTAGGTTCTTCAGAACCATTTTTTAAGATTCCATATATATGTGTTAGCATACGGTATTTGTTTTCCTTTTTTCTGACTTACTTCACTCTGTATGACAGTCTCTATGGGATTGCTGGGTCATATGGTAATTCTATTTTTAGTTTTTTAAGGAACCTCCATACTGTTCTCCAGAGTGGCTGTACCAATTCACATTCCCACCAACAGAGCAAGAGGGTTCCCTTTTCTCCACACGCTCTCCAGCATTTATTGTTGGTAGATTTTTTGATGATGGCCATTCTGACTGGTGTGAGGTGATATCTCATTGTAGTTTTGATTTGCATTTCTCTAATGATTAGTGATGTTGAGCATCCTTTAATGTGTTTGTTGGCAATCGGTATATCTTCTTTGGAGAAATGTCTGTTTAGGTCTTCTGCCCATTTTTGGATTGGGTTGTTTTTTTGATATTGAGCTGCATGAGCTGTTTGTATATTTTGATGATTAATCCTCTGTCAGTTGCTTCGTCTGCAAATATTTTTTTCCCATGCTGAGGGCTGTCTTTTCATCTTGTTTATGGTTTCCTTTGCTGTGCAAAAGCTTTTAAGTTTCATTAGGTCCCACTTGTTTATTTTTGTTTTTATTTCCATTTCTCTAGGGGGTGGGTCAAAAAGGATCTTGCTGTGTTTTATGTCATAGAGTGTTCTGCCTATGTTTTCCTCTAAGAGTATGATAGTGTCTGGCCTTACATTTAGGTCTTTAATCCATTTTGAGCTTATTTTTGTGTATGGTGTTAGGGAGTGTTCTAATTTCATTCTTTTACATGTAGCTGTCCAGTTTTCCCAGCACCACTTATTGAAGAGGTTGCCTTTTCTCCATCATATATTCTTGCTTCCTTTATCAAAAATAAGGTGACCATATGTGCGTGGGTTTATCTCTGGGCTTTCTATCCTGTTCCATTGATCTATATTTCTGTTTTTGTGCCAGTACCATACTGTCTGGATTACTGTAGCTTTGTAGTATAGTCTGAAGTCCAGGCACCTGATTCCTCCAGTTCCGTTTTTCTTTCTCAAGATTTTTTTGGCTATTCTGCAAGCACGAAGTCTTAACCACTGGACCACCAGGGAAGTCCTCAGGATGATTATTGTTTTAAAAAATAACAACAACACAGAAAAGCTTAAATTGGTCTTATTTTAGAAGTCATTATTCAAATATAACATATTTTAAAATATCTTTTTATCATCCTCAAATTGGTTTTGGTACATTTTAGAAGAAAATCCTGAGAAAAAATGAAAATTTTATAAATATGTCATTTTCTATAAATGTGTTAAATATTTTATTCTATTTTGTGTCTGATGGCAATAGATACAAGTAATATTAACAAAATAAGACTTTAATAAATCTTCCTGTCTTTATGCTGAGCTCCAAAAAGCTCTGAAATAAAATATCTCCATATTCTTTCATTTTTTTTAATGATCCTTGTGGTGCAATAAGATGCTTTGTTTCTAAGCAGCAGTGTTAAACAGAGTAAGAGTAATTATTATTAACACATAATGTAGTTACCAATAATGTTTTGGGTTCAAATGAAGAGAAGCATTTTAATTTTCACATGAAGCAACTGATGTGTTTAGCTCCCATTTATGTTAATGGCAAGTATTCCCATGAATCTCAGTGTCAGCAGAAAAGAAATATACTCTAAAAAACCCTCATCAGAAATTCATGTTGTTTTATTTAGCAGAAAGAACAGAGCTCCCCGAGAAAGATAAATTTTTTTAATGAAAAGCAATTTCTCCTCTATGAAGCACAGCCAAAGACTCCCTACCCTTCCCTTCCAAAATGTCCCATGTACTCTTTTCACCTTAAGAGGACCTTATTCCTTTTGGGTTTCTTGTTATACAAAGTGAAACTTTTCTCTGAAGAAATAAATCATTTGAGCAGAATTGTTGCCAAAAACGTGCTTGTTGAAGATTCTGCAAAAATGGAATCTTCTACATTTAAACCAGAGATGTAGATAGAAAATTATCTCTAGATTCTAGTTTCTTTTTTTCCTCCATGTTTGTTTTCTGGTGGAAATGAAAGAATAATTATTTTTCCAATATTCATATCAGGATGTGCAAGAGCACAGACATTAGAATAAAACCATAGTTTTCCAGATGTCCCCCTTGGTATAATTTTCATGAAATCCAGATTTTACTCGAGTTATTTTCTATTTTAAAAGCAAATCATTAATTTTCTAAGTCATATCCAAACTGACTTAATGACTAATTCAAGCAAATATTTAAAATAAAAAAGCTTGATTCCTTTTAATTATTTAAGACATTTTGAATAATATTCAAATATAAAAACAACACCAAAAATTCTTTTTTTGATATCCTACAGGGAGCCATTTTATGACTAGATTAAAATTATTTGTAATGAACATGTTGTTTGCCTATAAGTAAAACAATACTTCTAAAGTATACCCAGAGATCAGTGAAATAAATTGTGGCACATTTAAGCAACAAAATACTGAAGAACACATTGTAAAAGAAGTTTTGATATCTTGGGAAAACATTTATGCCCTTTATTAAAGAAGACTAGCAGAGTACAAATTAATATGTAAAGTAGTTTTTAAATATGTAGCATCAAGTATACATATTTATATTGATATGATTATCTCTATCTTTGGGAAAGAGTGGAAAGTTTGAAGTACAATGAACTACTAAAGGTGTCTATGGTGGCATGGTAGGATCACAGGCTATTTCTATTTTTGCCTGCATGCATGTCTGTATTGTACAAACCTTATATAATTAGTAGAAATTGCTATAGTAATTATCAAAAGAATGTCTTAAAATAATTTTGTGTAGGTAAAGCATACCCTTTGCAATACTTTTTACATATGTAATATAGTGGATTAGTATATTTTTGACAGATACAGTACAAAAATGAACTTTTATATATACTATTCCCCATCAAAATGATCACATTTTAATGAACAATATTAAAATATTGTTGGTTCCCTCTTGAATTAAAAACTCTCCAGTTAATACAACATAATTATCTTCTATAAAACTGAATATAATAATTCCCAAATATTTTGAGGGAAATATAAATATAATCCTTTAAACTCTTTGAAATAAACCATACTGATCACCTGCTTATTAAGTAGTACAAATGGAAGGACAGAGATTAACTTATTTCCTCTGAGATTAGATAGTGAATTTTACTTGCAAGCATATCTTGTTTTCCTTCCATTTGAGAGATGTTTCAAGCTGATTAGTGAAACTACAGTATCAATGTAACAGCTTCTGTCAGAAAGCTTGCTGAATCCTGTTTTTAAAGACTTAAACGATGAATCTTTATTAACTTTGTAAGTCTATTCTGACAGCATGATACTAGAGTAGACAGAAAAAAATAATAATTAGAAGACACTTTTTGACCTTGGGTTGGCCAGAAAATTTCCTTATCTAAAATATGGAATATTATACTTTTCCAAGAATTTGTTAAACATTTCTTTGGAACACATGGAAAAGCAAAAACATACACTTATGCTTATAATGTCTCCCAGCCAAGGGCAAAGCTTCTCACCTAAGGAAAAAGAAAGATTGAAGAGTAGGAGGGTAAAATTATATCTCAATGTAATTACACGGCAGCAAAAAGAAATGGGGGGCCATTTTTTAAATGGCTCTAATAATGCGATCTGAACAACAACATGTAAATTAATTCTATAATTTTTCCAAAGGAAAGACTGTGATCTGGATCATGTGAGGGTGTAACGAGAAGGAAAACTCTACGCAAAGCCAAATTCATTAGTCACAATGTTGGGAAAAAGGCAAAGTTGTGATAGGAAACGTTTTCATAGAAGTACAGAACAAGATATCTAAAAGACCTTCATGAATTTTAGACGTAAGATGATTATTGTGGGAAAAATACTAGATAAGAAGTTGGAAGATGGAATCTTTCAGCTACTAATTAGATAGATATATCTGCAATATTTTTGGACCTGATTTTTTTCTTACCTGTGAAATAGGCCTTAGAACTATTTCCCATTCAAAAATCATGTATTGTACGAAATAATTAGCCCTTTGTTTCTCTACATATAACTGGGAAGTGTTTTTGCCCATACTGATTACTCTATTGGGGATATATTCCAGATTTTCTTCCCTTAAAAATCCATTGTGACATGTAATATAAGATAAAATCGATCTTCAGTTCAATGTAAAAACATAGAATAAAACTGTTTCCCACTCTTAGTGCTATATGGCATAGGTGAAGACCAATGCAGTGAACCACTGAATTTCCTGTAAGACAGACAATGTCATATCACTTAATGAAAATAAAATATTGTTTTGTGCCACAATTTCAGAAGACCAGGAAATTATTGAATTAAAACAGGAAGAAGCAACAGTTGTAACATGCATAGCAATGGGGGAAAATATTTTTTCATAAAAGAAAATATCCATTGATTTTATCAAAACCATCATGATTTCATTTCTGATTATATATTGGTTGCTTTTTTAAAACCACACAATATGCTAGTCTTTGGTAACACAACAGGGATTTTATAGTGAAAACAGGGACAAACTCCAAGAATGGAAATAGGAAGAGTCAGAGAAAGCCCACATACTAGCTAGTCAATCCCCAATCCTGAGATAAATACCGCACGCATGTACAAAATACCACAGAGCATGAAGTATTATCCTTTGACTCCCCAAAGAAATGACTTTCTTGGACTGGCAGCATACCTCTGATCACCCTAAGGTGAAAGTGACCAGTCTACAAGGCTGCTCCCCACACAGAGTGATTAGTTCCTTTGGGAGTCAGAGGAAACTATACAGGCCTTGGAATCACCATAGAGGAGAATGCACCAAATGCCTGAAGCAGTCATGTGTTTCAGAAGCATTTCTTAAAGATATATTCTTCAAACTGTTTGCAGGATCTTCTACAATGTCTCCCCTCAAACTAACATTCCATGTTATTAAAATCACTTATAATTTACTGAAAGTAGTTGTAATAAAACAAGAAGTCATACAATTAGACATCTAACATATATTGGGTTTTGATGAAGATAATGATAGAATGTAGAATACCAATTCCTGAAATGTTAAAATATATTTCTCATTTAGCTCATGACCCTATGTGTAGAAGGAAATTAGCTTTCAAGAGTAAATCTTGTCATTCCTGAATTTTTTTTTAAGGTGGGAGACTCTCTCTCTCTGCAAAGCAGAAATTCAGTGCTCCCAGGATGAACTGCCAGAGTGTCTCATTTTCATGAAGACTTCTCAGTCTCTGAAGAAGAAAGATTTCTGACATAGTCCAATCAGTATACTCTCAACTAGTTCTACTCGTCTGAAATTAAAATACAGCAGGACAGAAGAACAAAAGTTCTTGGGAATCCTGTCACTTTCACTGACTATCTTCTCTTGCATATAATCTACTACCGAAGAACTGAGAAGCAGAATTCATAGTAGTCGCAGGATGAAAAGACAGCTCAAAGCAGGGGAGAAAAAAATCAATGGGGAAAAAAAAATCAATGTGAAAGTTGTAAAAGCTATACCAATTAGCTCTCTAATACATGGCCTTTTGAAGTGCCAAAGAGGATTTTTAAGTGCTACTTTTTATTTTTATTCGAATAGACTCACTGCTAATGGTATGGAAGCAATCATATGAAACCAAAAAGACTAAACTCAAAAAAGAGCCTTTAGAAGCTAAAGGAGTATTTATAGTCTATAGGATGGATCCTTTATATTCATACCAAGTTTTTCTTGCTTCTTGTGGGTCAGCTTTCTATATATGTGAACACAACGACTCTCCGAGTGTGTTTTAATCTCTTGAATAGGGCAAAAGATCAGAATAGATACCATAATTTGTACCATTCTCTGATATTTCAGAATACGTTCACATCCTTTTACTCAAACACAGTATCATTAAGGAGTTTAATTTTTCAGAAAGAGTACTTCAGGTCATAGACATCATAAGAATGAAATTATTATTATTCTTTAAATCCCATTTGGGTTCTCTCATGTCTGATGAAGAGTATAGTAAAAATACTGAAAAAGACAGTTTCTTATTCACTGTTAACCATTTACTCCCCTAATTAAACCCTACTTACAAAGATGAGAAAGATGAAAACAATTGTACTTGGGATAACAAACCATGCTCAGTGTCCAAGGAGTAACATTTACTTATACACTCCTTACCATAGGCTAACACTATTCTTAGTGTTTGTTACCCTGTCAATTCCTCTAATCCTTACAACTACGCTTTGAGGCAGGAGCCATCATTATCATCCCCATTTACAGATGAGGAAACAGAGTCACACAGAAGGAGTAAGTAACTGGCACAGAGTCACAGGAGTAAAGTGATACTACAATCTTTCATCTGGGTTGTTTGGCTCTATGCCTTAAACACTCAGCTGCTTTTCAATGAAATGTCCTTTGATTGCTAAAAATCATAGGAATTTATTTTATTTAGGGTAGAATCATTAAAGTGGCACACTAATGACAACCTGCCTCAGAAGTCTGTGGATTCTGAATCACTAAATTGGAAATAATATAAATGATCAAAATTAAAAATAAAATCCTCTTTGTGCTTTTTATCCCTGTTTCACAAAAGTGACAGGCATTAAATAACCATCTGTTGAAGAATTAAATAGGGCAGCCCTGCTGCTGCATGTCATAAATACAATAAAGGGATATTTTCTCACTCTCCGACTTTCTACCACTTTCTCTGAGCCTGGGAAGTAGTGCAGCTTACCTGGAGAGAAACATCTGTAAAACTACAGCAGACTTCTCATGAGAAACCATACATGGAAGAAGACAGTGTTGTCAACTATCTGAAGTGCCTAAAGAAAAAACCTGCCAACTCAGAATTCTATATCCAGCAAAATTCTCCTTCAAAAGTGAAAGAGAAATATTTTCTCAGGCAAACAGAAATTGAGAGAGTTCATCACCAGCACATCTGCCTTGCAAGAAATGTTTTTAAAGTTTGGTAGGCAGATGATATATGTCCAACTTTAATCCATAGGAGCTACCAGAGGAGTAAATGACAATAAATAAAAATATTTTACTTTTGTTATTCTAAATTGATGTAAAAGGTGGCTATTTGTCTACAGTAATAATAATAGTATATGGATGATTACATTGTATGGATAATTGAAGTGAATGGCAGCAATATAAAAAGTGATGGGAAGGAAGATGGGAGAATTGGGGATTCTCTTTTATAAGGTACATGGACTACTTGTGAAGTGATACAGTATTTTTAAAGGTAGACTTAGATTAGTTAAAAATGTATAATGTCAACTATAGGGAAACAACTAATTTTTTTAAAAGTATACTTTATATACTAGGTATTAAAAAAATGAAAACAAATAAATGCTCAGTTGAAACCAAAGAATAAAGAAAAAGAGTAGGGCTGGGATGGAGAAGCAAATACAAATGCAATAAATAGAAAAAGTTACAAACATGGTAGGTATTAATCCAATTATATCAATAATTACTTTATGTATTTCATGATATACATATAAAAAGACAGATTGTAAAAGTGAATAAATAAACAATACCCAATTCTATGTTGTATACAGGAACTCATTTTAAGTATAAAGAAATAGATAGGTTAAAAATAAAGAAATGGAGAAAGTTATATCATGATAACCCTAATAAAAAGAAAGTTGAAGTAGCTACATTATTTTCTTTTTTTTTTTTCCTGGGGTATAATTGCTTTACAATGTTGGGTTAGTTTCTGCTGTACAGTGAAGTGAGTCAGCTATATGTATATATATATATCCCCTCCCTCTCGGACCTCCCTCCCACTCACCCCCCATCCCACCCATCTAGGTCATCACAGAACACTGAGCTGAGCTTCCTGTGCTTTATTTTTTTAAATTAATGAATAAATTAATTTATTTTTGGCTGCATTGGGTCTTTGTTGCTGCGTGCAGGCTTTCTCTAGCTGCGCCAAGTAGGGGCTACTCTTCATTGAGGTATGCGGGCTTCTCATTGTGGTGGCTTCTCTTGTTGCGGAGCATGGGCTTTTGGCACATGGACTTCAGCAGTTGTGGCATGCGGGCTCAGTAGTTGTGGCTCTTGGGCTCTAGAGCGCAGGCTCGGTAGTTGCAGCACACAACTTAGTTGCTCCACGGCATGTGGGATCTTCCTGGACCAGGGGTCGAATTCGTGTTCCCTGCACTGGCAGGCAGATTCTTAACCACTGTACCACCAGGGAAGTCCCTTCCTGTGCTTTACAGCAGGTTCCCACTAGCTATCTATTTTATACATGGTAGTGTATACATGTCAAACCTAATCTCCCAGTTTGTCCCACCCTCCCCTTCCCACACTGTGTCCACATATCCGTTCTCTATGTCTGTGTCTCTATTCCTGCCCTGGATGTAGGTTCATCTGTACCATTTTTCTAGATTTCACATATATGCGTTAATATACGATATTTGTTTTTCTCTTTCTGATTACTTCACTCTGTATGACAGACTCTAGGTCCATCCACATCTCTACATTTTCAGACAATGGAGACTTCAGAACAAGAACGTTATCATTTATGTATCAAACAAGGGAGTGTCAAATACATGAGATCAAAACTTGTAGAACTCAAAAGAGAAGCAGACAAAAGTGCTATTATAGTTGAACTTCAACATCCCTTTCTTAACAATATATGAATAGTGGAGGCAGAAAATCAGTAAGATATAGATGGCTTGAATACTACAAATTAAATGTATTTAATTGGAAGTTATATAATATTCTAATTAACAACAAAAGAATATATTTTTCTCTAGCCCACATGGAATATTCACTAAGACATACCACAGTAGAATTAGACTAGAAATCAATAACAAAAAGATAGTTGGAAAGTCTCCAAATATTAGGAGATCAAACAAAACATCTTTAAGTGACACATGAGTCAATGAGGACATTTCAAGAGAAATTAAAAACACTATGAACTAAATGAAAATAGAAATAAAACACAAAAATCTGTGGAATGCAGTGAAAGCAATGCTTGGGGGAAAATTTATAGCATTAAATGCATACACTAGAAAAGAGATCTAAAATCAATAACTAAGCAAGCAACCACCTAAGGAAACTAGAGAAAGAAGAACATAAGTTAAGCATAAATCAAGCAGAAGTAAAGAAATAATAAAATTAGAATGAAAAATCAATAACATGGAAGCCAGGAAAATAAAAGAGAATTTTTTTTAGGCTGGTTCTTTGAGAAGACCAATAAAATTGATAAACCTATAGTCAGAGTAACCCCTCCCAAATAAGAGAAAATTCAGAATATCATCTGAATGTCATCTTTCTCCACTCCTCTTTAACATTACTCTGAAGCCATACCTAGAGTAATAAGACAAGAAAAATGTAAAAAAGCTGTATGGATTTGAAAGGAAGACATGCTAGTGTTTTACTTGCAGATGAAATGATTATCTGCGTAGAAAATCCCAGATAATCTACAAAACAAAATTCCTGTAACTAATAAGTGATTATAGCAAGGTTTTAGAATAAAAGATCAATATATATAAGCCAGTTGTTTTTCTGTATATCAGCCATGAACAGTTGGAATTTGAAATTAAAAAATACAATTTACAGGGCTTCCCTGGTGGCGCAGTGGTTGAGAGTCCGCCTGCCAATGCACGGGACACGGGTTCATGCCCCGGTCCAAGAGGATCCCACATGCCGTGGAGCGGCTGGGCCCGTGAGCCATGGCCGCTGGGCCTGCACGTCTGGAGCCTGTGCTCCACAACAGTAGAGGCCACGGCAGTGAGAGGCTCGGGTACCACACACACACAAAATATACAATTTACAGTCACACCAAAAAGAGAAAAATACTTAGGTAAAATCGAGCACAATATATATAGGATCTCTTTGTAAAAACCTACAAAACGCTGATAAAAGAAATCAAATAGGATCTAAATAAATGCAGTTATTCCATTCTCATGCATTGGAATATATTGTTATTGTGTCAATATTTACCTATTTGATGCATAAGCTCAATATACTAACAGTGAAGGTACTGATAAACTATTTGCACTGATTCTAAAGTTTATATGAAAATATAAGCAATTTAGAATACCCAACACAATATTGAAGAAGAACAACAAAGTTGAAAGACTCATCCTCGTGAATGGGAGACTTACAGATACAGTTATCAAGTGTCATATTGATGAAAGAAATGACCAATGCAAAGGAAAAGATCTGTGTGGTAATGGATTCAAGTTGGAGACATCAGTTTGAACTCATGCTTAGCTTATATAGAAACAAATGTCACATGTAGAAATATTTATAGGTATGTGTATATACACAGTTTGTATACACACCTGTATTTCCTTTGATCTGCCTGCTTAGTGGGCCTAAAATAAATGACCATCAATAGTAATGAGCATAGCTAGTGCTCCAATCTTGGTTTCTATTACCATCTTTAAATGAAAGGAATATAGGCTTCTTGGAGAAATGAGCCTAGAGTATCTCATAGTAGCTAGTAGTGCCAGAAAGTAAGAAACTGCTAACAAACAAACACGATGATGGGGATATTTCACAGGGACACAGGAGCCAAGTGAAAAAGTTCCCCAAATGGTCAAACTGGAACAATTTGAGCAAAAAACAAATAAAGCAGTATTGGATTATAAGCCAAAGTATATTAAAATAATCCATGAGTACACAGTGATATAAATAAATGATTAAATAAATAAATGGGGAAGAATACACAAATATTTTGTGCATATTAATTGCAAACAAATTATGTAGATACTTCACTCTCAAGGAGGGGGGAGCATAATTCTGCATTCCTTACGTGTGGGCTGTGAGTAGTGACCTCATTCCGCAGAGTACCATATAAATATATGAATACTGAGCTGAGTTCCCTGTGCTGTAAAGTAGGTCCCCGCTGGTTACTCCAATATAAAATAAAAAGTTAAAAAATATGAATAAAAAGAAAAACTTTACAGTGGATAAACCTGACAAATTCTACCTCAGATCATTAGCATTAACAGTGATAAGACATGTTGATAATGTGTACCTTTGATATGATGTAATGAGAATGACATGTTAATTCTGTGGTTTTCCTCCTCAAATCCATAACTCCAAGCTAATCATGAGAAAAACATCAGGCTGATACTAATTAAGAGATTCTACAGTATTTGTTAAAATTGTCTAGGGCATCAAAATCAAGAAATTTCTGAGAAATCATCACAGCTAAGAGGAGGCTGAGGGAACATAATGAATAAATGTAATGTGTTATCTTGGTTGGGACCCTATCAAAAACCAAATAACTGAAGTAAAGTATGGACCTTAGTTAATAATAATGTATCAGTACTGGTTCATTAGTTGTGACAAATGTACCATTCTAAAATAAGCTTTTAACAATAAGGGAAACAGGGTGTGGGGTATATGGGAACTCTCTATACTATTTTTCACAATTTTTCTCTAACTCTGAAGTTATCCGCAAATATTTAAATTATTATTATTATTTAAGCAAACACTGAAGGGAAATTGTATTACATTTCAGTAGAGGCTATATCTTAAAAAATGAACATGTATGAATGTTACAATTAGAAAAGGCTACTTAAGAAAACATAATTACCTAGAAAGAGTGTATATTATGTGTAGGCATACAATTACAGCCATGTCACCTTTGGCTTCTAACTACTATACTTGCTTAAATAGGACCATTCAACAATATGTTAGTTGAGATTATTAAAAATTAATACTATTTTAAAAGAAAGAAAACTAGTGATTATGTAAGTATTCCTCAGACCATTTAAACGAGATTCTCAGATTTCTATTGACCCTCAAGCTGGGTCTTAGCACTTGTTCCCTCCTGAATTCTCTGCATAGGAATAGAATAAAAATAACCACCTTAATTAAGATCACATCACATCACTCTTTTTTGACTTAATATTTTATTGTCAGTCCCTTTAATAAGGCTATCCTAGAGTCACAGTTTCATTTTAATGGGCATAGGAAAAGATGAGAAGGATTCTGGCTTATACAGCAATTAGATTTAATAAGAGAATAATTAGTAGCAGCCAGATCCCTGTGTCTATTCTTTACATAATTTCATACCCCTGGGAAATCAAGCCTTTCCAGATCTATGGCACACTTACTGTTCCTTACATTTAGTCTTTTACAATCTACATATCATTAGCCAGGTAGCTCGTTCTGAAAGGGACAAAAACACAGTAACAACGAAAAGCATAAAGTAGCAGGAAATAAGGCCCATCTAAAGTGTCCCACGCAGTGGTTATTCCAGATCTTCCTCTTTGTGACTATTTGACAAGTCACCTTATCCTACTGAGCCTGTTTACACGAGTAAAATGAACACAGTCATTGAGCCTAACTCATACTGCTATGTGTGACTTAAATTACAAAATGTATGTAAAGCACTCAGTATACACTATGCTTTCCATAAATGTCAAACCCTAGCATTTCTTTAGATTTATCAGGACTAACTACTAGCAGAGTATTGAGAAAAAACACAAATCGGGGGCCAAAATAAGGAGTACCAACTCAAAGTACAAAAAAAAAAAAACCATGAGAAGCTGACAGTTTTGAGAAGGGTTTCACACATAGTCATTGCTTAGTGCTAGGTTGCAATCTCTTCTCTTTCTCTTTGTTTTCTTTTTAAAGTAAGTTTATTAATGAGTAAAAAGTAATACCCTTAGGCTATTTTAGAAATTTCACAAAATGTGAAAATAATACGGAGACAACAAAATGAGCATCACCCATACTCATATCACTCTGAGATATCTGTCTATAAAAGTCTGTCAGCCAGAATGCTGAGGTATAAAACCGATCTACAAATCACAGTGACTCAATGGAATTTAGAGTCATTACCCACTCAGGCTACATGTCCTTGGGGAGTAGGGGGCTCACCTTTGATCAGCTAGATCAAGTGGCTCGGGATCCCTACCTTTGAGGGGATAAGTCATGTAATCCCACCATATGTTGGGAAAAATTATTTGGTAAATATTTCTAGTGATATTATCTGGTGTAACTCTGTCAACTGATTTTCTATTTCATGTGTATTTGCATATATGTTTATTCTGATCTCTAAACAAAGTTGGGAACATGCATTATTACTATTTTTTAATTTTACTTTTTAACTAGCAATCTTGTGGGAAAGAAGTCACGTTTGAACTTAAAGGCAAAGGCAGAGATGCAAAACTAGCTGGTTTTTCCTTGGAGAATATACATTACAAACCCATTTTTGCTTTCCATTTTTCATTTAACAATTTATTGGTTTCAATTTCCTATGTCAATAAATTTTACATGATAATATGATTTTCATCAAATTCTGTCCTATGGATATCATATAATATGGTTGGATCTTGCAGTATTATTAGACACCTAGTTTTCTTTCAATGACTTCTGTCTTAAATAACTCATGATGAAAATTCTCATAAATAGCCTTGCAAATTCTTCTACTTCCTGGACAAATAATTACTAGGTCAAAGTTAAGAACATTTTAAAGAATCTGGAAACATTTTTTTAAACTGTTTTCTAGAATGGTTATTTCGGCTCTAAGTGAGAATACCTATCAATGCAATCTCATCAGTATTAACAATAAGAGATTAAAAATCTTTGCATATTTGGTTGATAGACAATGTTGAATCATTAATTTAATTCAAATCATGTTTATTGAAATATGCTAATTGCCAGATGCTCTTTTAGTCATGGAAAATATAGCAATGAACAAAATAAGTAGCCTTCATGAGCCTGCAGTCCACTTGGGATAACAAACAACAAACAAGAAAAAAAAATACATAGTATTTTTATATCATATGATTATAATATAAATATACCATATATATAGTATTATATATATATACACACACACACACACACACACACACATACACTCAGTGGGTTAAGAGTTATTATGCAGAAAACCAAGTTTATTTTATAAAGATTGATCAGAGAAAACCTCTCTGATAAGGTGACATGTAGAGAATGACCCAATGACTGGCAGGTGGCGAGAAGGGAGGCATGCACGTAGCTTCCGGGATCTGAGTTCTCCAAGCAAAATAAACAGCAAGTGCAAAGACTCTGAGATTTAAAATACTTGGAAAGCAGGAAGAAGAGCAAGGAAGCTCCTATAATGAGAATGAGGAAGTGGACAGCGTCATACAGGGCCCACAAGGTGGTGGAGGGAAGTGGGTGCTCCTTAAAGATAACATAAAGTCCTGTAGGGTTTGACAGGGACTTCAAATTTTATCGAGGGGGGACCCAGCAGAAGGATTTGAGCAAAGGTATGAAAAGGTTTGAGTTGCATCTTTTGATTTTTAGTGACAATGAAGAATTCTTCATAAGCATATTGTATACATTAATTTAAAATATTTTTTAAGCATTTTTACATTTGGAGCTATTAACTATTTTCATCATTCTTACGATTTTTTCCATTTTTATATTTGCCTTTTAATTTTCCATTTTGTATGAATCAAAGTCTATAAACTTTTTCCATTTTGATTATTTCTAATTCATTTCAATATAATTTAGCTATGTGCTTTTTAAAGATTTTTATAAAATGGAAAAGATTTTATCCTCACATAACTCTAAAAAATAGATGTCCTTTCTTTATAATTCAGAATCAGACCTTTGTAAATAAGATAAAAATCGCTCAGAATCTTACCACTTCAAAAGGATAACCAAGAAGATTTTAATAGATAGCTTTTTTTTTTTTTCCGGTACGCGGGCCTCTCACTGTTGTGGCCTCTCGCGTCGCGGAGCACAGGCTCCAGACGCGCAGGCTCAGCGGCCATGGCTCACGGGCCCAGCCGCTCTGCGGCATGTGGGATCTTCCCGGACCGGGGCACGAACCCGTGTCCCCTGCTTCGGCAGGTGGACTCTCAACCACTGCGCCACTAGGGAAGCCCTAGATAGCTTTTGATACATATTGTTTCTGAATTTTTTTTTTTTAGCTGATTTTTCCCTCCATTCTATCACTGGGACCACATGTTAGTTTGCAACTGGAAGCTAACTAGTAGTGCAAGTCTTTCCTCTGCAAAGAAGCCATCAGGTGATCTGTGGGAAGAGTTCACACAGCTAGATTTTTGTTTTGTTATTAGGAGAAATTATTTGCTTTAGATTGCTGCAGAACAATTGGAAATATCACAGGTCATATGTCTGTTTAAATGTATTTTTGACAGTTCTGCTATTTTTGTGCTGATGATTCATCCTAATATGTATGGCAAGCATGATCTACCTTGCTTTTCTTTTCTTGATAACCTAGCAATTATTACTGTTATTTTCAACATTGTTTCCTTATTTTGATTTCTAAGAACCTACTAGGTTGAAAGAAAATTCAATTAATTTGGAGTAAACTGAATCTTTCTTCCCAGGATCATGCTGTATCTCTCGACTCACTCAAGCCTCCTTTTCTGTTCCCCAGGAAGACTGTGTGCTTTTGTTCACATCCATTTTTCATAGTGCATTTGACATTTATTTGTAAGTAGCATATATACATGTATTAGCGAATGCGTGTTTTATTTTTTCATTGTGTTTAACTGCTAAATACTTTCATTTGAGAATGTTTTTAATTTTATATTTTGGGGTATCATCACCAATTTTTATAAATTATCCACAAGCAGTTCATATACTTCATTTTCTTTCTATAGTTAAGAGGTTGAAAAAAATATATAAAATACCTTGATGATATTATTTAGATACTTTATACCAATTAACACTTTCTGAATCTCAGAATACTTTAAGTGATGGATACTCTTCTGTAGAAGACACATAAAATATTTATATGTAAAATATTACATATAAATTTAAGGAGTTCCTGACTCCTCTGAAAGAAAATCATGGATTCCTTTATGTCCATTGGCCACTGTTAAGAACCGCTGCCCCAAATCTCATTTATATGGTACTTGCTTAAGCAGTCAAATCCAGAAAAAAAAAAATTAAAATTTCCCGTTATGATTAAGAGTTATCAGACTTTTTGTACTTCTAATAATTTTGGAATATATAAGTAGATACCACATTGCGTATTGCATAAAAATTTAAGACTAGTATACTGTGCCTTCTCTACCACTAGTACCTGTCAATACATATTACCCCTTTGTTCTGTTTAGAATTGTCTTATATCTATTTATGTTTGCTAATTTTGTTCCTCGTTTTCTCTAATTTTTAATGAACAGTGTTTTACTTGATTTTGTAGCATGTTTTATGTATAACCACAGAATATGCAAATAATTTAATCCGTTCATTTCTAGCATGTAAGTCTTTGATTTCTGCATTTTTATCTCATTGCATTCAACTATATTTACATATTATTAAATGATGATAAAACTAGATATCTATTTAACCATTCTAATTTTAATGGATTTGCCTTATTGTTTACCATAGGTTTAATGGTAACTGTCACTTTGAAATAGACATTCTCTATTCTGCTACAATTATTATACATTTATATGATTATATGATTTTTAAAATCAGGAGTAGTCAATTAGCCTCTTCTATCAATTGTTTAGTTTGCTTTTCTCTTTTCTTTTTTTAAATCCTCAACTCTGAGTGATTGGCTGTGGTTTATAGAAATTTATAGAAACATTTATAGAAAAAGGAGCTCTATTCTTTCTCTTCCTCTGCCTCTTTTCCACAAATACACAAACACTGCTACCAACTAGAAACAAAACCAACTGAGTGCACTTCCATTATCAGCAATTTCTGCTTCCCTCAATTCGGTATTAATCATGTTACATCGATATGTTACTTAGAAACAACACTGCAGTTGACATTATTTAGATATTACGTATGAATGAAGGAGTGATTTGATTGAGAGCACTGACAACCCACAAAACTCTTTCTGATGCAGCATAGATGAAAACAAGAGTCTCTGGATATTTCCCAAAGATGCTGAACAATATTCCCTGGCTGGCAAAATAGCCTTTAGTTTAGCCTACTCTTAATAAAGTCTTCCGTATGAAAGGCACATCTAGTTGGGGGAATGAACAAAGCAGATAATGAACTCTCCAGGTGTTTGGGTTTGAAGGCTGTTCTTTATCTTATTGCTTGTTTTGAATGTGGTATTCTTATGTTTTAAACATTTGTGATAAAATTATCAGGTAGAAAATTTTTTTTAAAAAAGCTAATTTCATCAGGCATATAATGAATTTGTTCCTACATAATTTTAACAATGTAGAATGTGACCAGTGTCACTTTTAAGAATATGGTTTACATCCTTTCCAATAAAGGAATAACACCCAATATGATATTTGTTATAAAAGGGTAATTACTAGATTATAAGCTTTTTTTTCTGGTAAAGACTTAAGGAGTATATTCTTTCCCTCATATCTAACATAATGTTTTCATTTTGTAAAAACACTCAATTTATAATTATTGACTTATTTCTCCTCCTTTTGCTTAATACTAATGTGTATTTCAGAACCATTAATCTTTAACCACTCACTTGGCTTATCTTTTGGTGTCCTTTACAGGTGAGCAACAAAATAAAAAAGGATATTGCTTTGTAAACTAAAATGTTTACAGATTCAATGTTAATTATTCACTGTTATTTAGTTACTTGGAAGTGTCTGGTATATATAATAACACTTTTTTTTGGAATGACTGATGCATATGTCTGAGAGAACAAACTATCCTAAGAAGATCCCTGCCCCATCATTGATACCTTCTGAGATAAAAAGCCAAGGCTGCTTACAGCCCATCAAGATAACACCTCCTTGATTCAGCTCAAGCAGGTGAGAGAGCAGACAAGCCACTGAGCACTGAGGGTTTTAAAAGCAGGATGCAGACAGATATTTGAGCTGCATTACCCTGAAGTTTATAAGCTATGGGAAAGAATCAATCACAATTTAGGGTTTTATGTCAAAATTTCGTCCAGCTTAGATTGTTTGTAATGAACTCTGAACAGGTCCTGAAATAGCTTGTCTTGCCGTTCCACAAAGTGTTTGGGCATTGGTGTTATGAAGCAAAGTAATCCTTACAGTGATATCACAGCATGTGAGGACACTTTATCCAGCGAGTACAAGTTTTAAGATTTAACATTTGAGGAAACATTGCCCAATTGCCCATCATTCTCATAAACTCTGGCCCCTTCTGTATTTGGCAGATTAGTCCTTTGCAATATAATTGTTCAAATAAAGAAAGGGAAGTAAGAATTACAGGGCTGAAATTTAAATCCAGGCCTGTTTGATGCTAACCCTGTGAGTTTTCTTATACTTCATCCTATACAGAGAAACCACAACTCCATTCTATTTGTTAATCCAAACAACTTTTTTTTTTTCCAGGAATTTTTCTTTTTAACTAGAGTGTTTTTTTTTTAAACTGGGACTGATAAAAATACTTTCCCTTCTCATTTCTTTCTGCCATTGTCTAGGCTCTGATGAATGCAGGAATCAACATAAAGTTGTCCAGAGAGTGGCAGAAAAGTGTGTACGTAACAGAAAGCTCTGAGTACCCGCCACTGAACTCCCAAGAGATAGATTTTCACTTGGCCATATTCCAGGTTATTCCTGGTGACTGTTCCTTCTCCATCCTACAGTGATGAATGAAACAGTTTAGACCAGTACTCTCTAAGCAAGTATTGAAATTACAAAAATTAAAGTACTCATCGATATTGTTTTTCTTAGAAATTAACCCTTACAATTATTATTGTAACTCCAATGCACTGAATGCCCACTGGATGCTGACACTTTATACACTCATAAAAATACAATCAGAAGTGGGTTTTATCATCCCCAGTGTACAGACGAGGGGACTGAAGTGCAGACAGGTCAAATCCCTTTGCCAATCATACATTACTAGTTGGTGTTTTGACACATATTCATATCCAGATCTGCCTATTGTCACAGTCTACACTCTTCCCACTTTACCTGGCTGCCTATTAAACCAAATGATAAAATTCAGGCAACAGAAGAGAAGCTAATCATTTAGGCAGCCATCTAAAACATAAATACCTTTCATTTGCACTTTGCCCTGTCTCATATGTATAATCTCATTTAATTCTCTAATCTACAGTAGCTAAAGCTAAGACTCTAAGGAGGCAAAGTGCAGAAAGATGGAGTAAAAAGAAAGTGCCTGCTTTGTATGGAATCATTAAGGGAAAGAAAGGTCACATTGCCAGCTGGTGCTGTGCTGTCTGTCATCAGGTTTTATAATATGGTGTAAACACTAGGGTCTGTGACACTGAACAAGGAGGGAATAGCTTATTACCTCCAAAAATAGCACAAATGCCAAGCAACTTTAACTGGCTTAGCCTCAGGAAATTTCTCCATTCTCTACGAATGTAAGGTCACATTAAATTGTTTAGAAACTTACGGCTTGAGTGTATCAAAAAACTAAGCCTCTGTGTGTTATTTTGATGATGGTTGAGTAAAGATTTGCTGTGTTCTTGGGTTCAAATTTTCTAAAAAGTTTTAATATTAAATCAGTTGCTGAATTATGAAAAAATAAACATAATGTTCTATTAAATGAAAAGATGAACTATACATGTATTAGTGAAAAAAGTACTTGGCATATTCCTCTGAATTCAAACTAAAGAAGCTATCTCTCAGGCAAGGTTGTCTATGAAGCATCATTTCATAGGGAAGACTTGAAATGAAATTATAAATCCCCAAACAGATTTTATCAGAGTGGAAAACTTGACAAAAGCTTAACACAGAAGCAGAATGCAGCAAAGGCTAGGATAAACCTAGCTCTTTAAGACTTTTATACCATTCGTACAACAGAGGAAAGAAAATACTAATTAAGGATAATGTTATGTGTATTTGTATTGCTTTCTCACTAAAATGATTATATTTTTCTATTGTAAAATTAATTTCGATAATTCTCCTTGAGATCCTGTATATTTGAAAACAACTCTGAAGAAAGTCTGTGACTTGGGAAAACTTTTCTATTTAAAATAAAGGCTGTTTGCTTTTTCTAAAAAAAGAAAAAACTTAGACTTGACGAATTTTGTGGCATTTTCTTCAAAAAAAGGAGGAAGAGGGGTTTATGAAATATCCATTTCTTTACTTCCATTATCCAGATGTTTCCTATCTAAGCTCATGAAAACTCATTTGGCAAGGCAATTGTTTATCAAACTTCAGCAGTGGGAGTCTATGTACAAATAAAGTTGTGCATAGGGACCTGATATGTAAAATGAGTGGGAGGTCAGCCAGATAGTTGAAGACCAGAAGTTGGCAGCAGGAACAAAGCCCAACTCTGATGGTTTCCACCTCTCCCTCCTCAGGAGTCCCTGGGAGTCTCTAAGAAAATCATTAGCATAAAGCCTCCAAACATACTGTTAACTGCATGTGATTTATTTATGTTCCATTCCGTTTCTTATCTTTGTTCAATGGTTTTCATGTTTCCAAACTCCTGACGCTTATTAATCTTCAGGACTAACACACACAAAAAAACAGAATAATAAACAGTAAGTCATTTTTTTCTGTTTTAGGGTTAACTAAAAGTTTCAAAGTTTTCTTTTGGTAAAAAAATATAATAGTAATAGTATGTGTTATTATTAAGTACAAATACGCTAGTAAGATGATATGTCAATACTGTATCAGTCAGGGTTCTCTAGAGAAACAAAATCAAGATGAATGTGTGTGTGTGTGTGTGTGTGTAAGAGGTTTATTTTAAGGAATTAACTGATGTGATTGTTGCGGCTGGCAAGTCTGAAATCTGTAAAGCAGGCTTCCGGACTGGAGAAACTGAGGTTGCAGTCTTTAGGCAGAATTTCTTCTTTTTTGGGAAATTTCAGTTCTTTTCTCTTAAAAAACTAATTAGATGAGGTTCACCCATATCATGGAGGCCAATGCTGTTTACTTAAAGTCAGTTTATTGTAAATTTTAACCACATCTACAAAATATCTCCACAGCAATATTGAGATCAGTGTTTGATTAAATAATGGGGTATGATAGCCTAGCTAACTTGACATGTGAAAATAACCACCACAAATAAAATGTAAAATAATTTCTACTTGATATATACATTTGGTAATAGGAAGCTTTAAAGAAAATATTAACACAAAATAAATGCTAAATAAAATTATCTAATAAAGAAAATATGACAAAGATTTAATATGTATAAGCTACCATACTTAATTTGAAATATTAAAATACAGAAAAAGTTAGAATTGCCCTATCTGATTTTTGTTTCATGACAAATATTACAGATGAAGAAAACTTTACCAACAAGTAAAACCACTTTGGTCGGGTACTATCTCAGGATCTAATACACTTGAATGACTGACAAGTAGATTCTGTGGCTTCTTTAATATTCAATTTTTCCCTTCTATTAATGCTACTGCTTGTGGGCTATAGAGGAGATGGAAACTCCACTCAACGTCATGTTCTTTTCCAGTCTTGCATATCATGACCTTTGAAATGTGAGCCCCATCACTGTCTATTTGATGAAAGTATCCGTACATGATTCTCAGCTTCTCTAACTCCCTAACGGTGGCAACCTGGTTTCCACAATGAAAGGAGAAAGCTTGGGTTAGGCCAGATTCGGAGTCCACCCAAAGCAAGGTGTATTTAGAGCCCTCAGTCAGAAAGGGGAGGCCAAGGTAATCAATGTGCCGATCCCTCACTGGTTGGGAACTCCGATGAATGGCCCTGGACTCCTTTGGCAGCTGCCTTGGGTGGTTTCGAACACACAGGACACGCTGTTACTGCATTAACCGAGTCACTGTATTTCAAGGCAGTCGGGCATCCTTGACAATACACCATCGCGCATGAGCACTGTGGTGGCTGCTTTTCCTTTGCAGCCCATCAGTTGTATCTCCTGAAGGCTCAGTTGCTCAGTCACACCTGGGCTAGGGCATCAGCTTTCTGATTGCCATGGAGTGTCAATGCCTCATGAGCCAGGACTTGGAAAAATGAAGACTGTCTCAGGCTCTTGCAGGTGAACCTAAATGTCTTTCCACACGTCCTGACCCCACAAGCTTATTCATGATCATCCACCCCTTGGCTTCCATTGTCCAAGCCATAGGGTCAATCCCTTTAGAACAGCCCATCAGTCAGTGTAACAGGTTAATGGCCAGGGCTCATGAGTGATCACTAGCCAAACCCTCTGAGTCCAGCCCACTGGCGGCTGAGGTTCATTCTTGCTCCGATGCAGATGGTGTCAGTGTTGGGCTGAATAGTGAATGCACTCTATGCGGAGAGATGGCCTGTATACCAGGCATCGGTGGGCATTTCCCCCACTCCCTCTCTACAAGATGCAGGGGCCATCACAGGGAGAGGGGTGGGCGATCTGGAGGGTCTACATACTCTACAGGACCTACAGGAACTGCAATTCTAGAGACAGTGGGCTGGTAGTGTGTTCCTCTGCTGAAAACTGACCTGCCACTAATTAAAATGGGAGTTTGAGTCATGGTAGAGTTAGATCAATAGAACATATTCTCAACCCACCTCTTGATAGAAAGGAAAGTTCTTATCACAATATGCCATTCCTTTGTGAGAGGTTCTACCTGGGGAGGAGCTGTGTTTACTGCTGGCAGCTGCTGCTCTAGAGGGTATAATGGGTTTCTACTTCCTTCCAGAGCAAGGGCCAAAATTTCAGGGGTACCTTCAAGCTCCTTACATGTGGTTTGTCAAATCTTTTTTGTTCATGTACTAGTTATCCATTGCTGTGTAACAAAGTACCCCAAGACAACAAATATTTTTTCACAGTTTCTGTGGGTCAGGAATTTGGAAACAGCCTAACTGGCTGGTTCTATCTCAAGTTCTCTCCCAAAATTTACAGTTAAACTGTGAGTCAGGGCTAAAGCCACCTGAGTCTTGACTGGAGAAAAATCTACTTCCAAGTTTGCTCATGTGATTGCTGTCAGTCACCTTGTAACCAGAGAAGAAGGGAGAAGGATGCTATGACAGGTAATGATTTGGGGAAAGGTGAATGCAAAGCGGACCCAAATGGAAAAGTACCTGTGTGCCTTGCTAAGCAGTTTGGCCACTGTTCTCTAGTGGAGAACATTTGGAGGTTTTGAAGCAGTGACTTGATGCACTTAGTAAAAATTGTTCATAGAGGTGGAAAATTAGTAGCTTAATAGTGCAAGATCAAAAAGTGGTAAATGGCAGGTACAGCAAAAGGACCCATGGGTCAGAGATTATGTCAAAAGTTACAGAAGGCTCAACAGAACTCACCTGTCCATCTGCCTGCAGACCTCAGGAAGCTTTGAGCCTCTGCAAGTTCTGTGACATGCCCTGGTCTGAATCAGCCTCTGAGCTAGGTTCAGAAGCTACAGAATGTGTCCCTGGGTTGGGCTTTGCTATACATCAAACATCCAAGCACACTTGCTGTTCTGGATTTTTCTGCAGCTCAGGCAATAAGAGGAGCCAGTAGGTATCAGACACTTATTGATGCCATGCCTGCCTTAAATGCTTTACATGTATTAACTCTTTCAATCTTCATAACAGCCCTTTGAATAAGTTACTATTATTACCCCAATTTTACTGAGGCATAGAATGGTTTAGTGGTCCATATTTACATAGACAATAAGTGGTGGAGTGGAAAATGCAACCTTAGTTACGTTAAGCTAAAGACCTGATCTTAATCCTTGTCAGGGAAATTGCATGAATATCCGAGGTTGGAACTGTGCTTAGATAAATTAAATCTCTCCGACAGATAGCTCAAGGGAAGTATACATTAAAAAATCTAATCTAGAAGTGTAGTTAAGACACACCATGACATACTTTTTAATGTTTCTAAAGAACATTTTTCCTTGAATTCCGTTGATGCCAAGAGGATAAGAAATGGATTGTCAAAAGTTGCATTTATAGGCAGAGCATCATTGGGTAAACATCTTAGTGTAATTCTTATAAAGATGTTAAGCAGCCTGTTCTGTTCTTTCCAACTTTAGAATCACTGAACTCCCAAATATCTTTAATTTCTGATTTATAGTAAGATTACATGCTTCTTTCTTCTCAAATTAAAACTAAATGATAACCCATGTGATTATTTCATTACTCATTGAGATATAATCTGTATGTCACAGTAAATTAATTATATTGCTACATGGGTTTGGTCTAAATGTAAAATCGACCAATATAAGGGACAGACTGATACTGACAATCAGGTTATTTTTTTCTGTTATACATATATTCTAGACCAAGTGGCTATTATTTATTAATCTGAATTTTGAGTTTATCCTTCTCAAAATAGGAAATTACATAACTCATTTTACATACATATCCTCAACTCATTAATTTCTAAATTTGTAGTTATTATTGTGGTTATTTCTGACCTACATGTATTTCTACTTAATGAGGATCTTAGGTGATAATTTTGATAATTCTCAGCTTGTTGTATGAAGAACAAACTTCGTCTTTAATTAGACTCATACAGAGTTTGCATCATAGAAAGGAAAAACTAAATCTCTTTTGGTTTAATAGATTAGGCATAAGAACCCTTTCAAATATATTATCTTGTTTTTATAAAAGCTTTAGTAAGTTTGGAAGATTAAGGGAATTACTTCTTGAGCAAAGTTGGGAAGAATCAGATTCTTTTTTAGAGTGTGTTACAAACTGTTCTCCATAGCTGGTAAGTTATGTCACAAATTACATTCTTCCACACTTTTTATTTTTAAATGAGAGGATGATATAAAATTGCCAATCCACTGTAATCCTACTAACTTGCACTTTAACAAATTGCAAAATACAATGAGAAA
Source organism: Aethalodelphis obliquidens (assembly GCF_003676395.1). Classification (NCBI taxonomy): domain Eukaryota; kingdom Metazoa; phylum Chordata; class Mammalia; order Artiodactyla; family Delphinidae; genus Aethalodelphis; species Aethalodelphis obliquidens. Next base: position 18,195,202 of record NW_020837963.1, read on the forward strand.
AGGCCTCTAAAGATCATCTAGATACGCGTAATGGGCAGTCACGTCTTACAGCATGCATGCAGCCATCAGGGAAGTGTCCAAGGAAAGGACTCTGCTGTGGCACTGATCCACCTTAGGGTTAATGGTCATTCCTGCAGCTGTGGTGCAGAGGCCCTGGGAGTACCTTACATAATGTAGAAATTCCTCCTACCACATTCCTAACAGGTGTTCATCCAGTCTTTCTTCCCCACTCAGGGCCTCTACTGGTGTGTCCTTCTGCTCAGAATAATTGTGACCTGAGACCTTTGCAGAGCTGCAGCCTTAACTATCTTTAGGTCTTTGCTCAAATATGACTTTCTCACAGCCCTTCCCTGATAAGTAAAAGACTGAAAGAGAATTCAAGCAGCTCCAGTGACAATGGCGTACTTTGCTGTGTGTAAGGCATTCCATTGTTAGACAAACACATGCTGAAGAGAAGACCACGTACTAATTTGCTAGGGCTGCCATAACAAAATACTGCAGCCTTAAACAAAAGAAATCTATTTTCTCACAATTCTGGAGGCTAAAGGTCTGGGATCAAGGTATCGGCAGATCTGGTTTCTCTAGAGGCCTGTTTGATTTGCAGTTGGCTGCTTTCTGCTATGTCCTCACAAGGTCTTTCCTCTGTGTACATGCATCCCTGGTGCCTCCCTCTGAGTCCAAATTTCCACTCGGTATAAGGACATCAGTCAGATTGGATTAGGGCCCACCCTAAAAGTCTCATTTTAACTTAATCACCCCTTCAAAGTCCCTATAAAAATATAGTCACATTCTGTGACTTAATGTGAGTTAAGCCTTTAACATATGAATTTTGAGGGGACACAATCAACTGATAACACCATTCTTTGCCCGAAGGATGCTTTCTGGATTCCCACAACTCAACACCTTCTTCTGTCTCAACACTTGTATTTGCAGCCTTATCTCATGCCCTTCACTGCATGATATTTAACTGAACTTATTTGAAAATGCATGTTAATTTACTGTAGTAGATGAGAGATTGTGCCTCTCAGATTTCCTACTGCAGTGAGTGTGACTAATGGTCTCAGCTGTGGTGCTTTGAATCCTCCACTGTATCTGCACCAAGGTGACACTCCCCTTGGCTGCTCCTAGCCAGTGACTGAGTGCAGCAAGGATGCTAAGGTAGGTGCTCTCCTATGGGATACAGTACTCTTCTGGCTGGTGACGTTGGCCTGATGATCTCCCATTAGTCTCATTAAACTGTCTGAACTGCACTGCAGTCTAAGACCTTCCTTCTTTCCCTGTCCTTCACAGGGTGAGAGCTACACAGTAGGATGATGGCTTCCCATTCTCATTTTCCCTCTCAGGCATTTCCCCCAAAACCTCTTGCATGTCTAATCATCTTGACATCTTCAAGCTTGGAGGACCTGGACAAATTACTTCCACATGTGTGAATGATAGACATTTTCTCTCTTCTGAGAACATGACTTAAACAGAAAGAATAAATTCCAGAGTGGAAACTCTAGCAGGCAAGGGGAACTACGTATTTCAGAGAGTCTAAATACCATTGAAATAATGCAAGATTTATAACAAGTAGAACATGAATTTAGTAAAAGTGTATTTCAAATTTCTGGATAAACCATTAAGTATTTTATAATACAATGTTAAGTTCCACAAAATTGTATTCTGAACACAAGGATATTTTATTCATCTTTATACTTAAGCTAAATGTATATTTTTTCTATCAAAATCATCATGAACAGGGGTTCAGAGGGATAAGACCACATATTAAGGACAAGACCCTCCCACTCATGCCTCAATAACTCTTATCAGCAGGCAAAAAGTGGGACCTAGTCCCAAACAATCACAGCCTACCTACCACTGTCTACTGTGAGACCAGCCAGAACTAATATCATTAAGCCTATTACCTGTTTATGTCAATCATACAAGGAGTTCCAGGTTTCCAGCATATCCTTTCTTTATGTCCTTGTCTTGCACCTTCCCTAACTCCTAAGGCCTCTCCAGTGAGCCCTCTGGAATTTATGGTCCATCGTAAATAAAACTCCCATGTTCTGTTCTCTAAAAATTACCTTTAACTCACTCTAAATGAAACTTAAATCTCCCTTAAGGATGCTGCTGCCTTGCAGGCACTCAGGTGGAAGCTGTTTTAACATCTCCTTCAGCCTTCATCCCACTGGGCCTGCATTTGGGTAAGTGTTCTCCTTGTTCCTCACTGCCAATTTCAGACTGTAATCTCTCTACGGTCCTAAAACTCTACAACATTGATTATAATGTCATTGCCTCTTTGGACACATATTTCCTGTCACTCACCAAATCTGCTCCAACCACAGTAGTGTCCTTAACTTTCCTCAAACCCACTGGAAAACCGCATTCTCAGGGTCATAGTATACTTTCTATTCCCTCTGTATAACATGCCCTTAAATATCTGCATTGCCTAATTTGGTCTGCTCCCTCCTTGTATTTAAAAACTTTTTATCAAATTTCAAAGAAACCTACACTATCTACAATATTTAAAATTGCAACCACCCTCCACTACATTGTTTTTTATAATCCATTGCTTTTTATTTTTTCTCCATGTCACCTGTTTTTATCTGTACCTTCCATCAAGAATTTAAACTTCAAAGACACAGATTATATTCTTTACTCTTGTATAATCAGGATCTGCTATATAGCAGGTACTAAATAAATATTTATTGAATGAGTACAATAAATTGAGTTTATTGAAATTATAATCTTTCTCCTGTCTAAAGAAGGATAATTTAAATATTCTTTTAGGAAAAATAATATTGCTTTCCGTCTTATTCAACATATTTCTAGTTTTTTCCCATGTGCCCAATGTACTGCTAATAATATACACATGAAAAAAAACCCAATTTCTTACCTTGAAGAATTCTCTTCCTAGCTATACAGACAGAAATATATACAGATTGCCATAATCATAGGGATAAATATTTATGCATATTTAGGTTTTAATTTCCTCCAGCAACTCTGTGGAGAATAGATTTGAGAGGGCAAAACCAGAAACAGGGAAACCAATTAGAAAAGTACACAGTTACCCAAGTGAGAGATGACGGTGCCCCGTGTGAAGCTTATCAGAAGAGATGGAGAGGAGCAGACAAATAGAAAATATTTAAGAGGTAAATTAGGAAAGAAGATTTTTTAATTATATTTTAAGTGTAAGAAACAAAAGACAAAAAAAGAGACAGAGAAGTCAGTTGAGAGGGAAAAATGAGAAATTATCATTTTATCTGATTAACTTTGATGCTTATGTGAAAATTAAAAGAATATATCCAAGGATATTGCTCTGAATATAAAGGTTAGTAGAGAGGCCTGCTATGGAAAAATAAAGTTGGGAGTTCTCAACAGGTCTGTGGTAGTTTAAATCATGGGAATAAGTGAGATAGCTAGGGTAATATATAAAGTCAGAATAATAGTGAAACAAAAAATAACGCTGTGAGAACAAGAACTTGGAACCCTTATAGAAAGGGGAATCCTCTGAGAGCATAAAGTATCAGGCCAGTTCCTAAAAAAGACGACACAGTGCATAATGTGGTGTGATGTAAACCAAGAGATGACAGCGTATCAAGAATGAAAAAATAAGCAGCGTTCCCAGATATTACACATCATCACTGAAACTCCCATTTGCATATATAGAAATACACTATCTAATCATTTCTTCCCTGCCTTCTTTGCGCCTGTGTTTCCAGCTGAATCTAATATTACTCCTGCCCCCTCAGTAAGTCAGTCTATTAATTGCTCCAGTAACCTCACTCTGGGTTACCATGATTGCCCCTGCCAAGCACACACTTATCTTCACAGGGATGACTTTTTCCCTTTATCTCCACTTGTCAAACCCTACTGAGGTCGAGCTCCAGGAAAATGCTACTCTTTATATGAAGTTCTAATTAACCAGAAAGAATTAAGTCTTTCCTTTTCTTCCACAGATATGTGTAACCTTTTATTCCAATACTAGAACTGGTATCTTCTTTCTTAAATTAATATATACCACACAAACCTCCTACACAAGCTGTTAAGTAATTAAAAGAGGTCAAGTCCTGGCCACCATTGTGTCCCCCAACATAGGCCTAATGTATTTAAGGCATCAGACTTGTCCAAACTGGCCACTGATATATTCTGTTTTACACTAAAACACCCTGAACATGTTTATCTGTTACTCTGACATAGTTACTCAGTTGATTCCTCCTCTATTCCTTTACCCTTGACTACTCTGTTACTCTTTATGGGCAGGAATCATCACTTCAAGTCCTTTAGTCTCCACCCCAGGCACTGATTATGTGAGTTAGAAGACAGTAAGTGTTTCATAAATATCTGTTGAATGAATGAAAGAGTAAAGTATGTGCAGGAGGCAGTGAACGGATGATAAAGACTTAGAAGAGACATGCATTGATCGCCATTGTGCTGGTAAGTACACTCAGAGTATAGGCCACTCCTCATAAATTTTTTCCCACTACACAGTTTTCTCTCTGATCAGAGGGTGTGTTATTGGTAAGGAATGGATCCCAGAGTAAATCCTGCCCTCTCTAAGTAATAAAGAGGAAAAGGGGAGAGTCTTTCTATGAATGAACTACTTAGTATTCAATAATGTTACTAATTACAGATATAAGTATGGCAATATAACCTATTTAAAGCAGTAAGGGAACGTCAGGATTATTTACAATTCATCCTTTATTCAGAAGAGGCACCTGAGAATGAAAAAGGTCAAGCTACTCACCTAAGTTTCAAAGCAAATTATAGCAGCTTTATATATATATACACACACACACACACACACACACACACTCTCACTTATTTATTTATTTATTTATTTATTATACCATGACAAAAAATCATGGTTTCCTAACTCTCTATCCTGGGCTCTTTCCATTATAAGTACATTTACTTTATGGCATTAGTGATGAAGTAAGCTAATATCACTTAATTTTTATATTTCCTGAATAAGTGATTTAATTTTAGTATGTTATTACTGTACCATACAATTACCAAGAATCTTTACAAGGATCTATTGTTTAAGCTTGTGATTTTATCATACATTTTTCTTGATACAACTGGGCTTAATGTAACATTTTTGCAACAAACTTTCTGATCTGTCCAGCAACGTTTAAAAGGCAGTCAAAGGAAGGTAAAATTTCAAAGTAAATACTCCCTCAATTCTCAAGGCAACAACTTAAAAAAGGAAAACAACATAAGCCACAGAAGGAGCCTCTAAGAGGCCTGTGTTTTGTGGCCGTGGTAGAACTTTGCGCTCTCTGAAATCCCTGGAGGGAGGAAAGCCATCTGTGTTAGTGCCACTGGGCTGAAACAGTCGCTGAGAGTAAGTTGGTGCACTGCTTTGGATGTTGCTCTTTGCTCTTTCCAGCCCCAAGGAGACTTCTTAGCACACTTGAAGCAATAACGGAAGGAAACAATACAAGTTTTGTGCTTGTGGAACAGATTCAGAGGTAAGGACTTGTGTAAAAACATTTTGGTTTCACATTGCTAGAATTTGTTATTATACAGAACAGTGTTGTATTAGTTTTCCAGGGTCGTCATAATAAAGTACCACAGACTGGGTGGCAACAGACAGCAGCACGTGGACTGGGTCTGATGGCAGCAAAGGGTCATGGGAATTTGTGACTTTGGAGTTCTCAGCCTCATATGTGTCTACTCAGACTCAAAGCTATCCACTCAAAGGCTCAGGGAACCAACCCTTCCCGCCCGTGTCCTGACCTTCTCAGAGGAAGGGAGCTGGCAACGGCGACCATGCAGATTGCTGGGTAATTAAAACATGTTAGGTTGGATCTGATGGACCTGTCGTCTTGGCCAAATCCTGGCCCTAAAAACAGCCCTCTTCCAAAATCTCACCATCCCATTAATCCCAGGACTAGAAGAATTTCCTTCTCCTTTCCCCAAAAGTCATCCATTTTCCTACTTCAGGATGAGTGGCAATTCTTTTCAGGAAATAACTTCTTGTACTTTGATATACTCTCCACCCAGGAAAATCCATTTTCCTCTGCAAAGTTGACACAATCCTATGAGAATCCTTTACTGGAGAATAAAAAGCAGAGCTGGCAAAGCTAGGTGACCTGAACACTCCTGGACAAAATCAAGAGGGAAGATGACAACTACCTATAAAACAACACCTGGCTGTGTGAGAAGTCACCTCAGGCACCCCAAGACCTGGGTGAAAAAGTGTGTATCCAGAAAAATCCATCCTGTTATTAATTTTTGAGAATATAATAACATATACAATGTTCATGCAATGGGACAAAAACATTCTGATTTTCCATCAGAGCTACCCAAATCTGAACCTATTTAAAAATAGATGAGTCAACCCTGCCAGCGAATCCTGGGAGCTCAGGCCATGACAGGATTTGTGCTTGGATTGTTCTTTCCGTGGACTTGATCAAATGGCATTAATGTGATTTGAACTGTGAAATTCCAGCCAGAGCCTAAAAAGTCTTTTTTGCTCAATTCCCCTGCTACCTGAAATCACTGAGTTTAAAATGCCTCCAGTTCTAATCCATTAAAGTTAACAACTTTCAGAGCCATTAGCGATAACAACTTCCTCTGTCACAGTTTCTCAAAGTAACCCCTCCGTGAAGAATTTATGCAAAAAGTGGATCAAGGGAAAACAAATTCAAACCTTGTAGCACACTGACACAGGCGACGAGGACGCAGGGCGCGGTCAAGGCTTGTGAGCACGCGCATCGTGCTGAGAGGAGCCCTACAGTCTCCCCCATTAGAGGCGTTCCGACCATGCCTTCTCTACTTCAGGATGGAAATCTGTGCCTTACAGTGGCAAGCCAGGCTTTACAATGTGAACATTTCTCCTCTCTGGTGTCAACAAACAGCTGTAAGATGGACGGAGGGCCATTTGTTGGGGAGGCTGCAGTCCTTTGCTGTAAACTCAGTTCCTTCAGTGGGACACCCTCACCTTGACGCCTACTAGCCACAGACTTTCTGGGGTATGGATATTCCGTGGGACCAGTGCTGCTAAAGCTCCTCCTTCAGATATTCTTCAGGGTGGGATGGGATGGGGGTGGGGCTGTCTCTTCCTGGGATTTGCTTGTGGGGCTTAATTTTATTATTTGTATTCCTTTCTATCCTTCAGTGGTCAGAGATCTGTCCTCGGAACACGTACTCTCATCTCCCACCACATCCACTGCTTTCTTACCTTTGACCTAATTTACATCTTTCAACAAGAAACCAAAATCCATAATATTGTGAAATGGATGATCTTCTTTAGGTGCTCCCTCAATCCTGCAAACATTCAACATGTTTTTCTTTATACTGTGTTAGAATATCTTAGCAATTCAACAGGAAAATGGCAGTCATTTTTACAGTAAGGGAGCATATATTGCAGTTCTACTTTAGAAACAGTATAAAGTATTGGACTATAGAAACAGAATGGCTCATGGACTCTGAAGACTGCCCAAGTTCAAATCTGTGACTTAGCAGCTGTGTGACTTTGGACATCTCTGTGCCCCAGTGTCCCTGTCTCTAGAATGTGGTTGGGAATACTACCTACCTCAAACGTAGCAAGTATGCTCTTAGCCTGTCACAAAGTGAAAACTTTACTATTTTTTATTATTTAGTACTATTTTATTTTTATTGACTCTTTAAGTTTTTTTTTTTTTTTGACTCTTTAAGTTTTAATTAATCCATAGATGCCAAGTCAAATTCTATTCATGTTGACAAAACAAAGAAATGAAAGAATCTTTGCATCTCTCAGCTGGCTTGTAGAGTGGCTATAAATTTGTTAATTATAGAAGCAGATCAGCTAGTAATTATACTTACAGCCTCTTTCAGATAATCTTAAAGTCACTTTGGAATGACAGAATCCAGAGAAAATGGAATGGTGGCCAAAAGAGGAGAGTTGAACACCTGAGATATAGGAGGGTTAGTAGGAAAGGAGGCGCCCGATATTTTTGAGAATCTAAATAGAAACTGGAGTAGTAAATAAGGGAACCAGATTTGGGATAGTCTTATTGAATACAAAGCAAGGTATAAATAAGAGGTGAGAAAAGGTGTTTCTCTGGCAGAAATTCAGATTAGTTAGCTTGCCTGCCAAAGCCATACCTCCCTGAGTTCTAACGTGGTAGCTTTCTGGTGCAAGCACATAGAATAGCACCTATTCGGCATTAGATATGCCATTCTCACCTTTTTCCTACAGATCGCACATGGGCTATGCTCTTTTCACAGTTTTAGAATGTAAGTCATTACATAAGTAATCTCTTTGTGTGTAACATTCATTTTAACATTTTGTTTTGAAATAATTTAGGCTTACTGGAGAGGTGTAATTTTTATAGATCACTCATTCAGCTTCCCCTAATGCTGACACCTTACGTGACTACAGTGCAATTACTGAAACCAGGAAATTAATAATAATGCAATATTTTTAAGTAATCTACAGGACTGACTTGAATTTTGCCAGTTTTCCCACGATCAGTATAGCAAACTGAAGAAAACCTACCATACTTTTGTTTGTTTGTTTTGGTGGCAGGGAGAGGGATAGTGAGTCCTCTGATTTTGTGGTTCCGTTTTGTCTTTCAGGACCCTGACTCTTCTTTACCCAATTTTTAAAAAGGGGCTTCCTCCTTCCTGCTTTTGTCTCCTCTAGAACTAAGTGTTTTGAAGATACCCTTTCAAACTATGTGTCCTTTTTTTTTTTTAAATTATTTTTGGCTGTGCTGCACGGCTTAGGGGATCTTACAGTTCCCTGACCAGGGATCGAATTCATGCCCCCTGCAATGGAAGCACAGAGTCCTACCCATTGGACCACCAGGGAATTCCCAAACCATGTGTACTTTTAAACACCTTCCCTTTGACTATATTTTATTTCACTTGGTCGCTTGGTTTTGTATGTTCAGACCTGGGGCAGATTTAGCATTTCTGGCAGTGGTTTTAGATCACTCCTTGCCCTGTCAATATCTTCCTTCTTCTTCCATGCAGTTTTTCTCCATTTGTCTTTCTTCACAGCAAAGCCTGGCAATGAGGTGGGGATGGCAGTGCGCAAGAGAGAGCAAATGCTAGGATTAAGGAATTTTTCTTTTTTTATGTACAGTTATTTAAAGACTGAGCATTCTGTCTTAAGTTATGCTGAGGGCCTGATTGCGTGTAAATTTTTCCCTTCCTGTTGTCCTGTATTGTTTTCCAGTTACTCTGAAGTTCTCAGTAATTTTTTTTGATCATAAAAACACAGATGGTAACTGGAAAGTATCCTGAGCGGTCCTGTGGTCTAGGCTCCTATCTTCAGGCAAAGTTTTCCCTCATCTGGTGCTATAGGATGTGGACTTAATGAAAGAAGAGTCCCATTAAAAGTAAGGCTTACATAAACTCCTATCACCTTCTCAAAAATTCCATACCACATGGAATCTTATTATTTTATCATGTAGATTCTAGTAATTTCAGGACTATATTAACAAATGCAAGCCAACATAATACATAGTATGTCACAGTTAAGAGTTAATTGCTAATGAAAATGCAAGGAATAACTTTGTTTTTATTAAAGTATAGGGAAAGGAAGAGAATGTTATTCATTGTTAGAATTGAAAAGACATAATAATTTTAATAAATGAAATTTTCTTTTGAAGTCTTCATTACTTACTAGATAAATACATTTTCATTTGAGTATTTCTTAACATAGAGGATACCTAGTGTTATGGACTGAATGTGTCTCTTCAAAATGCATATATTGTAATCCTAACCCACAACGTGATGGTACTAGGAGGTGGGGCCTTTGGGAGTTGATTAGGTCATGAGGCTGGAACCTTCATGAATGGGATTAATGCCCTTATAAAAAAGATTCCAGAGAGCTCTCTTTCCCCTTCCTCGATGAGAGGATATAAGGAGAAGTGGGCAGTCTGCAACCCAGATGAAGGCCTGACCAGAAACAGAGCATGCTGGCACGCTGATCTCAGATTTCCAGCCTCCAGGAGTGTGAGAAATAAAAGTTCTGTCGTTTATAAGCCACCCAGGCTATTGTAATTGGTTACAGCAGTCTGACCTAAGACACCTAGTTTGTTGCAAATGGTAATTGGAGCTAAAGGTCAAAGTTCTAAGGTCTTTGTTCATATACATCACATACCTGCAATTTTTCTGTCGTATTATTTTTAGTGTTATCCATAGTGACCAACAAGAGTTATGACCTCACCTTTTTTGCTGATAGTTCAAATAAGTGTGTTAGGAAAACTTTTTCATGAGTGGATCGTGTACATCCCTCAACTGTGGATGAGTCTGATCATCAGCTCAACTGGTGGTATGGCTGATCTGTCCTTTGGCACCATTAATTTTCAAATCATCTCTACTGCACCATGAATATGATGAAAGCCGAAAAGCTTGAAGCCAGACTGCACATGACTTTAGGGCCATAAACATGTCACGTTAAAGACTCTACAGTCTGTCAAGCATTCTGATGGCAGCAAAGATCTTAATATTCTCATTGCCAACTATTTAACATGAAATAGGATGAAAAGGATCACAAGATCTTACACTAAGTCCATTATTAAAATCTTGATCTTAACCACTTTGGAGATTTCTTTTTTGTTCCTAATGTTACTAACTTTGTCTTTTCAAATAAAAGCTTCTCCCATTTATGTTCTCCATAGGACTTTTCCTCCAACTCTCTCCTTTTAAACCACTGGAAAGAGGTTCTCAATACATCCCTACTCCTCTTTCAACTTACAGCAATATTTAAAGCAGCACATTTCTTTTAGTTCTTTAAACTGAAAGTGAAATTATATCAATTGTTGGCCTATGAACCATTCCCTTGTGTACTTAGAGAGTTTTGATGTAAGAAGGAATTGAAAAGTTCAGAATTTCAAAAGTTCTCCTTGTGAATTAGTGTCTATCTTCCAGATCCTTGATTTTCAGTGTTCCATACACTAACTTTTTTCGTGGTTTGTTTTAGATTACTCATCACTGTGGTCCCCTTCTTAGTCTTGTCTCAAACTCACATTTTCTGTCTTATTTTTTTGATCTTATGCCCTATTGCCTCTTTAACTTATTTCTTGTTATTGGTTATGCCAGAATCTGTACTCTTGTTCTGAGATTAAGTATAAGCTAAGAGTACTGTATGGTTTAGAAAACTATATCAACTCTGCATTTGTTTATTCATTCATTAACACAACTTTATTAATCAAATGATGTAGCATCCACTCTGATAGAAACTGAGGATGCAGTCATAATTGCTACTTTAAAGAAAATCAATCTAGCGGAGTAGAGAAAAAATATTAGAATACTACAGAGAGCGGTACCATTGAGGTGTGGACGAGGTAGTATGTACTGGCAGAGAAGGCACAGCAAAAAAAGATAAATAAATAACCTAAATTAGCCAGGTGTGGAGTCAGGTGAGCAATCAGAAAGCTTACAAGGGAGGTGGCTTTTGAACTGAGCCATGAAAAATTAGCAGGAGTTCAATAACAAGGTCCTTTATCCCTTTTTACTTTCAGCAAAGATCTCTCATTTTAAAACATTATTTTTTTTATCCTTTATATTTTTCTTCTGTTACCACCCTATTTCCCTTTTTCTCATCGCGACTCACTTTCTTGGGAAAATAGTTTATATCTGCTCTTCCTATTTTCTTAACAACCACTCATCCATCACAGTTATCCAGACTGCACAAATAACTATCTGTCAATTCTCATAGATGACATCCTAATTGCCAAATTCAATAGCAACATTTCTCTCCCCTTTCATTTGACCTTTCTGTATCATCTGGCACAGGTTATCACTTCCTTTCTTGAAACTGTCATCTGTTAACTTCCTTGCTATCATTTTCTCTAATTTTCCCCATTTCTGGAGGATCATGTGAAAAGTTTTCTTTAGGTAATTTCTCTTCCTCCTCATACTACTAAAGCTAGCTAAACCTTAGCTTTAGAATACAGAACTAGGGTTTCCTTGATTAGTTAATTTGATACTTTAATAGCAGCTAAGAATATGATACAAACCTGTAGACCTGAGGACTGGACCTGTGTTTATCTGGTCTAGAGAGCCAGTCTGCAGAGGCATCATCATTCTGACATCAGTTTATCCATATGTATTGTCTGTAAGGGATCTACTCTATGTAAGAGTCTAAGAATAAAGAAAATGTGTACATTACTAGTTAACAGATTATATGTCAATATCAATTAGGGGTTATATTTGCTTTTCTTCTTTTTCCATTAACATTCTTGGCTGCCTAACTGGTTTGGCAAAGATAATTTTATTTTGGCTTATATATCTATCAGTATATTTATTAAATGCATTGGCTCTATGGTTCTTTTCTATTTGCAATATTTCCAGCAGTAACTGCAAACTCAATTCCTGTACAATGTTCAATCATGTATTATTCACTTCTTCTGCGTCATTAAGAATGATGAATTGGAACAGGATGATGATTCATCCTAATAGTACCTCATTAGACACTCTTCCCAAATATTAGTGAGCCACTTATTCAATCCCCATACCCAGCATCCTCACCTACATTTCATCAATAACTACTTTAACCAGACTGTCATGATTTCCCAATTTCCCAGATTTCTTTTCTTCACTTTTCTTTTTAAAAAACAGCCACATATAACCCATTGTCAAAGGCTCATTGATTTTTATGTCCCTGCCTATTTGTCAGCAGGCCTTTATTTTCTCTGCCTTCTTTTTTTCTTTCAATATTTAAAAACTCTACTCACTAACTCAGTCTGTGTGTTTCCCTCTGCCGGTCTTCCTCACTGGAAGTTTCCTTTCCCAGACTCTGTTTCTCATTTTTTAACAGACTTTTGTTTGTTCATATATCTAATAAATTCTGTGGCAGACATTAATCTGTTGGAAGGTAAGGAAAGTATATTTTGTGTGCTTTTAAAGTGAGTGCTTTATAAATTATGCCTTTTTGAGGTGATAATTACAAACATCTTTCATGAAATTATTCCCCTATGTTGTTCAGCCTTTGGCAGCTCTTATTTTCAGAAATATTTGCAAACTACTGTGATGTGGAAGGGGTTGGAAGAGCTGAGAATCTTCAGCTGTGGGAGCCCCATTTTTAGAACTTTGCTTTTTCTTTTCATTTTGCTGTTGCAACAAAGATTGTAGCCATTGGTAGTCACATACCTAAGTGCTGCAGAAAATGTTCGCCACAAAACCAACTCCAACTGCTGATTTCAAATGCTATACAATTTTCATTTTTGTCTATTGAAGTATTTAAAATGCTAATATCTTTTATGTTTCATGTGCTTAGAAATTTTTTAAGTGAAGGGCACTACTGCACACATTAAATAATACAATATTTACAGGGAATACCCTGAAACGATGTTGTAGAAATATGTGGATTCTTCAATAAATTATTGCATGCCTCTAACCTTGTATAAGAAAAAGTTAATGAAGCTCTTCTTACAATATAAAGATATGAAGAGAGGAACCAAATCATATAGCTCTATAAAGATTATCCTCAGAAATTTGACTTTCAATTAAATGACAGCATAAATACATTTTATTTGCATCTACTAAATCAGAGACATTTTTCAATTTATCTTTTTTCCTATACTCCTAAACATTGCATAGGCCTTATTTGTTATAAATACTATAGTTCCGGTTTCTGTTTTAAAATTCTGAAAATAATTGTGAGCTAATGTTATTAACTGCTGTCTCTTTTTTTCCTCTTTGAGTATTCTCTTTATGGTTCCCAGTATTTGCTGATTATACTTATTTTGTTACTCTTCAGTGGTGTTGGAGAACTTCCCATATTATAGTCTCATTAAGGAAAGTTTTCCTAAGAAGGAAATACAAGTATATACATAGAAATTTGGAAAATTAAGTCAAGTCCAGCCTTAATAAAATTATTCCCACATACTTTATCTCTACTATCTCAATTTTGAACTTTCATATACTGTTTTTTTTCATTTTGGGAATAGATTTTTTTCTGGAATTATCATTCCATTCTTTTGATTCTTATCACCTTCAAAACTTAACAAGGGAGTAACTGATACTGGAATTTCTATCCCACAGTAAGTTGAAAATTGAAGGAAATATATTAAATAATTGTTTTCAGATATTGAACGACAGGCAGAACAGGACTGTGGCTCTGAGAGGAGGTACCAAACAAAGTGAGTCCTCTGATGGCCCTGGCTGTTGGTCTGAATCTGCTTTCTGGACTCTAGCACAGGGAGGGGTACTCAAGTAGATCACAGAAATGATGCTGATTTGAAGAGATAGAGATCAGACACTGGGGAGACTGAAAACTGTGGGGCACAGTGACATAGGAAATGGAGCTTAACAAATATTTTTTTGGGATCGTCTGGAGTCTTTGCTGAATACTAAGCTGTGCAAACAATGGTTCTAGAAGAACCTATGCAACTTGGCTGTATTCTAGACGCATGCTAGTTCTAGGAAAACCGGCATGGAACAATCATTAGGAAACTTAATATAAATCATTTCCAGATCTCAAAAGGGCTTAATGACATCCATGTGCCAATAAATCTATAATGGAGAGACCTTGTTAAACACTGGCATTAAGCAGAGAGACAAGAAGGGTCATACTTCAGTGGCAGGGATCAACCAGCCCTGGAATAAAGACTACTGTAGACAAGCTCTGGCAAAGTCTAAAATAAATAAGCCTATCAATAAGTAAACTCAACTGCCTGATAAAAGACAATTCTATTCTACCTTTTTAAAGGAAGAATACAAAACCCATACTCTTGATTATGTAATTATTATGGTGTCCAACATCCTATAAAATATTATATACACACAGAAACAATTAAATCTTAGAATAATTTAAGGAAAAATTATGCTTCAGAAATGACAAAGTGATGGAATTAGCAAAGACTAAACTTTAGAATGGTACAAAAGATCAACGAACAGGAAGGCACTGAAAAAGAAATTATTCACAATGAACTATCCAACTGAGAGAAAAAAAGGTTGAAATATCTAAACAGAAGCTTTGAGACATGTGTGATACTATCGAGGCAGATAGAATTGTAGTTCCAGAAAGCACGGGGTGCAGAAACAAAATTGAGTAAATAAGGGTCAATTTTTTCAAAATCTGATGAAAAACTTTAACTTAGAGATCTAAGATATTCAGTCAATCATATGCACAATGTCAATGTTACACTGTAAGAAGAAAAAGTAGTTTGGAATATATACTGCTTTTGCCATTCTTGGAAAATATCATCTGCAAACACAAGGTAAATGTACAAAAATCAACTGTATTTCTATATACTGGCAGTGAAAATTTGGAAACTGAATGATTAAAAAATACCATATATACTAGCTTAAAATAACATGAAAAGGCAAGCTATAAGTTAAAACTACAGGTGCAAGACCTGTACGTAAAACTACACAATGTTGTTGAGATAAATAAAAGAGGACCTAAGTAAATGGAAAGATATACCATGTTGTTAAGATGTTAGTTTCCTCCAAAAAGATGAGCTGACTCATGGCAATTCCATTCAAAATACCAGTAGGCTTTTAAAATTGTAATTAATTAATTAATTAATTTTGTGTGTGTGGAGGAAGGGAGTAGAAAACGAGCAGCTGATTCTAAAAGTTATATAGTCAAAAATAGGTCACAGAAACAAAAGTTGTCCACTGTAAGAACTGATGGGGGAAAGGTCAGATTACCATAGGTATATTAATATATTTTATATTTCTAGAAGCCTGCAGAAACAATGGTAATAACTAACCTTCTAAATATCTGCAGATAATTAAAAAATATCCATTTACTACTGGACTACATCCATAATTCCCTTTGTATATTTTTAAGTATAAGCCAGAAATATGATATGTAAGTGGGAATATAAACCCTGAATATTCCTAACTTTCCCATTTTAAATAGTATATATGGTGCTATATATAAAGCTATTTACCTTATGCCTAACAAATGTGAAATTAATATTTCTATTTTAATAAAAATCATTTGTATCTAGGCAAATCATTCTCTTGGTTCCTATAAAAACTAAAATCTCAGCACCAAATATTATTTACAAAGAACCCTAAGCTAAGATACCATCAATTAACACTTGGATATTGTTCTAGAAGTGTCTTTTGCTGGTTTACTTTTGATTCACCTGAGAGACTTGGATTTGCAGTGTTAGATGCTTGAAGGAGACAGAAACGTAAATATTCATCTACAAAAGTAACAAGATAGTGACCAGAAATTTTTCTAAAATGTTTCCAGTAAATTATGGATATGCGATGAAAAATAATACATGGACACCACTTCACAGCTTCAAAACCAGTAGACTAGAAATATGAGTCCCCAGATACCACCTGCCCACCTACCCTTGGCCAGTAAAATTGTTTTATTTATACTTGAATTTACAAAACCATTCTGGGTTTCTGTGATTCTCTCCTTTATTTGATCTGTATGATTTAATATTTTTCCCAGTAGAAAAATATTTCCTTTGATTGGAATTTATTTCCTTTGATTGGAAACAAAATGAATTAATCATTTTGGATGACCTGCTATAAAATTCTGTATTTATTTCTGATTACTAGGAATAGAGAAAATATCATAGCTTCAAGTCTATATTTCTTTGAACTGGTAATTAATAATTAGCCAGTCCCTGAATTAGCTCAGAAATATTTTTCACTGTTATAATGTACTATATCATTTAGTATACTTAGACGTATTTTAAGAGTACATCAACCTTTAAAATTATGCATATTATTTTACTGCACATACAAAACTGGCCTTGTTTCTTAGATATTAGCTTTTGAGTTATCCGATTTGTGAGTTTAATTGTAACTCCAATTATTCATAATTATACAAACTCCTATTGAATTTATTAAGAGGTTTTACTGAATGTTTATAATTGAAGAAACAAAACTTCTTTGAAAATTATCTTCTTTTAAGTTAGTGCTTTCAAAAACCGTTCATCAGCATATTATAAATGACACCAGAAAATAGAGACTGCAAATAAGAACAATTTTTGTTTTCCCTTGGATATTTTATGTTGTGATGAAATAGAATAAGCACTCCACCAAATTACATTATAGGAATCAAACAGGGTCTATTAGATGCTAGTCTACATTTTGCGAAATTATTTTGCTAATATTGTTAAATTTACTACCAATTGTTTTAAGAACTAGGAAAAAGCATAATAGCTGAGAAGGAAATGTTATAGGTTGATTTTTAGAAAAGAGGGTGTGTGGATATGGGGGGCCCTTCTAAACATTCATTCATTAGTGGCTATTAAGCATCTGCAAAGCATCAGTGGTTCTATAAAGAGCTTATGTAGATAAGCATCCTTCCCACGAAAACCTTATAAAGTGTATGTTAGTTATTGTCATTTTTACATAAGAAATAATTTCAAATAAAGAGAAATTAAATTATTTGTACAGGATTGCATAAAGAGTAAATGTCAGGAACAGAATTTGACACTGGACTTGTTTGCCATGTCAAACTGAGCTCAAAATCCTAAGTTATACTGTTTGGGCACATCAAATTTTATCCCAAGTTTTCCTCTCTTAATAGTGCTGAATAAAATTTTACCAGATTCAATTTGATCTAGTAACTCTAAGAGGAGCCAGGTCAGACAATCATCAACTATTAGTAACATATATAGAGGGTATACATGTTATAAACATTGCATTCTAAAATTCATTTAATAAATATTTGCTGAATATCTGCTATGTACCAGACATATATGAAAGATAATAAATATTTTAAAGTATTTATAATTAGTATATGAATCATATTTTAATTACTTATAATTTTCAAAAAGTTAAAATGATGTAAAATATTTTAGAATCCTTTCTCTTTCCTCGTCTCTTAAAGCCGCTCTCCACACTGGAGGAAACCAGTCATAAAAATTTGGTGTACATTATTCCAACCTCTTTCTGTGGTTTGACTATCACACAAACAATATCTGCATTCACTTACATTTACACTGAATTTTATAGACACACACACACATATGAATATATAAATGAAATCATTAAATAAAATCATTTGATTTTCTTTGATTTTCTGAGAATTGCTTTTTTTTCCTACTTAAAATATGCCCTTCTGTATTTCCATGTCAGTACATAGAGTCTATCATTATTTTAAACTTACTATTTTTAATGGCTTCATTATAACCTTCTATGTGAGTATATCAGAAGGTTTCCAATTTTTCACTATTAGGTATGGTCCTGAAATGTACATGCTCATAACCTGATTTCTGGGGTTTGACCAATGTGACTGGCAGGACACACAAACACCTCTGGAAGAAGGCTCTCAGAAGACACTACAAATTTCCCACAGATGAAGTCTGAGTACTGCAAGTCCACACAAGAACCAAGCTAGTTCTAAAAACATCATTCACCAAAATGCAGCTAGCCGTGAGTACTGCTTTCTCTCTTTTTTTAAAATTTACCCAGTAAACTTGACCTGACCCATCATCTAACGTAAGTTAGTTTCTGCATCATGGCTCCTCTGCATTTTATATGTGATTTTAATGTACTGATCACAATACTTGTTCTTCTTCTTTTTTAGACAACTCTTTTCTGTTCCTTCTCCTAAACTACTGCATAGGTAAGGACCAGCCCTTTGTCTTACTTATCTTAGTTTCCCAAACACTTAGAATGGTGCCTGTGCATAGTGGTTCTTACAAAAGGTTGTTGAATGAATGTATATTACATACAATACATCAATTTTTAAAATTATTTTTGTGAAAAGGAATGTAGTACAGCTTTAATGTCATGCAAAGCCATAATAATTTGGTTCAGCAATATTTGAGCTATCCTATCACACATTTAGAAATTTGGTAACAACCTGAATCAAATTTATTGCTTTCCTCTTCCCAGGAATAAATATATTGCTTATTCTCATGAAACAAATATTGCTTATTCTTGTGTATTATGAATGGAAAGGAGACATTTTGTAGTTTTCCAACGCTAGTGCATTGATATTTAGATATCTTTGATCTACTGAACGTCTGGCATACTGCATTCAAGCTTTAGCTCCACTCTTTCTAAGCTGCCACCTTAGCCTCCCTGAGCCTCAGTTTTCTCCTCTTGAAAATGAATATAACTGTGCTTACCTAGTATGAATAATCTGTGTTTTATATGAAATATAACTGAGTTGTGTGTCATGTACTACAGTTTCTGACAAAGAATGCATTATTATTATTAACAATGTTATTAATTAAAAACTGTACAGCATTATGGACAATAGCAATAGGTTAGTAAAATTAATAATAATAATACATATTAAGCATTTAGTACATACCAGGAGGTGTTCTAAGTTCTTTGCACATGTTAACTCATTCTCCCTTTATTATAACACTTTAAGGTGAGCACTATTATGCCCCTATCGTATAGATGAAAGAACTAGGTCTCAGAGAAGTAAGTAAGTTGACCAAGATTATACAGTAAGTACAAAAACCACACTTCAAATTCAGGAATCAGATGCTGGAGATGATACAGAAATAAGGATTGTCATCGCTATGTGAATATTTCCAACTATTGCCCTTCAAGTTTAAAGGTTATTCAGTTAGAAGGATTCTGTTACCTACTCTTTATCAGGAAAAAATAAAAAAAACACTAAAGAGAGTCCCTAAACTTTATCTCAACATATCTACAAAGTACATGCACAATGATTTCCATATTCTCCTTCTAGGAAGGGCTTGATTTTAATGTGCTGTGTGTGCTGTTGCCAGTTTGCAGCTGAAAATCCCTCCAGAGGCAGCCTCAGCTGCAGAGAGCATCCTCACCAAGGTTCCACCTTTACCAGGGCAACAAATCCAGGGATTGATCATTGTAGGATTGTTGTTCCAGCTCCAAAGCTCCCTATGCAATCAGCCAAGGATGTCATTAAGGCTACATTATAGCTCTCCTTCTCTTTCCACCCAATAATGTTCCTTTCCTTTCTTTTCCAAAGTTGGAGGATCCTATAAGCACTCCTAATAAACACCCTGCACACTGAACATTCAACACTGTCAGCCATGCCTTTTGAAACAGTCTGTGCCCTTGTCTTTGAAGTCAACACATTCTCCTGATTTTCTTCACAGTCTCATCTTCCTCCACCTAACTCTCAAATGTTGCTCTATATTAGGATTTATCCAAGACCCTCATCTACACATGATCTCCCTAGGCATGAATAAGTGAATCTCATTCATTTTTATGGTTTCAATAACCATGCACGTGCTGCTGCTAAGTCACAAAACTACATCTTCAAGCCAACATTTTCCCTCCCATTATCAATATCCACAGATAGAACTCTCTACTGGCTTTACAACCAGGGATTAGCGAACGTTTCCTGTAAAGGGCCAGATAGTAAATATGTTAGGTTTTGTGAGTCATACAGTCACTGCTGCAACTACTCAAGTCTGCCATGGTAGCATCAAAGCAGCCACAGACAAAAGGAAAATGAATGGTCATAAATGTATCTCAATAAAAAGTTATTTTAAAAAAAAACAGGGTGTAGGCTAGATTCTGTTTGCCAATGCCTGAGCTAAATTACTATTGTTCCCAAACCTTTTCTCTAACTTCCACTTTCTTCATATCTCAACTTAGATATTACTTCTCTCTGGCAATCTCTATCTCTGTTCCCCTTCTGTTGTGTGCTCCCAATACTTTACTTCTCCTATTATATTTTATTTTAGTTATGTATTTAACTTTCTGTTGCTCCATTAGCTTATAAACTCCAGTACAGTAACAATCAAACCTATCTTGTTCATGTTCGTAACCCTAGGATTTGTAGTGTTTGGCCCAAGGTAGGCACTAATAAGTATATCTGGATGAATGAAAGCATATTAAAAAATACAGATTTGGGAATAAGCTAGATGTATATAGGGGGAGCAGTTGATGCATGTGAGTAGCCATTTGATGTGAGATATGATCATATTTTCCTAGAACATATATAGAATCAGTAAATTATTTTGAAAACATTTGAGTTTCCCAAAACTCAAGGCTTCTAAGGTTTGTAACAACCTTAGGAATTATATACTCCAATGGTGAGCTGGACTCAAATTTTATTTTTCTTCCACATGATTCAAATGAGTAATGCACTTACATCAGTACAGCATGTCTAATGAGTTTTCAGTGTAGGTTGGAAGGAGTTTGGTGAGTGTAAAGGAAACTGGTCCCAGGACAGGCCTACCTGCCCAATTTGGAGTCAATCTAATTATCCTTTCTCATGCATACTTTCTCACAGCCAAATACCTCATTTCAATTACTCTCACAGGCAATATTTTTTCCTGCCTCTGAATCTTTTCATCTGTTATCCCTTAAGCAACCCTTCCTCTATTCTTCATTTGGCTTCTTCCTTCTCAGCCTTCAAGTTTCAGAGGGGCTTTCTCTGGTTAACTAATACATGCTGAACAACTCATCTCTGTAACCCCCTTTCACTGCACCAGATTCATTTCCTGTTTAGAGCTAATTTTAAGCTGTTATCTGTACATTAGTTATTTACTCATTGAAAGGTAATGTGAGTTATGCTGGGTTTAAATTCCAGTTCACCAGCTACAGGATATTGGCAATGCTACTGGAAATTCATGTGCCCCAGATCTTCTGTGAGGTGAAGATAACGATGGTATTTAACCACACAGGTTTATGTGAGAATTGGATAAATTAAAGTCTTCTGAAATTTTTCTGGAAAATAACTCAATACAGATTAGCTATGTAAAACAATAATAATGATTATTAATATTAATCACATTAATGGTTATTGAATTAATAAACAAACGAGCTATTATTAATTATTTATTATTTATATCCCTCACTAGACTATAGGATCTGTTAGACAAGGGCCATATATGATTTTGCTCAAAACTATATACCTACTGACTGGCCCTTCAGTGACTGTTGAATGAATAAGGCAATCCTAGTAGGTTTCTCTCCCCTGCCTGTGGTGAAAATCCTTGAGCTAGCCAGTGTCCAGGGCTAGACCAGAAAGCAGTGGCCTACAGAGGAATATGTCTTGCTCAGGTCAGCGGGTATGGAGTAGGGAATTGAACTTGAGACATTTATCCTGTCCAGGCCTGCCCTGTGCTAGTTTTTATTTTACCAATTGCTAAATATTTAGGAGGTCTTGGCTGCCACACAAGACTTCCCATTTCTTTCCCATTTTCCATTGGGAAAGCAACTGTGTATGGAAAGTCTTCATTACACAGATTGGTTCCACTCCAAAGCCTGCTCCTATGTCTGGGTTTATAAGTGCAGCTTTCAGGACCTCCCCCTGCCCACCCCTCCACAGATATCAAAATCCTCTGATGTGTAAGTCCCTCAAATAAAATGTACGGATTACAGTCAGCCCTCCATATTCGTGGGTTTCACATCCAGAGATTCAACAAACCATTGATCCACTTGGGTTGATTGTATAAGAGGATGTGGAACCCGCAGATACAGAGGGCCAACTGTACAAAGTGGCTTTGATAACCCACTGCTAGTGGCCTCTATCAGAGGTCGGTTTCCACTAGTTTCTTCTGGTGTGCACATTTGTATATCTATAAAAATTCACAAATAGTACTTAAAAGTGAGGAAGGGGGCTTCCCTGGTGGCGCAGTGGTTGGGGGTCCGCCTGCCGATGCGAGGGACGCGGGTTCGTGCCCCGGTCTGGGAGGATCCCGCATGCCGTGGAGCGGCTGGGCCCGTGGGCCATGGCCGCTGGGCCTGCACGTCCGGAGCCTGTGCTCTGCGGCGGGGGAGGCCACGGCAGTGAGAGGCCCGCGTACCGCAAAAAAAAAAAAAAAAAAAAGTGAGGAAGAAAACAGTGATACCCAGTCATGGAAAGTGGGAACTGTGTAGTTCATATAAAACCAATAAAAGCATTTCTAGTACTAGAGGATGAATAATCCCAACTACATAGTTTACATTTGAATGATAAATATAAATTTGAAATATTCTACTTATGATAAAATAGGTACTTAATTCCTAAGAAAATTATTTTGAAAATATTACAAAGATACTAGAGGAAAAGCAGCTTATCTGTTTTGGAAAACAAGGCTGTTACATTTACTTTAAAGTATCCTGGTAAACAAACATTCAACCTTACAACTTACAATGTATTTCTACGGTAACAATATTTCCCATTAAGCACAACACAATAAATCTTTTTAAGGCTTTTTTGGATGTATTTACCTCTGAGCTGTATTTAGCCTTGAACAAGGCATGCTGATGAAAAAAAAATTTTTTTTAGAAACCAATGTTGAAAAACAAGAGCTTATGAAACCCCATTTTATCTACAAAGAGACAGCAATGAAAAGCGGAAAAAAAAACCTTATTACAACCAATGAAAAACTGTAACTCCTTTGCTACTAAAAATTACTTTTATTGTATTAACACACTGTCAGAACACATAAACCTATTTCATATAGCAATCAATTCTAAAACAATTACAAAGCTTTCAACACAGCTCAGGAAAAGATCTTTGAGTTCTCCTGGATGAAAAATTCTCTGAAAATAACAGAACTATATTTCGAAGGGAGGAACCTAAGAATTGTTTTTCCTATGGAAAATTATTAAAAATAAATATTTGGGGTTTTTAAATAGCAAGGTACAAAACTGATACAGATAAAAATAGAATTCATCTTTAATATTTAATAACCAGAGGTAATTTCTGTGTGCATGTGGGCATATAATTATTTGTCTTTCTTTATGCATATGTGGTTTTTTCCACCCAAAAGGGAATGCTACTAACTCTAATAGGATAATATTTTTAAAAAGTTTGAGAATGTTTTCCTTCCCTGTCTTAGAGCTAGGAGCATATTATCCTCATAGAGAAACTGCTTTGCCAATATCGTGCCTGAAGAGTAGAGTGGCAATAGGGGAAAAACAGGTGAGTAAAACCCCTCATAATTTAGGTATGATTAACATCTAAAATAAAATGATGTTAATTAGAAAAGTGTGGGTGGGCATCATCTAATCAGTTAAGAGCTTTAAGAGCAAAACATGAGATTTCCGGCTTCCCTGGTGGTGCAGTGGTTGAGTCTGCCTGCCGATGCAGGGGACATGGGTTCCCACATGCCGCGGAGCGGCTGGGCCCATGAGCCATGGCCGCTGAGCCTGCGCGTCCAGAGCCTGTGCTCCGCAACAGGAGAGGCCACAACAGTGAGAGGCCCGCACAAAAAAACCCAAAAAAACCTGAGATTTCCTAGAAAAGAAGGAATTTGACCTTAGGGCTGCAGAATCAAATCCTGCCTTCCAACTTGCCCTACAAATTTCAGGTTGCCAATCCCAACAATTACATGAGCCAATTCCTTAAAATAAATCTATCTAACTATCTATTATCTATCTGTCTATCAACCTACCTACCTACTATTGTTACTATTTCTCTGGAGAATCCTGACTGATACAACTTCTCACTGCATGATACTCGGAGGTACATAATATCAACATGACTTATGACTGGTGATGTTAACCTTGATCACTTGGTTTAGCTGGTGTCTTCCAGGCTCCTCTGGTGTAAAGTTTTTATTTTTCCCTCATGACACTCAACATTTTGCAAAGCAGTTGTTAATTCCAGTCCATACCCAAGAAGACCGGAACTAAGATCTACCTCCTGGAGAGGAACTGTAAACACGTATTACTTGGAATTCTTCAGAAAGAAGTATTTGTTCCTTCTTCCCATTTATTTATTCAGTTAACCATTTATTTATATCAATATGAATGAATGTATACTTATTTTATATTTGGGGTTGTAATAAGATATTCTCATTTATTTATTGCTCAAATTTTTCCAGCTGTGGCTATTGGGAGTTGTTTTAATTGGTTCCTGTTTCCACCCCTCCCCTCCCCTCCCCTTCCTTTGCAACTTCCTTTCTGGCACTAGAAGAGCTCCCTAATCTTCTTGTATTTTTCCAGCCTTAGGCTAGAATCAGTCATTTTCCTAAAGGACCTTGGCTACACTTAATGGATAATTGTGTCTGGAAACCAAGAGCTGAGTGCTGGGTGTGCTCATCCCTACTGAGGTGCCATTGTTTGTAGCCTCTCTCAGTGGACAGAACTAAGAAATACATGTGTGTACACAAAGCCATACACATGTACACGTCTAAAGTGTACCCCATGCTAATCCAGCGCCACAGGGCTCACTGTAGACCTCCTCTCTCAATTATTTTTAACTTTTTTATCTGACAGTAAGAAACCTGGCTACTATCATCTGTAATCTATTTACTTATTTGGTTTTCCCTAGAATACATGTAGTTTCAGAATTGCTAACCCATACTTGTGGGAAATCAATTTAATAATTAATGTACACTGTTTATATATGGTTCCCTTGCCAGTAGCCTTACAATATTCATTGAAAACAGTTTCCAAAGTTACTTAGGTTAGTTGCTTTTTTCCCCCTCACCCCCTTCACTGAAGTCATATCATATAGTTGTAATATGTTTATATTTACATGTCACCACCATCTGTATTCCATGCTAGGATCCCCTGACAAATTGGTTGATACTTTAAATTTGCATACAGTAAAATCCACTCTCTATGGGTTTTGACAAATGCATATAGTCATATACCCAGTAATCCAGTTTCATACAGGATGGTTCCATAACCCTAAAAATTCTCCTTTGTAATCAATCAACCTATTATCAACCCATTCTTTCTTCACCAACCCCTCTGATGGTTTAGAAGAAGTTATTAATTTCAGTTTCTTCGATTAAGGGTGAGGACAACACTCTGTAATTCTGAGCCTCTTCAAATTGATTCCAGAAGTCTGGCCAGTTGATTGCTGATAAAGGTTTTAAGGCAATTCAATAGGAAATTATATTATTTTCAACAAATTATGCTGGAACAACTGGATATCATATATTCTTTAAAAGTGACCATTATTTCACACCATTCTCAAATGTTAACTCAAAACGGATTATATATCTAAATGTTTAATGAGAAACTGTAAAATTCTTAGAATAAAATCATTAAAAATTTGATGTAGGCAAAGTTTTCCCAGAACACAAATAATATAAACCATAATATATATCTATGGATCTATATAGATAGAAAATTATACGTATCTGTAAATTTGACTTCATGAACATGAGATCCATTGCTTTCTTAAAGACATTACCATGAAAATGAAAAAGCAAGCCAGAGATTAGGAGAAAGTATTTATAAGACATGTATCAGATCAAGAATGTGCATACAGCACATATAAAGATCTCTTATAATTCAATAATAAGACCACAAACCATGGTATTAAATGATTGGCAATACCTCAGATACTTCACAAAATAAGATATGTAATAAACACATGAAAAAATGCACAGTATTATTACTTATAAGACAAATTACGGATTAAAATCTCAATGAGATAGCACCACAAACAGATTAGAGTTGCTAATATTAATTTTAAAAACTCCTACCATGCTTTTTGTTGTCAAGGATGTGGACTACCTTGAACTCTCATATACCGCTGGTGGAAATATAAGCGGTACAGCCACATTGGAAAATACTTGGTAGCTACTGCACTTATAAAGTTAGACATACACATACTATCACTCTATGGTACTAACCCAAAATAAGTGGAATTTATGTGTACAAAGATGTGTACATCAAAGTTCCTAACACCTTTATTTCCAGTAGTCCAAAACTGGAAACAGGATGTCTATCATCAGATGAATAAATGAACTAACTGTGGTATATTTATACCAAATTAAAAAATGGGTGCCACAAACTACTGACAAATATGAATGCATCTCAAAATTGTTATTCTAATTGAAAGAAGTCAGAAAAAAAATATATATATATATATATGAGTAGAAAAAAGCTTTTGAGGGTGATAGAAATGTTTGCTATCTTGATTGTGGTGATTTTATATAGTATACACATACATACCAACACAACTGTACAATTTTCTATAGTTCTAATATAGTTTATTAAAACTTACCAAGTGGAATGCGGACTGAAGGATGTAGCTGGACCCTCCTCCAAATCCCAGCATTCTCTTCGGGCCTGCACCAAGATGGCGGCGCCCACGTTGCAGTCCTTTATCTCAGGCAGGTAGTTTGATGCCCCAGGCCCTTCAGGAGTCTTTCCCCTGCGGCTGCGTGAGGCCCACTCTGGTGCTCAGGGGTGGCTGGCGGTGTAGGAGGCTCGGGGTCTGTTTTAGAAGTTCCTCCCCTAGAGGAGGGCAAAGCTAGAGCTCCCTGCGCTCTTCCACCGTGGAAGGCGGGCCACCCGAGCAGCCGGAAGCTAGGCGCGCGCCAGGCGCCGGCTGCCGAGCGCGTGGGAAGCAACGAGCGCCCCGCATCGAAGGCTCCAAGCCCGTCTGCTCCTCACCAGCAGCTCTTCGCTGACGGGCGGGCATGCAGCAGCTTCCCAGAGCGGCTCAGCTCAGCCCCGGGGCAGCCCCGAGCAACTGGGTGTGGGGGCGGGGTGCGGAGGCTGACGCTTGCGCAGGAGCGTCCGGGTCCGGATGCGGGGCGAGAACCGCGAGACCAGGAGCTTGGACGAGGTTTTACACCGGGCGCTGTAGGCCTAAGACCTCTGCTGCCCGTTCGAGCCCAGCTGGGTGCATCTGGTCAGCTGGGCAATATCATGTCCTGGTACGACTTCATCAACAAGTTGACTGGAGAAGACGGGTCTGGAATCACTGTTCCCCAAATTACAAGTACACCCGGATCCAAACTGGGAAGTCTGCTGGCAGTGCTCTTTGGCTGAACAGTTAAGACACCTCCTTTTGAATTGTATCAGTTCTTGGTCAGGAAGCAAGATGATTGCGTAGAAAGGTAAAAGCTCCTCACTTTTCTGCCCCTTGCACAGATTGACCACATAGTGCAGCTTCGGGTCAAAGAGCCAGGAAATTGGCGTCCTCAGAAACGACTTGCTGCGGAAGTAGCAAAGCTTGTTCATGGACAAGAGGGGCTGGGTTCTGCTAAAAAATGTACACAAGCCCTTTGTTATAGTAGCACAAATGCACTGGAGGTCACGTCTGATCAAGAGTTTAAAGAAACTTCATTTTCCGGATTAGTTCTTAACCTTGGGACAAGTGTCCTGGATACATGATGCAAAGCAAATGCCGTTCCAGGTGGTCCCAGAGGGTATTGGATTGCAGAAGGTGGAGTCGGTATTAATCACAGACAAGTAACAAATCCTGAGAGTGTTTTAGTTGTTGGACCACATGTTCTTAAGAATGGGCTTTCATTCTTAATGATGGAAAAGGGATCTTTACACCATAAATGGCTTCAGCTCTGATGAAAAATCCTGTGGTTCAAACAGCCATCATTCATTCTCGAGATGTAAGAAAGAACTTATGCCTCTGCTTATGCAAATCAAGACAACAGAGACTGGAGTATACTCTCGGCTTCACACTGTAAGTAATTTCATTATTTACGTAGGTTGGTTAATAATAAGTTGTTTATGTGATGATGGAGTATTTTATTTCCTGATCTGTAAACATCGACTACCATAGAAAACCATAATTTCCTGGGTTAATCTTTTTTCTTTTAAGTTATACTTCATGAAAATATTAAATGCTGTGTTTCCTCTCCTACCCTTCTTGCTCTATTTTTTGAAGTTGAGGAGAAACAATGAAAAAGAGGTAGTTTAAGGGATTGTGGATACTTTTTAATCAGGTTTGTATCTCACTGGTCTTAGGAGTGTTTTATTGTTGTTCTAAAATTAGCAGTGCCTCTAGTGTCCACATTAGGAATGCAAAATCTAGTATTTGGAAACATAAATTTCTGATTTTTTCATTATTTAGGAAGTAAGTATAGTTCTTAAAAAGAAGAAAAGTATCGGATGAAACCATAGTTGTCATTAGAAATTACAGTAGAAATCATTTCTTTTCAGAGAAAAGAACAAAAATCAGTACTTTTCAGAAGTTTGTAATTCAGTTTTGCAGTCCCTAGCCTGTTTCAGTATAGTTAAATTTATTCATCGCCTTAAAAAATGGAAAGTATCCAGTGGAAATTACTGAACTACAAAATCCATCTGATGAAATTAACAGCAACTTGGACACAAGTTAAAGATTCCAAGAATTTGAAGGCAAATTGATATGTTATTCAAACTGAATAATATAAAGAAAAAAAAACAAACAAAAAGACAGTAGTCTCAGTTTCGGGGCAGTATCAAGCTAGTTAATGTATATGTAATTGGAGTTTCAAAAGGAGAGGGAAACACAAACAATTCAGGGATCAGAGGAAAACAAACAAAATTTACTTGTTTCAGTTGTTAAGTATTACAAAGAGAGAACTTTAGTATCAAAGTTAGTAAGTCTAAGTAGTAAGTGTAATAAGTATTAGAACTAATGTATTGCCTGCCTAGAGTGCTTTACCACCACACCTAATTCATTTCCATATGCATCTCCAGTGTAACTACCCCCAATGGTTTTCTGACCTGCACTCCTCTCATAGACATTAATGCCTAGTCATTCCTTTGCAATGCTTAATTTTACAGTATTATACTTGTATCATTGCACACTTAACAATTTAGTGAAAGTTTTATTTACATGTTTGTCTCTGCCACTATAAAACTAACTGGGACAATGTCTTATTTAAGTTTATTTATCTAGTATCTAGTACTATGAGCACATGGTCACTCTTCAGTGATTATTCATCAAGTAAAAGAAAGAATATAAGAAGATTCAAAATGGTAAAACACAAAGAAGGAAAATACCTAGAACTTATTACTATAAACCCTAAATGGATATGAGAAATTACTCTGTAAAGGAAAAACAGGGCAAATTATTATGTACATTTTATAAATTTTTCCTGTGTTCCCTTAAAATTGATTTAGGGTATCATGGAAAACAGTCCACATCTTGAGCTGGTAGAGAGCATGGCTTGAGAATCAGAACAAATGAGTTGCTTAGTGTTTGTGTCTAAACACGTCTTTCATTGCAGTTTATCTTCCTTTTCTTGTCTGTTAAGAAGTTAAATTGGTTAGCATTGGTCTTTCATCTGTTCTAGTAACTTTAATCTATTTTGGGGTTAAACTGTTTTGTCTTCTTATTTTAAAATAATTTAAAAGCAATTGTCTCTAGCATGCAGTGGGAGAGCTGCCTCACACGGGTGTCTGGCTGACCTGCGGAGGATGTTGTAGGTCTCCTCAGAGGAGTCTCCATCTAGGACAGGGACGTCTCATGAATGTGAAGTGATCTTCTGAGAGTTTCATTTTGAGGGAGAGGGACATGGTTTAAATGCCCTTTTTTGTTTTTTAGGGAATTTCCATATCACATGCTTATAAAAGTTTCATTACAAAATGTGAGACTGGGATTTTTTTGGGTAGCATCCCGTCTCTTGCTTCCTGTTTTAGGGTAATCACTACCTCATACTTGGACCATAGATGAGTATCATGCATGACCCATACAGTTAAAAAAAGAGAGGGCATAAAATGGCCTGTTGGCAGGGATGCTAAGTATCAGGTGGAGTGGACTACATGTCGTTTAATGTTCTTCCATTTCTAGGACTGTATGATGCTTAGGAATCAGGAATCTCAATGAAACAATGGACAATGCCATTAAATAATAATGCTGATGCAACGATAATTTTTAGAGAGTACTACTATCTAACACGTAGTGGCTAGAATTTTTAAAATTCTTTTGAATTCTAGCAAAATGTATGCTTATAACACATTTTTTTTCCCCCTCAGCATGATGCTTGTGGCATATATGTTTACTCTCCAGAATTTCTGTGGAGACTTGGCACTATGGTTTATTTTTGCTTTGTCTCTGTATTTATGTTTTCTCTCTTAGAAATTTTAGTTCTCCCAGTGAAAAAATTTATTCATGTTCTTCAAAAGTATAATCCTTGGACTTGGAGCAGTTGTCTCCTTTCTTGCCGTTATCTATCTGTCTAAGGACACTAAATACATGTCACCTTTCTTATTACGTGGACATTGCACGGGAGGATATAATTTTTTAAATATTAAAGATCTTCAGGTATTTCTTCACGTTGTATTGCTTAGAATCGTAAAATCTAAAAGCTGGAATGATTTATCTAATGGTCTCATTTTATGTATTAGGGAACTGAGAGGGAGAGAATTGAAATAACTCATGCTAGATCTTAACGCCAGTTTGCAGCAGCCCCAGGAGTAGCTCATTCCCTCTTCACGTCTCTTTTGCCATCTCAGATAAGTTTGGTTTTTCCTCATAGCCTTTTGGATCAGAGAAGACACTGTCTCTGTTCCCCCATTCACAGAATTGTTTGGATGAATAGGAAACTTTCTTGGCCATGGGTGAACTCAGGCGTCTCTCTTTGTCGCTAAGAAATCTGCCTTTGCAAACTGTGAATCACTGTGCAGCAGCTGCTTCCACAAAGAACACCTGGCTGGGATGTCTGTGCTTTGGTACCTTCTCCCCTCCTCCTACAGTTGTAGTTAAAGTAACAGGTTTTGACTTTTAAAGGTCACCCGTGGTTCTATACAGTAGCATCTTCCTCTTGGAGAGAAGTCCCTTTTTGGATTGCCTGTGTTTTAACAACATGTAAACACCTATTTTTATGCTCTCTTTTGTCAAGTTGTGGCTAGAATTTAAAACATTACTTACTCTTTCCTATAGTAAGCCCATCACTGTGGGGAAGACATACACAATTCCCTTTTATCTCCCATTGGAGGTATACACACTAGCCAACCGGCAACTGTTACAATCTCACAACTGTGAGTTTCCAAACAACCTTACTATGACATATGTTGTTTTGCTGTTGGACACTGTGCATTATCATCATCATAATTCTTGTGAAAGAAAAATGCATTAAGTGTAATACAGCCCAAATAGAATACAAAGTTTCTGCCTCCTGGGAACTTGTGTTTTAATGAATGCTGTTGTTTAACAGAAAACCTATTATGCCACAAGGTGTTCCACCTTTGCTGTGAAATAGGTTGATGAAAATGTTATTTTTTTATAATAAATTGAGGAAAATAGAACAAGCAGAGGGACTGAGCAAGTTTCATTGAAAAGTAGAGTGTGTCTCAGTCAGAGTTTAGTGTATGGGTTCCTTTCCTGTTTCCTTAAGGCAGAGATTAATAAAACATAATTTCTCTAAATGATATTGACATATATAACAATTTCTTTTTTTATCATTTATTGCTCTAAATCTATCCATACTCATCATTACTTTTACTAGCACAATGGTGGATACTCAGTAAAGCAATTCATATGTACATTTAGAGGTTTTTGAAGCAAGGTTGGGGTTTGAATATGTTATTATATGCTTAAAGATATTGCTTAAAGATTGAATGGGTTCTCAAGTCCTGTCCTGCCAATTGGCCTCTCTTCCCATGAAATCGTCAAGGGAACTTTATAAAAGGAGCAAGAGGGAGTGAGAATCAACATGTATTTTACTGTCAACTAGGTAGGTACCAAATTCTAGTGAGCAGCTTGAGGCACATGCTTGTAGGTTGGAGGCCTGCAGGGGCCACTATTTCCCTTAAGGTTTAAATCTCAGTTTTGAAAAAGTACAGTCCTCTGGTTGCCTGCACCGTCTTGGAACCTGAAGGAATTGCCAGTATACTTAAATGTTCAAATGGAAAAAAACATAGCCAAAAATATCTTCCTTAGCTTGGTAGACTTGGGTCAGCTTATCTCTCCATTTTCTTCGGGAGCGGAGAGGGAAGAGAACACGGTTTCTGTAGTAAAGCCTTCTTGGGCCTTCTCATCACATAAAGGTAGACAGTACGTAGGTCATGTCTTTGTAGGAGGCCAGTAAATTCAGATGGTTTCTACACTTGGGTATATATGACCTCAAATAATATTCCACATTCTGAAAAATGAGCTTAATGTTTTCTCCATTTTAAGAAAATACAGGAAAGGAATGTCAAGTGGCAGAAGCTGAAAGAGAGATATTTTTCTAGAGTAGAGAGCCTCCCCTTTCCTTCTTCAGAACCAGACTCTGACTACTGTATTAGACTGATGTTCAAAGAAATGCTTTGTTATTACTTCCTTAGAATCATGGTGGTATAGTCAAGTCTTAAATTTTGTGTAGTGTACTTTCCTCATTAATGGGAGGTAGCTTCTGGGGATTTCTAAAATTGCATAAATACTTGAATGTTTCCAACAGTTTCTTTCCACATCTTTCCTTTGCGATTTACTTTCATTTCTTTCAATTCTTTATAACTTCTCTACATCACTAACAAATATCTGGAAGAAGTCAAAATAGAAGTCTTCAAGTCAATACTGAAAAATACATGAAATATACAACTCTCTTCCATTTTACTAATAGCAGAGCCTCTCAGATCTTTACACATATATTGTTTTATCTCAGTTTATACACAAGTCTAACAGTCAAGATTATACAAGACCTCAGACTGTAGGTAATTAGGAGGAGCAAAGAAGAGGGGGAGACATACAGGATACTCACTGAGAATAGCAATGAATAGCTTCCTAGCCAGAAGATAACCCTATGAAAAGCATATATAGGTACCCTAGAAATCATGGGGTTCAAGTCAGCTCCTATAGGAGTAAACCAACCTGAGGAGCAGTTGACTCCAGATTATCAGAGAGTTTGATACGCTCAATATTGTCTTTAAAAAAATCTGTAAAATATGAAATACAAGTAAGTAATTATTTAATTTTACCTCTGTCTTAGAAATCACCTGAATGTAGAACCATATACCAATATTAAAAATAAAAATTATTAGTATATTGCAACAAGTGTTTATTTCATGATACAAGGTTTAGTTATTTGTAACAAGTATGACTAACTCTTTATTCATCATCCTAGGTATATGAGAAATTGTGTATGAGAATAGAAAAAGGGGCTTCAGAAGAATAATAATGAAAATAGGGGCCTAAAGTCTAACAAGCCTGTGTTCAAATCCTGGCTTTGTTACTAAACTCTCATGCATTTCAGTTGCTTTACCTAATATCATCTTTGCAGGCATTTAATGCTTATTCCCATCATTTAGAGTTACTTTGATCTTTAAGTGATAATTACTAGAGGCTATTTGGGCTGCCCACTGAGTAATCTAGAGTAGGGGAATAATGGATAATGGATATAGCTTTTTCAGTTTATCTCTAACTCAGTAA
The DNA here is from genome assembly GCF_003676395.1 of Aethalodelphis obliquidens. Classification (NCBI taxonomy): domain Eukaryota; kingdom Metazoa; phylum Chordata; class Mammalia; order Artiodactyla; family Delphinidae; genus Aethalodelphis; species Aethalodelphis obliquidens. The sequence continues at coordinate 18,229,049 of NW_020837963.1, forward strand.
TACAGGCCTTCAGAAGTAAGCACTTAGAACCAGTCTCCTAAAAATAAACTTACTTATTAGAGTGGTGTGAATAAATGTGGGACATTGAGAAACTAACTGTTCTTCCTCTAGTGCCCTCTACTTTTGAACCTATAGCAGGCAGCATAATCTCATGGTACTGGCACTGTCCACGATAGAGGTGGCTGAGGATAGGTGCAAACTGGGTGATTTCTCTTTGATAAGTGGCTTGAAAAATGCTTATTTCCCAAATTCAGTCACTTACCTCAGGAAAGAGTCAGGATGCACCACAAGCCATCATCCAAGCAGACAGTATGTGCACCAGGGCAGTCCCACATCATGATTAAGATCCAGTTCTCTTAGCTCTTTTCCACTAAGTGTGTAGGCTGTACTTCGAAACAAACCACGGTTGTTCCATCACAAATCATGTCTCTGAGGAAGTGTCACTGAAAACCAAAGCATTTTCTCCATTCAGCTGCTTTACTTTGCTTAATGCAACAATATTAGAAACACCAGGAATTAAAACATTACTGCTATTAGTTGATTTTTAACAGTGCAAGGTTGTCAGTGTTCATTTCGTCTGTTTGTTTTTGTAACTCAGAGTTCTTGCCTTCTATAAACACTTTGTACTTGTTCTTGCTTTTTTTCATATATGTTAAAGTGTTAAAATAACAGATACTTTTCCAAATTTGCCAAAGTTCAGTTATAAATATTAGATCATTTTCTGTTTGACTATTAATTAATACTGTCCTGGTTTCTTGCTGCATCATCAAGATGGGCTACAGAATTTATTGTGAGTACAATTGGACCCATTACATAATTTTGCTTTTTGTCTTAAAGGCCCAGTTTTAAAAATAGAATCAGAGAATTTCAGTCCCATATTAATGTATTGTTTTAAATCCTGGATGTGTTTACAGAATAGTTAACACTCACAAATAACTGTGTCAATAACTTTTGGTCAAACACTGCTGTCAAAGTGACAGTTTTTCATTTGCAAAGTTAAGATGTCCCATTCTTAAACAAACACCTTTATCTCAATAGTGGGACAATGAGAACTGATAAATTCAATCATGCAGTATCCTGGTTGCTGAATATCAAAGTTAAAAAGCTAATTAAGTCATCTGAGGACACGTGTGTGAAAGCAAGGGGAAAACAGTCTCTAGGATAAGCACATAGCAAATTGCAGAAAACTTCCAGCTTCAGAGAAGTGCCAACATGCGCATTAAGATAAGTGCTGGGGCTTCCCTGGTGGCGCAGTGGCTGAGGGTCCGCCTGCCGATGCAGGGGACGCGGGTTCGTGCCCCGGTCCGGGAAGATCGCTCATGCCGCGGAGCGGCTGGGCCCGTGAGCCATGGCCGCTGAGCCTGCGCTTCCGGAGCCTGTGCTCCGCAACGGGAGAGGCCACAACAGTGAGAGGCCTGCGTACCACAAAAAAAAAAAAAAAAAAAAAGATAAGTGCTGTTAAAATATTAAGCATCAATTTGTACCAGCCTTGCGTTTCTTAAATCTATAGGAACACCACAGTGAAGGAAGGGCATGTATGAACCTCAGGAACAAGAGATTCTCAGTATTACTCTTTTCACTGTCAATTTTGATAATGCATATCATTGTAGAAAAGTCAGAATTAAAAAAAGAAAGAAAAGACTATCTCTATACTTCTACAATCCAGAGATAGATGTCCTTTGTTAACATTTTGGCAAACAGTGCTACTTAAGTGCTTATTTTTCATATATCCATTTATATTTTAAAATTTGACATCTTTAGGAATATTTAAATACATCATAATCTTTTACTTTATATTACTCTGTCTTTGCAAACATCATTAAATCTTTTTTTTAATTTCTTGAAAACTGTAATTTTACTATATTTGGGTAGTTAATTTGGTCCACTGGTTTGCTATTACAAACTTGAGAATCCCTGTGCACACATTTATACACATAGTATTTCTAGAATTAGAATTAATGGGTCAAAGAATATTTCAGGTTTTTAGCACATATTGACTTTTTCTCTGGATAGCTTGTGTGCATTTATGTTTCTGCTGGACAGAAATGCTTTACCACTTATTTACCTTCACTGGGTCTTATTAACATTTCTCTCAGACTTTTTTTTAAATCTTAGAGTTGCATTTTATGATTCTTATTTTTTTAAAACTTGTTAAGATGTGGTTTTGCCCAGTATGTGGTCTATCTTAGTGAATGTTCCAAAATACGAATACCGGTCGCACTCCCATCAGCATTGTACAAGAGTGTTGTTTCATATCCTCACCAACTGTAGGTTTTAGTTTAACTTGTTCTGGTGTATGCGTAAAGGAATATTACTGTGGTCTTAATTTGTATGCCTGCCTTAGGTTGAGTTTCTTTTTGAAAGCAGAACCTAAAAAAATAACTTATGTGCAGGATGCAATTCAAGGAAGTAAGAATGAAGGATCTTTGGGAGTGATTGAAAAATGAAAACCCGGTGTAAGTGTGTGTTACAAAATCACCTTTGTGGGAAGCTAGGGCTTGTCCAGGACCTTCTGAAGAGTGTACAGAATGCCACTCAGTATTGTCTGCTCAAGGATCAACTAGGAGGACAATTATTTATTGACTCTAGTCCTCCTTTGGTAGAGGGTTACCCCAGCCTCTTTGTACTTCTGTACTTGCTCAGCAGGCTTTTATTAGCATTCTTGATATTGGAGAAGCCCTGGAGCAGATAGAAATACATGACACACTCTTAAGGCAAGATGCTGTCTGAGCAAGGCTGAAAGACATGGATGAAATTAGTGTTAAATTAGAAGAGATATAGGCAGGAGCACAATGGCCTCTATTGCAATTTCAGTGATAACTAATGGAGTAAAGCAAGTGTTGTGTTTATTGACCATTTGGACTTGCCTTCTAAAAAATGATATATGAAGCTTCTTGCATGTTGTTTTATGATATTTCTGTGTAGTTTACTTTTAATTTGTAGAAATGTTTTATAAATTGCAGTTATAAGTGCTTTATCACTTACATGTATTGCAAATATTTCACCTTTCCTTTCTACTTTCTTAACATGAGTTTTCTGAACAGAAGATCCTGTTTTAATGTAGTCCAATCTATCAAGCTTTGTATTTGTAGTTAGTTATTTTCATGTCCCACTTAAGGAATCTTTTCCTGTCAAAAATTTATGGAAATATATTATTAATAGAAGGCTTTTTCTTGTCTTTCATGATTAGCTCTACAATCCTCCTGTATTGAGTTTTGTGTATGATATATTACATCATAGAATAATACATATAATACATATATTACATATGTAATACATATATATATATATATTCTGCTCAAACTCCTCTTTTCTCCTTCTACAGGGATCTCTTCTCTATTCCTATCCCCATATAAGTGGAAACCTTGAAATTAGTAACTTTCTTACAAGACCCAAATTTCCTTGCCACAATTGTTTGGATCAGTTACAGAGGCTTTTTCTAAATTATCGATTGTTTTTCTGGTAGTGGATGCTGTAAAATGAAAAGATTGGGTTCTACCAGTGGCTGTGTTTTCCTTTGTGTTTAAGAGGTAATGAGTAGACGGGCTTCCCTGGTGGTGCAGGTGGTGCAGAATCTACCTGCCAAGGCAGGGTACATGGGTTCAAGCACTGGTCTGGGAAGATCCCACATGCCGCGGAGCAACTAAGCCTGTGTGCCACAACTACTGAGCCTGCGCTCTAGAGCCCATGAGACACAACTACTGAGCCTGCGTGCTGCTGCCACTGAAGCCCATGCGCCTAGAGCCCGTGCTCTGCAGCAAGAGAAGCCACTGCATTGAGAAGCCCACGCACCACAATGAAGGGTAGCCCCCGCTGGGCACAACTAGAGAAAGCCCACGCACAGCAATGAAGACCCAATGTGACCAAAAATCAATAAATAAATATTTTAAAAATCTGTCCTTAAAAAAAAAAAAAAGAGATAATGAGGAGAGAATTGAGGGGGTGGTGGAAGAAGGGAGAGAAAGAGAGAACTGAAAATCTTCTAGTCCTTAGTTTCTCATACTTCCAAGGCAACCATCCTGCCTTTCTTCACATTTCATTTCTCAGTTTGGTTAATCAGGGAATCCCCCTTTGCACCTAAGCTGCAGTTAGATTTCTGTCACTTAGAAGACCAAAATTTCTGTGTTTATTTCTTACAGACTAGATTACTAGAAGTACTAGAAGTAAGCACACTGCTCATAGCACATTCACATTTAAACTTTATAAGCCAATGTCCTTCCAGAGTGGCTTTCATAATCTGATTTCAATCATGTTGAGTAAACTTTTTCCCTCATACTACTTACTTTTTTTTTTTGAATTTTAGAATTGTATTTATTTTTTATACAGCAGGTTCTAATTAGTTATCCATTTTATACATATTAATGTATACATGTCAATCCCAATTTCCCAATTCATCACACCACCACCACCCCCGCTGCCACTTGACTCCCTTGGTGTCCGTACATTTGTTCTCTACAGCTGTATCTCTATTTCTGCCCTGCAAACCAGTTCATCTGTACCATTTTTCTAGGTTTCACATATATGTGTTAATATACGATATTAGTTTTTCTCTTTCTGACTTACTTGGCTCTGTATGACAGTCTCTAGATCCATCCATGTCTCTACAAATGACCCAATTTCGTTCCTTTTTATGACTGAGTAATATTCCATTGTATATATATGTACCACATCTTCTTTATCCATTCATCTGTCGATGGGCATTTAGGTTGCTTCCATGACCTGGCTATTGTAAATAGTGCTACAATGAACATTGGGGTGCATGTGTATTTTTGAATTATGGTTTTCTCTGGGTACATGCCCAATAGTGGGATTGCTGGGTCATATGGTAATTCTATTTTTGGTTTTTTAAGGAATCTCCATACTGTTCTCCATGGTAGCTGTATCAATTTACATTCCCAACAGTGCAAGAGGGTTCCCTTTTCTCCACACCCTCTCCAGCATTTTGTTGTTTCTAGATTTTCTGATGATGCCCATTCTAACTGGTGTGAGGTGATACCTCATTGTAGTTTTGATTTGCATTTCTCTAATAATTAGTGATGTTGAGCAGCTTTTCATGTGTTTCTTGGCCATCTGTAAGTCTTCTTTGGAGAAATGTCTATTTAGGTCTTCTGCCCATTTCTGGATTGGGTTGTTTGTTTTTTTAATATTGAGCTGCATGAGCTGTTTATATATTTTGGAGATTAATCCTTTGTCCGTAATTCATTTGCAAATATTTTCTCCCATTCTGAGGGTTGTCTTTTCGTCTTGTTTATGGTTTCCTTTGGTGTGCAAAAGCTTTTAAGTTTCATTAGGTCCCATTTGTTTATTTTTGTTTTTATTTCCATTACTCTAGGAGGTGGATCAAAAAAGATCTTGCTGTGATTTATGTCAAAGGGTGTTCTCCCTATGATTTCCTCTAAGAGTTTTATAGTGTCTGGTCTTACATTTAGGTCTCTAATCCATTTTGAGTTTATTTTTGTGCATGGTGTTAGGGAGTGTTCTAATTTCATTCTTTTACATGTAGCTGTCCAGTTTTCCCAGCACCACTTATTGAAAAGACTGTCTTTTCTCCATTGTATAGCCTTGCCTCCTTTGTTATACATTAGTTGACCATAGGTGTGTGGGTTTATCTCTGGGCTTTCTATCCTCTTCCATTGATCTATATTTCTGTTTTTCTGCCAGTACCATATTGCCTTGATTACTGTAGCTTTGTAGTATAGTCTGAAGTCAGGGAGTCTGATTCCTCCAGCTCTGTTTTTTTCCCTCACGACTGCGTTGGCTATTCAGGGTTGTTCCCTTGTATGTTATTTGTCATTTTTCCCTTGTTGCTTTCAGTAATTTTTCTTTATCTTTAATTTTTGTCAATTTGATTACTATGTGTCTCAGTGTGTTTCTCCTTGGGTTTATCCTGCTTGGGACTCTCTGCACTTCCTGGACTTGGGTGGCTATTTCATTTCCCATGTTAGGGAAGTTTTCGACTCTAATCTCTTCAGATATTTTCTCGGGTCGTTTCCCTCTCTCTTCTCCTTCTGGGACCCCTATAATGTGTATGTTTTTGCATTTAATGTTGTCCCAGAGGTCTCTTAGGCTGTCTTCATTTCTTTTCATTCTTTTTTCTTTATTCTCTTCCACGGCAGTGAATTCCACCTTTCTGTCTTCCAGGTCACTTTTCCATTCTTCTGCCTCGGTTATTATGCTATTGATTCCTTCTAGTGTATTTTTCATTTCAGTTATTGTATTGTTCATCTCTGTTTGTTTGTTCTTTAATTCTTCTAGGTGTTTGTTCTTTCATTCTTCTAGGTCTTTGTTAAATATTTCATGCATCTTCTTGATCTTTGCCTCCATTCTTTTTCTGAGGTCCTCGATCATCTTCACTATCATTATTCTGAATTCTTTTTCTGGAAAGTTTCCTATCTCCACTTCATTTAGTTGTTTTTCTGGGGTTTTATCTTGTTCCTTCATCTGGTACATTGCCCTCTGCCTTTTCATCTTGTCTATCTTTCTGAGAATGTGTTTTCTTGTTCCACAGGCTGCAGGTTGTAGTTCTTCTTTCTGCTGTCTGCCCTCTGGTGGATGAAGCTGTCTAAGAGGCTTGTGCAAGTTTCCTCATGGAAGGGACTGGTGGTGGGTAGAGCTGGGTGTTGCTTTGGTGGGCAGAGCTCAGTAAAACTTTAATCCACTTGTCTGCTGATGGGTGGGGCTGGGTTCCCTCCCTGTTGGTTGTTTGGCCTGAGGCGACCCAACCCCTGAAAATTCCTGGCTCTTTGGTGGGGCTAATGGAGGACTCTGGGAGGGCTCACGCCAAGGAGTACTTCCCAGAACTTCTGCTGCCAGTGTCCTTGTCCTCACATTGAATGACAGCCACCCCCTGCCTCTGCAGGAGACCCTCCAACACTAGCAGGTAGGTCTGGTTCAGTCTCCTGTGGGGTCACTGCTCCTTCCCCTGGGTCCTGATGTACAGACTACTTTGTGTGTGCCCTCCAACAGTGGAGTCTCTGTTTCCTCCAGTCCTGTCGGAGTCCTGCAGTCAAATCCCACTAGCCTTCAAAGTCTTATTCTCTGGGAATTCCTCCTCCTGTTGCTGGACCCCCAGGTTGGGAAGCCTGGCTTGGGGCTCAGAACCTTTACTCCAGTGGGTGGGCTTCTGTGGTATAAGTGTTCTACAGTTTGTGAGTCACCCACCCAGCCGTTATGGGATTTGATTTTATTGTGATTGGGCCCCTCCTACCACCTCATTGTGGCTTCTCCTTTGTCTTTGGGTGTGGGGTATCTTTTTTGGTGACTTCCAGTGTCTTCCTGTCAATGATTGTTCAGCAGTTTGTTGTGATTCCGGTGCTCGCACAAAAGGGAGTGCCTCATACCATTTTCAAGCACACATATTATTAGCTTTTTTCTCTTATTTTTTCTAAAACTATTAGTCCCCCTAATCTCTGTGATTATTGCAACTTTAGCCATTGGTTCAATAAAGGTAGGAAGAAGCAGATGAGTCTTAGAGAAAAAGACAAACCAGTGCCCAGAATTCAAGAATTGCAAGATTAAGGAAGGTCTTTTTGTTCCACAATTGTTTTAATTTTCTTTTCTGACTTAAACACTGGAGTTTGAACGTCTTGGGCCTAAAAATGAATAGAGGAGAATGATTAGAACTGGCTGGGGTTGACTAATATAACTGTGTTGGTATTTAGTGCCCCTGGCAGCATAACTGGAGAAGTACAGGGGCCATTGTACTCCCTTATGGTTACTAAAGCACAGCTACTTTTTAAAAGTTTAAGTACTACTTAATAAATTTTGAAATTTTATGATATTTATTTCATATAGAGATTTTAAAATAACTCCTGTCTCCCAGCTGATATACCTTCTCTCTGCTCAAGACCGTAATTTTGGGAGAACCTAATGTATGTTTTACATGTCTAATTTAATAAACAAACAGATTTCAGAGGAATGGTTGGCCTCATGATAGGCCCTGCTAACAAAAACTTCTACAACAATAGCAAGCATTAATTGAATACCTACATGTTTAAATGGACCACACAATTTACATTTGATAATTATAGTACTTTTTACAATAGAACTAGGAAGTAAGTACTGTTAATTTATTCCCCTTTTACAAAATTCTTTTTTTTTTTTTTTTTCAGAATTCTAGACTAACTCCATAGAGATAGGTATTAACTTTTGAACAACAGATAAGGAATCAGAGGAAGTTGTATTCTTGTTTGAGGATGGAAGAATGAAGTTGTAAGTGCCCGAATGAGATATAAGGATGCCAACTCTCTTATGACCCTGGAAATGTCATAGGAGGTAGGAACACTAAGGATAAAATATCTTAGGATAGAGAATGGGTCTGGGCAAGTGTTTTAGTGCAGAGGAGAGACATCTGATAAATGAGGTAGAAAAGGAAAATTATTTCTCACGAGTGTGATATTCAGTGGTAGATAATCCTGAGTTGAGAACCGTAGGTCTTCTAATTAGTTGAGAATTTTTGCACAAGTTGGTTTTCTTTGCTCCTAAATTGACTCATCTTTGAAATGAAGAAGGTAAAACATACTGATTTAACTTAATGGGAGAAAACATAAAAATATACACATGCAAGTCAGTCATTTATAAATACAAAGCAATGTGGAGCTAACAAAATTATGTTCAGTCGTTAATTAGAAGATGTTTCCTGATTTGGTATTCTGGAGCTATGGATAATTAACAATTTCTGACAAGTGGTTCATCTAAACAGTATGATTCAATGGCTGTTAATTGAATTATGTCTACATATTTGTTACTTCCTTTTGTTTGTCTGTATCAATTTAAGTTCACAATAATAGATACTTTACATTAAAACTGCTTACCACCCTATGTCTGCTGGTTAAAAGTTTAAGTCAGGTTGAATGCAATTCAATTAATGTTTTTTATCTGGCTGCTGTTTGTTTGCTTGTAGACATTTTTGCTAATGTTTATAATGAAATTGGATACTGCCCATAGGTTTTAGGTATGGTGATAGCAGTCAGAACGCCTGGGCCCCCAGGTTCATTTCTCTCAATTAATGATATCTCACCGAGGCATACACTTGGGGGTATGGCAAAAAATTAGAGTGATACAAAAACAAAAACAAAACAAAAAAGGATGCAGCTTCCGACTTCCGACAAACAGTATTTCATACATACCTTGCCTTTGTTTTGGAAATCTGAGAGGGAGTGCAGAAGTATGAGAGTTTGTCTTTGAGATCTGAAGACTCAGGATGGTTTGTTACGGAGTGGGAGATGTTCTACACAGTTTTTAAGATTCTCCAAAATTCTGGAATCAGGTGGGGGGGCAGTTTATCAGCTTTTTATCATTTATCAAGAGTGAAACAATCACTATGTACATTTTTTATCCCACTTGAAATATTGAGTCAGTGTCAGTAGAGGAAAGAACCCAGAAATGACTTGGTCTTTTTATTTCTTCAGAATGAATCTTTGGGTATGCACAATAAATTGTTTCATAGCATAATTCACTGGGGGCCCTTGAGTTTCAGTTTGTATTAATATTCATAGCTTTTTGTGGCAGCCATAGGCCATGAGTCTTAGGCTTGACATGATGAGTCTACAGGGAGAAGGATGCAGTTTGTGTTACAGATGCCCTTAAGAGAGTTCCCAGCTGTGTACTCTGCTTTGAAAATGGATGCAAAATTAAACTTACCATAATGACTTCTGGTGGAGTTAGTGAGAATGTCTTCAGCTGTACAGGTGCTACAGATAAAATGACTTATTTAAACACTCAGATTTCTGCAAAGATGGAGAATTACGAAAATGAATATGAAAGTTTGTCTACTCTATCATTTTTAATCCTTTCAATGAGTATATAAACTTCTGAAAAAGAAAAAGAAATCCTCACCTGAAGCCAGAATAAATGAGGGGAATGAATGCTTTTCCAAAATTCTTAAATTCTCAAAGGAAGTTTTAGAGTCTTCCAAAGAGATTAGTTGCTACTTAGAGAAATCTAACTTAGGAGCCTCTTTACACAAAAGGTATTATTTTAGGTTTAGAGAAAGACAACTCCATTGTTCCACCCAACGGTGGGATTGATAGATGTTGTGGCATGGATAGAGTCTACAGATACTGCATCAGAAGGCTCCTCTATTGGAGCTGCATGCAGCTGTAATAGGGTTGAAAATGACATTGCTCCTGTCAAGATCTTGGTCTTATCATAGTAGGGCCTCTTCCATAATAGGCACTCTAGCAGTGATAGAAACAATCCTAGGGAGTATTCTTCTGAAGAATTTCAATGGAATAAGGAATAGAAAATCAAAAGCACTGCTTAGTGTTACCTTGATCTTTGCTTCAGAGTCCTGGAAATTACTCCAGTAATGGTGGAAACATCAGCTTGGGAAGGGAGGAAGAGTGCAACATTGAAGAACCATATTCATTACAAATGTTTTTACAGTTTCAAACCTAAGGTGCCACATTACTCTCAATTCATGTGAGATTATGAAACCACTATAGCACCCTACCGTCTAACCATGTAATTAACAGTTTCTCTATTTTTAAGCCCATACAACTTTTCTCCTGGGCTGCGAAGGTTGTTTGGTTCCATTACCAATACCATTGTTTGGTTCCATTCCAATTCCAATACCAATACCGAATCCAGCATCAACATGTGGATATCTGGAGGTAGGACCCAGAGCAGCCTTCCTAAAAGCTGATTCTCCAAGGCTCTGCACAACAGACGAAAACTAGAGCAATATCCTGTGTGCTTAAATTCAAATAAACGATAGGGTTCCTGATCTCAATCCTTAGGAAGGATTCTGGCCAGGAATTCCTAGCTTGAGTATAAGCTGTGTCTGTATCGTGGGCTGACATATCTGGAACTTATAAGAGGTACTGATAGTGTTTGGGGCTCAGCAGAAGCCTGTTTTTATGAGAAGCCACTCAGGCTGGATTTATTTGCCCTCCTGAATATCCTTAACCGTAGATGCCACTTTAGTCTTAGTTACTTCCCCTGCTTCCTGGATGAATGCCTTGGGCCATTCCAGGGTCATGAAGTCTTACCCCACATTGTGACCTTATCTCTTGTCATGATCTGTGACTCAGTCTTTCCGGTGGCAATGTTTGGGTTTTGGTGGGAATCACAGCAGTTCCTGAGTCCAGATTCAATGTGATAGGACGTACAGAACCTTTGAATATCTCTGGTAAATATGAGAGTTGGAGAAATACAGTCTGGAACAGGGGTTCTCTCTCTGGGGAAAATTTGGATCAATGAAAGAAAAATGATATAAAGGAACTGGAAGATAAGGTTTTTCACTTTTCCTCCCTACTTACGGATTGTTTTAAGACACAGCAGTTCCATAATCTCTGTAGAGATATCTTGAAAAACTGAGATAGTGTGGCCGGGTTTCACTATGTACAAGTTTGTATTTATGCATCTTTTCTGTTCATACCCCACTTTCCTTTCCCCCTTATTCTTGTTTTTTTGTTGTGGGCTTTTTTGGGTTTTTTTTTCAGTTGAACTCTACCCTCAGTAAAGCACTACCATCTGAGTTTGGCCTCAGGATCTGTTTTCTGGGGAATGAGGTGTAAACTAGAGCTTTCCCAAAGAAAGAGACAATCAAATGGACAAGATTAACCTGGTAATTAAAACTTAGTTTTAAAAGAAAAAATATGGTTTTAGAATGGCATCAGTTGCTTGCCAGTTCTGACTACTGTACCTGTTTGCATTACCTGAAGAAAGAATGCAGTGGTGGGACAGGCGTCCAGATGAAAAATGAAACAAAAAACCCTTATTTCTTTAAAAACTGTAAAGCACTGGAGCATAAGCAACACTATTTTGAACCCACATGCACATTGTAACTTTTTTTTTTTTTTTTTTTGCGGTACGCGGGCCTCTCACTGTTGTGGCCTCTCCTGTTGTGGAGCACAGGCTCCGGACGCGCAGGCTCAGCAGCCATGGCTCACGGGCCCAGCCACTCTGCGGCATCTTCCCGGACCGGGGCACGAACCCGTGTGCCCTGCGTCGGCAGGCAGACTCTCAACCACTGCGCCACAAGGGAAGCCCCACATTGTATCTTTTAACTGTAGAGTTGCACTAAAATAGTTGGATTTGTAGTTAAGAACCTTTCAGTGAAGCAAACTCCAGATCAGTTGGCTTCAGTGGAGAATTCTACCAAACACTTTTGGAAGACAATATTTCTGCAGAAACAACAAGGTGTACTTCTTTGTGGACGGAACCCCTGTGCCCGTGGCAGTCCTCCAGCCTGTACAGCAGCTGCACTCAGGGTCTTGTCTTTTCCTGTAGAAGGTTAAAATTCTATGCAAAGTATTCTAGCTTCAAATTGCATATGGATCAACCCAACTCTCAATTTAAACTGACAAAATTATCCCCATTTAACAATCACCTAAGAGTTAATTTGTGTCATAGAAACATGTGTTTTATCAGAACAGACTACAGCTCCAAATATAACTTATTCAATTTATATTTCTTGTGGATTCAGTGTTAAATATGGGCCTGAGTGACCTTGACCACAAATTTACAAGCTTTGTGAGGCAGATTCTGCATGTGCTATATTTATTTACAGACATAGCATAGAAACATGTTTTGTACTTAAGCAGATGCTTAAAAATGCTTTGTTGGATGATTGCTTTGGTAGAAAAAATTTTTATAGTTCAAAAAAACCTAGTATCTCATATTTGCATAGTCACTAATTTCTTTCAATTACATTAACCCAGTGAATTAGGACATGTTTATTGTATGATTTTTACATATGTTAGTATCAAATTTCAGAGAATTCAATGACTAAAACTAGCATGAAGCATTGAAGTAGAGAATAAAAACTCCCACATTATATCCTTCTTCTATACCATCTTGCCCTTTTATGATGTAAATTCTAGGTCTTTTAAGGATTAAATGCATTTAAGTAAAAGGGGACAGGATACTAGGGAAATAAATTACAGAAGATGCACTCTGTCTGAAACATTAAAAGCGGATAAAGTGACTGAAGTACATAAAACTGATGTGAAACTGGAAAATAATAAATATGGGAAAATCGCTAGATTTAACGGCTTCCTGAACCTGAATTGTTCTTTAAATATCTGCTGCCCAAAATGGTCCTTTATCAGTTGTCTTCTTAATTATGGCCTATTTTAAATGTCTGAAAAAGACTTTGGAAAATAATTCATTTATAAAAGTGTTTATATACAATGAAAACATCTTCCTCACACACACACAAACACACACACACCCCAACACCATATATTACAGTAAAACACTGTAACATGTAACACATAATTAAAGTCTGAAATAATTCAATTGCTTAAAATACAGGATGGTATTATTGTGACTTTAATGAAATGATTCAGGCATGGCTGCACAGCTAACTTGCCTGTAGTTCTCTGGATTTGGGAGCCAACTGTCAATCATTTTAAATCTGAAGTCATAGTATTTACTATAATGAGTGTTATCACAAGATTTTACTGTATTTATATACAATTTGGTTCTTAACATGATTTTTAATACTGAATACAGTATAATACTCATCTTTTTTCAAATAATGTGTATTTAGATAAAGAATTAGATTAAGTGTCTTTCCAATTTATAGAAAATATTTTTAATTCTTGTGCATCCTTGTAGACATGGTACATATTTATAAAAGATTTGGTTACATATTCAGATGGAAAGCATTCATATAAAATTTATTAAAGAACATTCATAGCTGACAACAGTTGTCTTATATCTTGGGACTGAATTGGGGAAATGCATATTTTTTGTTGGATTAATTTTTCATACTATCTTAGAATACCAAATACTAGTGATAGGTAAATAAGAAAAATATTGAAGATGGCTAAGTAGACTAACTTGTTTTACATAAAAATAGCAAAGGAGAGGAAGTGGGAGGAAAGAGAGTGCTCTTTCTGGATGAATTTTAAAGAACATGAAGGGAAGATTTGGGGATACTTTTGGGTGTGTAAGATTACACACCTACACACACAGAAATGGAAATGGAGAGAGGGAAAAAAAAGAGAAGGAAAAAATGAAAAAAATAAAAAAAAATGAAAAAAGTTCTATCTGCTGGACTATTATGGAGTTCCATTCCCCACTGTCATTCTTTAAAGGATTTTGGGAAAGATATAAGCCTCTGTCTTTAATTATGTAAATTGTCAGAGTAATGCTTAATTGATTGTTACTCTGTACCTGGATTAGTCCTCAAGATGCTTCAGCTTTATTCAGGTAACTTTTGTTTTGTGGGTTCTCACCTCCAAGTCTGGACCAAGTATTTATTTGCACCTGAAATTTAGCAGATTAATCCTGAGCCAAGAGTACATCGTTGCCATTATCGTCCAGGTACACTAGCTATTATACCAGGAGATTAAAGCTGTTCAGACATGAAATGTGCGATTTTGTTAAGACTAGTACAACAAAAATCGAGGAAAATAAACGTCTCTGAGATAAAAATGTTAGGGTATGGGAGAGAGTAGAGTGAATTACTGGGTGATTATTGAGTTAGCAAGAGGGAAGCATCAAGTGCACGAATAGGGATTTGATCTTGGATGGAAAGTGGGCGTTTCATCTCTGGTAGCAAGAGTGATGATAGAGCATATGAGTACAGCTGCTAGTGAACAGAGTGATGGGAGTTTATGAAAGTCCACTTCTGATTATTTAATTTTATAGAAAAGTAGCAAGTATGCCATCATATAACTATGAGATTATGGGGTGGAATGGGTATTTGAAGAGCAAAAAGAAAGTGTGAAATGTTTATCTAGGAGAGTGGGAGAATGAATAGGCTAGGACACATGGTATAATTCTTCGTCATTAAGATTCAACCTTCTAGATTTAAATGACTTCTGTCAGAATGGATTTGTTTTTCTTTAGCCATGTTTAGCTACACAAACATTTGTGCGTACTAATGGTAAAGGTAAAAAATACTAGGTTTGGGCTTCCCTGGTGGCGCAGTGGTTGAGAGTCTGCCTGCCGATTCAGGGGACCCGGGTTCGTGCCCCAGTCCGGGAAGATCCCACATGCCGTGGAGCGGCTGGGCCCATGAGCCATGGCCGCTGAGCCTGTGCGTCCGGAGCCTGTGCTCCGCAACAGGAGAGGCCACAACAGTGAGAGAGGCCCGTGTACCGCCAAAAAAAAAAAAAAAAAAAAAATACTAGGGTTATGGATTTTTCAAGGATGGTCTTTTCTAGAAGTTCAGTAAAGCCAACAAAGAACAAAGGAGATAGGAATTTGTGCAAAGGACCGACTTTAATGTTTGTCCATAGAATTTATTCTTCATGAAGTGGGAAAATACACATCAGGTATGTAAGGTACAAAGGCAAGGCAAGCTGACTCTAAATGTTTGGCCCAGGTGAAGATGAAGAAATATTAGAGCTGGAGTATGTGAGGAAATGAGCTAGAAAGTCAGCAGGAGATGGTCAGAGTTTAGGATGATTTAAATTGACATTACAGAGAATTTATACCTACTGGTAATGGCACATTTTAGTGTAGGGTCTTTCAACCTCAACCTTATTGTAATTTTAGACTGGATAATTGTGTGTGTGTGTGTGTGTGTGTGTACATATATGAAGGCTACCATGTGCAGTGTATAAGATATTCAGCAGGATGTCTGGACTCTCTTCATTAGATGCCACTAGCTACCCTCTCTTCCTGACCCAGTTTGTGACTACCAACAGTGTATCCAGATATGTCTAGATATTTCCTGGAGGGGCAAATTCAAGAGAGTAGGGACCATGCTTGACTCTTGCAAGAGGATAGATTCCCTTTTGACCCCTCTGCATGGACAGTAGAAAAAATAAGGAGGCTAGATCCTACTCTGAGTGCTATTTATCTTGATTCCTATTCCAGAGGTAAGAGGGTCTAGGGAGACTGAATCTTACCCCAAAGTTGCCCACTCATTGGGAGGAGTGATCTTGAGCTGGCCCCACTCAATGCAGGAATCCAAGAGAAAACCAACTCAGTGTGGTAGAAAAGAAATACAGAGATGGGATTTGACTGGACTGTTAATGATAGTGGAATGGAATCTATACATACGTTGGAGAGAGTCACAAATATTTGATTAAGGGAAGTGTTTAATGGATAAAAGAAAGGAAATTAAGTTCTTCCTTCATCTTTACAACTCTCATCCTCCAAATTAGAAAGAGTTGCTGTTAATGAGTAAATTAGGAAAACAGTTAAAGAAGCATGATAGTTTAAATTTAAATCTACCTAATAAAGAGACAGTTCAGGAACTAAGAGAAAGAAAAGGTAATGAGCAGGTTAGATGAGCATTTTTGGGCTGAGGTAACTGCTGAGTACATGACATGTGTATGAATGTGTGTGGGTATATATGTGTGTCTTTATGTGTGAATGTGTGTATATATATTTATATAGAAAGCTAGATAAATAGATCATAAATATATCAGACATACATTTGGAGTTTATGTATATATGTACACACATATACATACTCACATGTATTTAGAAAAGGAGAATAGAGAATATAAATTTCAAGAAGTTTGAGTTACTTTGTAAATAGATTAACCTTACGAATTTTTCTGGTAAACTTTATTAAAAATATTGCATTATTTAATTGCTTTTTAATTATTTTCAGTATTGGATTGGCATTTCTAGTATTTCTTTGTCTGCGACTCCATACCAGGCCTGTAACATGAGGTTACAATTGCTCACATACTTAGTGGTATTTAGAATACAACAAAACTACGGGATAAGAAGAATGTGAGGCCAAGTGACTGCCTTACTATGATTTAGTGTTTTATTTTATGTGTGTTTGTTTTAATCCCACACTTTTGGGGACATGAATTCAGCAGTGTATCTAAGGAGTCATATCCAGGTTAATTTGCATCACATCTGATATAAACCAAAGTTAGTTCTTCTGGAGCTTATTTCACAACCAGTGTCTTCATTATTGCTCAAATCTTTTTTAAAACAACTCTTGTGGAGATTTTGATTAAGAAGCATGTTGTGGGATTTAGGTAAAGGCAGACTGAGGTTACATCATATTTGAAGAGATACTGTAACATTTAATGATACTACATAGACTGGTATTGTCCAAGGTTTTAATCTTAAACCTATATATTTTTACTTAATAGATGACAATGGATGCCTTTGTCTGGGGTTTAGCCTCATGTTCTGAAAATTTGATTTCTCACAGGCATGTCAGCTGTGTCAAAGATCAGGGTATTTATTATACTTACTGATGTTTTTGCTATCAATAGCTAAATACTGTATCAAAACAAACAAAAAAGAAATTGACTATAATTAGCATAATATCATCTTTAAAACTAGGTTACATTCTATAGCATACAGATATCACATCCAGATAATTATTTTCCTCACATCATCATAGCACTTACCCTTTTTTTCCAATTAATGGATCATCATTTGAAAGATCCTGGGAATATATATCACCCTCATGTGCTTGTAGATACATTTCCAATGAGTATGTTTTTTGCTTAGCTAGAATAAAGCCTAGGTTTCTTTCTTTTTTTTTTTTTTTCCTTTTCTCTCTCTCTCTCTCTCTAATTAGCTGATTTTTGAATTATTAAACTGTCTTCTAATTATGATGGCTTATTGAATTACTGCTTCTGTTTTTTTTTTTTAATGTGTCTTTTTTGAGTGACAGGACAGGGGCCCTAATAATCAGATTTGTACTGTCATGTTTCTTCAATGATCAGAATCAAGAGGAAGAACACACCTAATGTGTTATATTTTCCAAGTGAGATCCAGGCACTGTTGTCTCCCAATTAGGATAAGACTTTTTCTTCTATATGACCATCCCTTTCCTTTTTTTTTTTATCATTTGAAGCCTGGAGCTCTTGGGAATATTTTGCTGAATGGCTATCCTCAAACTACCATGAGACTACTAGATCCTAAGCTGTTTCTAAAGTTTTAAGATTTAGAAAGATCCTACTTTTATCAGGAGGTAACTTAAAGAAAACAGGAATCATTGTGTTATTTCTTCAAAGACATAAAGATCCCTAGGAAACATAGTACTTTCCCAGAGTCTCTCATCACCCTGGAGAGTTCCATATTATTCACTATTTGGGATTGCGGTAGGTTAGCTGCTTATGGAAATGCAAAGATTAATTGAAGGAGGTGTCTATAAATTCTTTAAAAGTTTAACTCAAATTTTGTTAATTAATGACCTTATGGAATGAAATGTGATGTGTGAATGGGCAAAACTAAGAAAGGCCTTGTTGATAGAGTACTCACAGCCTGCAGAGTTCACTTCTCAGAGTGACTTGAAGCAAGGTCAGCATTACTGGCCTGGACCAATTGTGGGTTAAAGGAGGAACGTGCACAGAAGAAAGGAAGAGGAATAACTGAAAGGGAATGGAGAAAGGCTGAAATCAAAACACTTAACGAATTTAGATTCTCACCAATAAAGAATACAGACTACATGCAGTAGTGTGGGTGGCTTGGTTCCTCTGACTGATAATGCTTGAGGGAGTCTGAGGGCCACTGGGGATCTAGAGGTACGAGGCCATCAGTTTGCTAAGCAAAATGTTTCACTTTCTACTTCCTAACACATGCCAGAACTCAGGGCCACTTTGCTGTGTACCCCTGGGGAGAACAACACAGATTATTCAGATTTTTTTTCTCTCTCTTCTTCCTAAAAGAAAATAGAATGAATAAATAGATAAATAAATGCATAGATAGTAAACTGGAGGTGCTGCTGGTTTCAGTCTTAATGAGTTCTTTCTGTGTGTGATGTCTCCTGTCCCCTCTCCCAAAACAACGTTGTGCTTCAAGTAGTTAGATTTTCCTTGATGAGCTGTCTCCTTCCCCAAATCTTCTGAGTAGCAATGCAGAGTGTGTTGCCAGGTGCTTAGCAGTCAGCCTTGGACCATTTACGGGGGCTTGTTTGTCAAAGTTCACAGCCTAGCAACATTTACTGCTACTCTAACTTTCTCTGCAATGTTATGGTTGTAATTATTTGGTGTTATTCTGGGAGTTAATTGCCAGAAAACAAAATTACGGGAGCATGTCTGATCCTTTTGCTCCTCTGAGACTACTGAAAAAGAATTGAAAAGAGGTGAGCCTTAATATCAATCCAGCATGGACCATTTCTCTCGTCACTGGTCTCTCAGTGAAGGAGCTCACTTCAGGAAAGTCACAAAGAGGTCAGAGATTTTAAACTGCCAACTTAGATCTGCATTAGAACTTGCAAGGACTTTCGGTAATTTGGTATGGATATGCTGGAAATCTAGCTCATTTCTCTATCTATCATGAGATTGCAGAATGAAGCCCTGGTTTTCATTGTGCTGATAGAGCAGCTCTTGGAGAAAGATTTAAATGAGGCATTTTAGTAGTGATTATCTTTTAAAACCATTATATATTAAATTATTAGAAAAAAGACTTTAATGATTTGAGATAACTGAATGGCATCATTGATAAAATTTAATCGAATGGTGAGTCAGACTGAGAATGTGTGAAATACATTTTAAGCCTGAGAGAGGATCACCTCAAACAGGACATTAAATTCAGAAGGGTTTATGTCATCACTAGTATATCCATCATCTTGGGGTTACTCGGAGTTTACTGAGAAACAGGGAAAAGTGCTACATCAGCTCATTTTCCCCTTCAAAGAGAGAAAATTGCTTCCTTACTGTCTGAAGTAGCAGTCCCTTGGTACTGCTTGTAAGCGTTTGGCTGCCACCCTCACCGTCAACGACACAAGGTACCTTCTGAGCAGCTCATAGCTGCCGTGTGCTCTTGCCCAATGCTCAGCTGCTCGGCTTCTTCTTCCTCCTTCAGCTTGGTGTCTGTCATGGCATGAGCTTCTCCTAGTAACCCAATGTTCACTTCACATTCAGACAACGAGAGAGGAAAGTATTTGTCTTAATTGCCGAACCTCCAAGAGATGTTTTGTTAATAGTGTTAAGACATCCTCATCTAAACTGTTGCTTTAAGATGGGAAAACACTGCCTGGTGCTAACATTTAAATTGTTATAACTTTAAAAATGTTCACATTCTACTTTGCAGGGCAAATACACTTAAAATTAAGCCATCATTGCTTAATATAATAATATCTCATGAACTCGCATGATTTTTTAAATGTTTTGCACATTGATAGAATTTATCACATGTCAAACTAGTACTACTGGAAGAAATTCTGTTAAGACATGATTTTAAATATTGACATTTGGGAGCGGAATAGAATCATTGCTCATAAAATAAATAAGACTTTAGGACAGTCTTAAACTTCTTCAGCTACTAAAGGCTTTTCTTCAGGCTATAATGTAAATTTTAGAGGGTACAATATTTTCATGGAATTCACTAACTTTTACAAACGAAATATTCAGCAACACACTGAGTTGTTGTTTTTTTTTTTTTTTTTTTTTGCGGTACGCGGGCCTCTCCCGTTGCAGAGGGCAGGCTCAGCGGCCGTGGCTCACCGGCCCAGCCGCTCTGCGGCATGTGGGATCTTCCCGGACCAGGGCACGAACCCGTGTCCCCTGCATCGGCAGGCGGACTCTCAACCACTGCGCCACCAGGGAAGCCCAACACACTGAGTTTTGTTTTGTTTTGTTTTGAAAGCTAAACAGTATAACTTCCACGTGTGGTCCTCCTCTCAAAAAAACATTTTATGGGGTGATCTGGGTTGGCTTATCAGATGGACCAGCAACACCGTAACCTGCAAAGGTGTCAACTGGGGCGAGACACTGCTGATAATACTGAGAGGGGTTCTAAAGTGTGGTGTAGTAAATCTGCTAGGGTCAGACAGGAGCCGTATATCACTCGATGTGGCCTCCCTTACTGTGAGACAAAGGGGTCAGTGCTTTCCAGAAATCATGAGTCTGGCATGGAGCAGTATCTCTGCATCAGAAACAGTCTATGATGGAGGATTTGTTGCTATGCTCAGGCAGAAATGGTCATTCTTTGTGTGTGATGCAGCTCAAACAGCAACTTAATTTCAGTTGGTCTCATCAGAAAAAGGGCACTTAACTTGGGCATTTGCATGAAGAATCCAGATGGTTTGATCAGTAGCTGTGATTAGTTTCTGCAGTTCATGGCCCCAAAGAGGAGAGTATTATCTGCCAGTCTGTAGTTTTCCAAGTAGCAGATGAAACATGACGTCACTGGCAATCACCCAGGCTTCAGTGAAATTGTAACACATTTTACCAAGGTGGGTGTTGGCCAGATATATAAAAATGGCCATGAGTTCTGTCCACTGAGAAGAGTGATCACACCATTTTCTATTCTTCACTGCGAGCGTTGAGGTTGAACAGATGCAGAGAAGCCCAGTGGATGCCATCAGTTTTCAGCTCAGCCAAACCATCAGTGAACTAGGCCCAGACATTTAGGGGAAACTCTGTGAATCGATGGACCCAACAGCTTTCCCATAAGGCATTGCCCTGGGGAATGAAATTGGTCTCAACGTTGTTTCCACTTTTCAAGTAAAGTAGAGAGATGGGGACCAAGGCCAGGCTAGCTGCATTGTTGAATGTAACATTTCCAATTATCAAGTGAGGCTTATTGGGTCCTTCACACCTTGTTAGTTGTTTAGTCCAAGTTAACCCACACCAAAGTCAGGCGTTCAGCTTCAACAAGAACTCAGTGGAAAGCTAATAACCACTTTTCAAAAGGAATAATCCTGGCAATCGATTCATGGATGCCGTGAGGCCAAAATCCAGGGGTTGCCTCTGCATTGAGGCTGCATTCTTCTGACAGAGGGCCAATTGGCAGTCATCAGTCATAGAGACTCATAGCTCAAAGAGGCCATTAGTGTTGTGGAGGCACAAAGACAGAGACTGTGCCCTAGTTTCCTGGATCACTTCTGATGCAGACTCTTGGTTTGGGTCCACACAAAGGATGCTGACTTATCCATTGTTCAATATGAAAGACCAAGGACAATGTCAATGTTAAGCACATATTGTCTCTAGTACTGAGACTCTAAGAAGATGCTGGGCTGCCCATGTGGTGGTAGGGGGCTGATGAGACAGCAGTTTGTCCTTAAGGGATTAAGTGTTTTTAATTTATTCACGTAGTCCCAAGACATTTAAGTTGTCAGGCAGGTACCTGCAATATGTCAGGGTTTATTAGCTGCTCTTGCAGGTGGTAGTGTGATAACACAGTCAAGGCTTTTGAGACCAAATTCTGACCTGCCAACCAACGAGATATCATGTGCATGGTGAAAGCTTTGAACATCAAGGGAAAAGGCTCTCATGCTAAATCCTTAACAACCACTGGTTGCAAATGAAAGGGGGATTTAGGGAATTGATTTTCATGTTGCATTTTTCCTATACTTTTCCTAATCTGGAGAATCTCCTGTCATGTATGTGCTGGGGAAGTACACACACGTAACGTTCATTCCTACTCTACTTTTAGATGAGAAACAACAACCCACCACAACCCACCGTGAGGTCATGTTAGCTCTTCTTCACCACTGTGCTCAAATCCTAGTAGTTGAGTCTGGATGCCTTTTCCATCTGTGGTCTGGACAACACTGTGGTTTGGGCACACGTAGCCATCAAAGCCATAACAGTTTGATTCTCTCTCCTCCCCTAAATCCCCCAGCATACTTAGAAGGGTGCATATGTCTTTGATCTCTCTCTAGGGGTAATGGAGATACCGGCCTCTCCTCTAGTCATCTTTATTCTTAGAACAGCTGAGGTCAGGGTAGAGGGCATGGGAGGGATTGGTGACACATGGAAAGAAAGTGTTACCATGCCCAAGGATTTGCATTTACTTTTTGTTTTGAGCAGCAAGCTGACAGCGCATGACTCAACCAAACTTCTAGTATTTGAGCCTGCTCAGTGCTCTGCATTGTAGAGCAAGATCTTCCTGGCTGACACCATCTAGTTCAGCCTTTAAAGCCCTTGGCTCAACATTTCACATCCACTTTCTATTTTTGGTTGAGATTATGGAGTTTCTGGCTGACAGGCTTGGTTCACATGAGGTGACTTTCTTTGAGGAGTTCACCTACATCTAAAGCATCTCCTGCCCCATTGTGAAGGTAACATTGTTTGAGTTCTGTCCCCAAGCTAGAGATGTTTTACAGATGCTGAGGCTGACTTAAAGAATGTATCTAGATTTATTTGGGTCAGTTTCTCATTCTATAGAGGCCACCTTCATCAGTATTGAAAACTCAGGCAGTAAGGGCCCCTGAATATTAGTCAGTGCCTCATCTGTGGTTTCCTACAGGAGTCAGTCTGTCCCATGGAAATCTCCCACATAGGAGCAAAGCTCCCTTACAGCAAGACCTGCTGCAGAAAATGTTGAGGCTTTTTACTGTCTTCTCTGAACGGATGTAAGATTGCCATAATAGACATGATGGATACAAGAGCTGTAGGACAACCCGGCTGCTTCCAGTCTTCCTGAACAGTATTATGTGCCCTGCCTCCTCATCTCACCAGCGACCGAGGCAAAATTCAGATGTTTCACTTGGTTTCTATTCATAGTTATCCCATGTTTCCCCTATTTTATGTTCAGTGCGGAAGCACGTTTTTGTAACTATTGTCCAAAAGCAAGAAGGAACCTGCTGTTCATCTAGGACACATTTTAACCCTAATTGTTGCAACTGATGGTAAGAAGGCAGTTTTTCCTTAACTGCCAGAGGGATCAAGTACTTTGCATCCACTCCCGAAGAAATCTCAGGAAATTTAAATTGGATAGCAGGTCCCTGAATTTTGTCTGGGTTCATTAGCTAACAGGACACATTGACGAAGAAGTCCCCTACCCAAAGGACTGTTGGCCGTCACTGGGGCACAGTTTGGGCAGCTCTCTGGTACTCTGCCTGTAACCACCTCCCCAACTCCCCCTTTCTTTAACTGGCAATAAGGTAGAGAACCATTTACTTCCCACTGGACTACACAATATTGTCCAAAGGTTTGCTACCGATTCCCAAGGACTTCCCTTAAATCTCATTAATTGGTCCACAAGGTCCTAATACTTCCTTTTTCAGAAAGTCATGTCACTCTCATAATTCCATCTTCATCATTAAATCTATCAAGAAAATGGAAAGGTTTGTGATTTTATTCTACTTTCAAGCACACAGTTTGTATACTCTACTTTCGTTGATGGCAATAGAAGACACAAACCCCAGGTCAGGGAAGAAAGATGGGTTATTACTCACAGCCATAATAATAGCAAGAGTATCAGCCTGTTTGTATCAGTTCCTCAGCCTCAGTTCCCTCAGGGTATTAAGATAAGGACCAGAGGATGCCTGTACTAAACTGCATTACAGGAGAGGAACCCTGAGGTTTGGGATTTCAAATCTTCTCTAAATAGCATAAGCATGACTTTCCTTTGCTGGAGGAAGAGATTATCTCTATTATACTAGAGAGTAAGAATATGTACCCTTTGCCACAAAAGGATGGGCTATCTCTGTTTTTGAAGGCTGTTGCTATACCAGCTATCTTGTAAAGATAGTCTGGAACAAAGAACAGTCAGTGCTTGACTTGTAAGACTTGCAGAGTGTGAGAGACCCATGGAGAATTGCCTTCCAACATTGAATAATTCAATTAAAAATCCACTCAAGATTAAAAAATGCTTCTGGTAGAGGTAAGAGTAATCAGCAAGTTTTAAGTTCTCATTGTAACAAAATATATTAGTTTGATTGCCTTACATTGTCTCCTTCCAGCTTCTAGGCTTCGGTAGTAGCTCAAAACCTATTGGTTTCACAGATGCATTTTGTCTCAGGTTAACTGGCCTCCACTTGGGGTCCTCAAGCTCTCCGAGAAGGGCATTTTGGGAGCCTGGTGTTTTCATAATTTGAGTTCACATGGCCCCAATATTAGGGGAACTTTTTAAAAGTAAAATGCCAATTTTAGAGATTTACATAGCAAGGACATATTAATAACAACTCAAAAGTCAAGGAAATGGAACATTGGTTCATATGCAAACAGTACTAAAAGAAGGAACATTTTTTAAAAACTCTGTCTGACCCATATTGTGGCATATACATAAAGAAACTCTATTCTTACAGGCTAATCAGATTGTATTTTCTGTGAAAATCTGTTCCACAAAAATGATGATATATGACAGGAAATGTCTCTTTAAAATGCTTATGCTTAACATGACTCAAAACCTTAAATCCTCAATTTGGAAGATAACAGTATAGTTGGGCCTCATGCCCCATTTCCTCCTTCATTAATTTTTGCTAAGGGGGGTTTCTGACATGAAGGAGAGAAGTCCTAGGGCTGCGCACAATGCTTTGCGCATATTTTAATACAAAGCTGCCAGATGCTTCCCCTCCAAAGGAGGGATGAAGGTCAATGGGTAAGTGTGCTTGTTGTGAAGCATTTTTACTGACTGCATTACACCTGCCATGTCAGCAGTACCCACGCTCACCTCTGAGGTTCAGCAGAGGGAGGATAAAGGAAAGGTGAATTTCAGGTGGTAATTTAGTGCAAAAGAATAGCACTCAGGGAATAAAGGTGGTGCTGAGAACTCTTTATGCCCTTATAAAAAGGTCATCGCATAAGGGGTATC
Organism: Aethalodelphis obliquidens; assembly: GCF_003676395.1. NCBI lineage: Eukaryota > Metazoa > Chordata > Mammalia > Artiodactyla > Delphinidae > Aethalodelphis > Aethalodelphis obliquidens. The sequence goes on from NW_020837963.1 coordinate 18,254,420, forward strand.
TGTCTCTCTCTCTCTTTTTTGATATCCCTCCAAAAGGAACAAAAGGTGTGTTTTAGATGCAAGATACATTTTTCTCCTAGTTATTATTCTACTTGACACCTCTGAATATCCTGTTTTCCCTCCAGCTAATCCAGGAAACTTGTTTCCTTGATGTTAAAGAAATACTGTATAAAATGATCGTATCTATGTGTGCTTGTCTGTGTGTATGCACGTGGGCTTGTGTGGATGTATTTGTGTGTGCAGTTGTGATCAGAAAGCTTGGAAGCACTTGGGGAGTTTGATTTCTCTTTTTTTTTTGTTGTTGTTCTTGCTGTTTGTTTACAGTGACTGGAATTCTGATAATTGTCTTATATTCCTTCTTTTGTCTCTTGGGCTCTGGAATCTTCTCTCTTCTTCACTGCCCTGCTCTCTGTGGTTTATGGCCTGGATTTAGCTGAGATCAAGAGACTGGACGGTAATTATGAAGCAGAGGATGTGCTTGGAGCTAGAGAACCAATTAAAGTGAGTTTAGTAAGATTAAATAATGTTCAAGGTAGAAGAACATTTATTTAATGTAAATGCAGATACTATGGTAATCGACTAAGTTCTTTCAAATCTGTCTTTCTGCATATCAATGTGACTGCAAGTGGCATAATGAGACTATAATTTTCATTAGTATAAATGCTCACTGCCATTTCATGTGCATGACATAACTGTCAAATTATGGTAGGCCACTGGGCGAGGCACACAGCGGGGTTCTCAACTAGGATTGATCCCAGGAAATGAGCCAAGGGATTAAAGAGAAAAGGGTGAAGCAAAATCCTGAGATGGAAGTTAGGCAAGAGAAGCTTTGAAAATGAAGATGGGGCCGCCAAACAGAGAAACCGGGGTCTGAGCATTGGCTTTGGGCAGGGTTCAAGCTTGAGCTTTGTCAAAAAATAAAGCGAAGAACCATACAGCTTTTCTTTGTTTTGTTTTGTTATAGTTAATGCGTAAATTTATTTACTTGCCTGAGTAGGGAACTCATGCCAATGAAGGAATTCTCTGAGTAGAACTCCAAAGAAAAAAAAAAAAATCAGGGTTTTCAAACTGTTACAAACAAGCTGTGCCAGTGTTTAAGCCATTTAAGTTTTGAAAACTAGAACTTTTAATAAAGCAGAATTCACAGCTGGTTAAATTTTTTTAAAAATTATTTATGGGTAAAGAACATATTTTCACTTAAGGTCTGACATACCAAGGTTACCCAGTGTTCTTGGTGGTTTATGATTTTCTACTGTTGGAACCAATTATGAAAAAGCACAACACTTAGTTTTATTTATCACTCATGCAGCTATAAATGAAAAATTTTAAAGAATCACAAGAAAAATGAAATGAAACAGGAGGAGCATTTAGGTCATGTTGTAGGTTGGGTTTTCTAGAAGCAGATGCTAAAATGGGGGTTGGAATGCTTATCAGGGATCAGTTCCTTTGAAAAGGAAGAAAGGAAAACAAGATTTGCAAAGGACAAGTCAAATTGCAATAGAGATCTAGCCAAACTTCAGCTAACCTGGGTAGGTTCTCAGATTTATATCGCCATTGAAGTGTTCCACATCAGACTAACACGGCCACGCCCTTTACCCTTGCCTTGTTCAGTCATTGCATCATGGAATTCTACAGGAATGGGGTGGCCTCCAGCCAGTCGGCTCTCTGAAACTAAGGCAGACCCTAAAGTTGCTGGTATTTGGACTCTGTCTGCTGACCAGATAACCCATAGCTGGGTAGCAAGTCCTAACCTACTAAATGTAAGATACAACCCAATAAAAACATGTGAAACGATACTTTACAAATGAACATATAGAATGTCCCGAAATGATCATTGCATACATCATTACGAGGGAGTATACTTGCCTATGTCATTATTAATTGGGAAAAATCAAATCACTACACAGCTACCTAGATGACTGCTATTACAAATCAGCTTCCAAGAGCTGGAGAAGGTGTGGATCAAAGAAATACTGGTAAATGGCTGATGAGATTTGTAATGGTACAACCAGTACTGGAAAATAGTTTGACAGTTTCATCAGAAGCTAAAAAACAAAAGCAGACTACCATGTAGCCCACCAGTTTCACTTTTTGTATTTACCCAAGAGTAATAAAAGTAGCCACACATATGTGTGTACGAATGCTTATAGTAGCTTTGTTCACAGTAGCCAAATATTAGAAATCTGCAAACATCCACAAAATTCATCAAGAGATGAATGGGATATGAATCATCAATGCAAGAAGGAAAAACCTGATAAATCAATCTTAAAAAGATGATATGCTGAGCCATAAAAAAGAGTATTGTATAGTTCTATTTACATGAAACTCTAGAAAATGATCTAATCTATAGTGACAAATCTGGTCAATATTTTCCTGAAGCTGAGGGTTGAGAAGGGGTTAACTAGAAATAAAGGAGAACAAAATAATAATTTGAGCTAAGGGAAATCTATACCCTGATTTTGGTAATATAAACATTTGTTACAATTTATCAAACTGTATACCTAAAATAGGTATTTTATGTAAATTATACTTTAATAAAATTATTTAAAATCTTATCTGACATTTTAAACATATTTATTGTGATACAATTTACATACTATAATATCCGTATATTTAAAGCATACTGATGTGTTTAAAGTATATTACAGAGTTGCACAACCATAGTCACAATCTGAGTATAGAATATTTTCATCACCCTAAACGAAACCTCGTACCCATTAGTAGTCTTTTCTCTCTTACCTCTTTTTCATTTTCTCTATATATAGAATAAAAGTATGCAGTAGTACAATGTAGTTCATATTTATACTATTTTGTAAGAATTTACTTATGCCATTAAAATTGTCGGTAAATCTAAAGGCTGTATAATATTGAACTTTTTGAATGTATCATAATTTATTTAAACATTTCTCCATTATGGGATATGTAGATTATTTTATTGAAGGCTTTTGAGAAAAGCATACAATGAGATAGAGAACATATTAATATAATAGCTTTAGTTTAAGTGAAGACAATTATATTATTTTTTGCTCCCTTATTAATCTAGAAAAATGATCCCAAAGAATGATAATAAATAATAAAGAAGAGTGGATATGAGTACAGACTGTTGAGAACTATTCACATTTTACATCAATACTTCTTTTAGTACTAAATTTGTGATTAGTGAGGTTTGCATGGACTAGGTCTTAGGGAGAGCTTTTTAAATTAAGGAGTCAGAGAAAACTATGAATTTTTTGAATCATTTGTTCATAGATAAATTTTGAAGTAGAAAAAATACAGCAAAACAGTCAGTAGAAAGTTATCCATTTGCCTTCTACGGAATCATTGCATTCCGTCAGCATATTTCATGATTTGAAGATGTGAGAGTCATAAAGGACCAACACACAAAACAAGATTTCTTCTTTTCTTTACTTGTCTGGTTCACCGTGTTTCAAGAGGAATAGTGGATGAACTTAGGGGAGGTATGTCATCCACAGGACCTCATCCTAATCACAAAGAAGGGAAGTTCTGAGATGCTGGCCTTTTGTCTCTACATGCTATTGATCTTCAGTAGCATGGCGGTTTTCTGCTTGAATGATCTCAGTTTACTAGATTTTTTCACATGAAACTTTTTTGAATTGTCAAGGAACTCTATGCCTGCTGCTACTGGCACAATACTATTTTGAAGTATTTGAAGTATGTTTTGAAGTATTTGAAGTATGAACGGTAATGAGCAATTGGTATTCTCCCAGGATACGTGGATAAAAAATAACTTCTGTAATCAAAAGTTTGAAGGCCTGGGAAAATCTTCTTACTTAGAGGGGTACTCTTTAAGAAAACAAATCAATTATTTTCAAATAAATGGAAGATAAACTTGACATTGCTATCTTATTCGTAGAGACAGTTAGGATTTGTCTGTTAATGTATACAGGTCAGCCATCTCTTTTAGAATTGTCCCACTGAAGGGATAAACATTCTTCAATTTATAATATTATTTGAAATGTCAATCGGATCAACCTTTTAATTCATGTGTTAATTTTGTTTGCAGTTTTAGTATGCTTTGTTGTCATTGTTAGAGGTAGGGTGGTAGATAATTTAACCTATAAAAAGAACTATATATAGGTTGTAAAAACCTGGATAAAGAGATTTGTTGATTAGTACTCATCTCCTTGAAAAATTAACACTTCCATCTAAAGGACCAATCCAATCCTGTTCAGTTCTCTGTGACTGGCTATGAATATTAAAATAAACATATATCTAAGAATGTATTTGTAGTCTCAAATACTGTTTCTGGATTAGTTGATTCACGACACCTTTCTCTGTACAGTTTTTTGTTTTTTTCCTAGTCTAGGTTGCAGGGACATTTGAACATACATAAGGATTCCTTAAAATATTTCTCTATGCCACAAATAGATTCTAAAATGAATTTATAAAATTTAAAAATTTGATCTTTTTCCAAAACCCAAGGGCCCTATGGGGAAAATGATGGTATTCTGGGAATAGGAATGCCTTTTTGAAAAAGGATTAGTAAAACCCATGGTATGGCTATTACCTTTAACAATAAGATCAGTTTGGAGATTTGATAGATATATAGTCAGAAAAAATGTCTTCAGCCTCCTTGAAAGAAGATCTCTGGAACCCCCAAAATTCATAGACTGGGGGAAGATTTTTATTAATGAGAATTAACAATCTTTTGTTTCTTTAGGAAAACTGAATTCTGAGTGTATGAAATAAATAACCTTTTAGTATCTTAAGTTCAGGGAGATCTAGTGATAATATCTTGCCTTAGAACTTTCCTTAATTTGAAATGCTGTTATTGAAACTAATTGTTGTGGTGCTATTAGGGGACTCGATGTAACTCCTGCAGATTTAGGGAATTCGGTGGTGCTTCTTTGCTGGAGTCATTTGTCTTCTTTGATCTCGGAGGCATTTTTCCTGTACTTCTCTCAGATTACTCCGTATGTTCTTCCTGAGGACTTCTCAGAGTTTGATGTGCATCACCTATGACAGCTGGGGGACATAAGTAAGGTGCATATTAGCAGTGGAATTTAAGGGGAGTTCAGATTAGAATTCAGTAGATCTGGAGTAGGCACTGAGGACATGATCTATACGTTAAGTAAGCAACCCTCCTGATTAGGTGGTTCACAGACCACTCTGGAGAAGCACTGTTTTTGCCTTATGTTAGGTCTATATTTTACCTTTCCAATTAGGACTACCAGGTTCTTGTGAGTGCTTTGTGAAGAACTCAAGGCACAGTCCATGGTTGGCATTGAGAATGCATTTCTTAAATGAATTAATGCTAGATCCAACTTCACCAATAGCCTCACTTGCTGCCTATTCATGCACTGTGGGTTCTTAGTTAAATACCTTCCTTCCTTCCTTTCTCCCTTCCTTCCTTCCTTCCTTCCTGTCTGCCTGTCTGCTTTTGTGGAGATAACACGAGTAGCTTTTGAAAACCATGAGACTGTATAGAAATAGTAATTCCTTCCATAGTCAGTTTGTACATGGTTATTGGAAATTTACCATTCAGGGGTCACTATCTTATCTGTCATATTCCACTTCAGAGCAATAATTTAGGGAGATGGTTTCTGTCTTGGTAGATAAGATGCAAATACCATAACATCTACTGAAAATTAAACGGGAAGACAGAGGTAAATTGAATAACTTAGAGGTGTGATTAGTTTGTTTGATTAGAAGTTCACAGATCAGCTCTGCAGTCTTGGGTGTTGAATGCAGGTTTTAAAGAATTAGAATGAGTTACAATACACTTGATGCAAGTTAAATATGAAGAATGGCATGTCATGATAAACTTAAAAAGCACTGCATATGAACCGTATTTTAAAAATATGGCAGTACAGTTAATTTAATAGATTGAATTTCTCCCGTATCCTAAGAAAAAGACAAAATCCAATAGGATATTATTTTTAACCTACAAAGAAAGAAAGCAGCAAAACTTAATTCAAATTTAACTGAGCCCATGTGAAATGTGTAGTTATGAAAAACTGGAGCCCCATTCTAAAACCTTTTTAAAAATAAAGATGGATGCTTATTTGTATTATAAATTGTAGCTACTTTTCTTGAATTCACACAAAACTTTATACAAAATATTCTTTTTGAGTTCTGTAAATGTCAATGTTATTTGTAGTTAGATACATTGAGAAATGATAATTACTGAATGTTCAGTAATTTAGAACTCTGAAAGCTAGAAAATTTTGTGAGGGATATTCTAAAATATCCAAAGAATATAATAAGTCAACAGCATTTAAACCAGTCCTTATACAGATTTGGGTGAACATGTAAAGTGTGAAAAAGTTAACACCTTTTGGTCGAAAACTTTTTGATGACTTCTCATTGCTTTTAAGATAATGTGCAAAACTTTTAACAAGGCTTTCAAGAAATTTTGCCAGTTGGCCTCAGCCTCACTGCTCACATCTCATTCTTTCCCTTCTTGACATCTTCCCTCCACCCCCAACCGTTCTGACTTTCCCTCATTTCACCAAAAGAGCTATTCTCTTTGCCTCAGCACTTTGCCCATCCCTGCTCAGCTCCTGTACTTGCCCTCTTTCCTGTCTGCCCTTCCCTGACCCCTCTGTTGTGACCTCCGATCTACTTTGACTAATGAGTTTTATCACAATCCTTCTAATTATCTGCTCAATTGCTTGTCTCCTTGGCTATGGAAGAGCAGATTTCCTACCCCTCTTCTTCATTGATGTAGACGTAACAGTGTTTCACATATAGAAGGTGCTCAAAAGGTATTTATTGGGTGAATAAAAATTTAGATGCTTTAGTTACCGAAAACTGTATATCTGAAAAGATATATACAGCCTGCCTTAACTCAGAAGTCCCCATACTACCCCAACAGAAGGTCATGCTGCCTCTACTCAAATCATTCCAGCAATAGTTAATTATTTTCAACCAGCAGATTCCTTTTTCTCCCATAGAAACTTCCTTTTTTATACCCTCTGAGTTATGCACAGTCTTTTTCACCTCCTAAACTATCTTGAGTATATACATTTTCAGGTTTCCTTCAAGACTTATGGCATTATCTCCTTACCTGTATTCACTGCTTCTACAGCCATGGATACTTCACTCTACATTCAAGGCAATTTTTCTAAAATGGCAGTTAATTCTATTATTTCTTTGCTTAATTAAAAGAAATTTCCCATTATATAGATGTTACTTTCTAAAACTCATTCTCATGCCAGTTTACAGTGTTTGCCAGACTGCATACCCTACCATCTCTACTACTGTTTTACTTATTATTTTTCTTTAGAGCAACACCCCTTTTAACTTAGATTCATGTAAAAAAAAACCTTTCTGTAAATACTACAGGTGGAAAACATTTTCACTTATGCTAACAAAATGCAGCAGTTAAAAGCAATGAAAACTTGACAATATTATTAATTCTAGCTTGGAAATGCTGTTTGTTGATGACACATAAAGTGGAGATTACTCCTTATTAAAAAAAATATAAAGCAAATCCTAGTGAGGTGTTAATAGACATGTTACTAATAAACCAGAATATTTACTCTAAGATAATTGAGAATCAAAGGAGAATTGAAGGGAGAATAATTTTAGCTTAGAGATTTCATATTATTTGATGTTTTGACCTAATACTATGAATTAATATAACCTCTATCTCCAGTAGTGGTTTTCTCACAATTTAGGTCTTGGCCTTTTCCTCCACCCCTTCACTGTATGCCATGAAAGACCCTTGATGATCTAAATCTAAATCTCACCTTGTATCGGAGCTTTGTGTCTCTACGTTATCTCCCATGTACCTGGTATGTCTGCCATGCTGAACTACTGCTAATCTTCTAAACCATTGTTTCCCAGTCTGGACACTATTGACATCTTGATTCAGATAATTCTTTGTTTGAGAAGGTTGTTGTGTGCATTGTAATTGTCATATTTCCAATCATATACAAAACTTAGAGTGGATCATAGAGCTAAATGTAAAAGCTGAAACTATAAAACTTGTAGAAAAAAACACAGGAAAAAATCCTCTGACCTTGGAGCAAAGATTTCTTAGACACCACACCAAATAAGAATCCATAAAAGAAAAGCAGTAAGTTAAACTTCCGCAAACTTTAAAAATCCTCATCGTAAACACTGTTAAGATAATAAGAAGACAAGCCACAGACTGGGAGAAAATACTTGCAAAGCATATACTTGATAAAGGACTTATATACAGAGTATATAAAGAAGCTTCAAAGCCTAATAAGAATCAAACAAGCTGATTTTTTTAAAAAAAGGGTAAGATATTTGGGAAAAAAACCACTTCATCAAAGAAGACATACAGATGGCAGATAAGCTAATAAAAAATGCTAAACATGGTTAATGTTAGGGAAATGCAAACTAAAACCATATTCTGACACAACTGAATGCCTATTAAAATATCTAAAATTAAAGACAGGGCTTCCCTGGTGACGCAGTGGTTGAGAGTCCGCCTGCTGATGCAGGAGACACGGGTTCGTGCCCCAGTCCGGGAAGATCCCAAATGCCGCGGAGCGGCTGGGCCCGTGAGCCATGGCCACTGAGCCTGCGCGTCCGGAGCCTGTGCTCCGCAACTGGAGAGGCCACAACAGTGAGAGGCCCGCGTACCACAAAAAAAAAAAAAAGAAAAAGACAGATCATGCCAAGTGGTGAGGATGTAGAGGAACTGGAACTCTCGTGCACTGTTAGTGGAAATGCAAAAAGTTAAAATTATTTTGGAAAACAGTTTGTCAGTTTCTGAAAATTTAACCATATACTAATCTTTGATCCAGGTATTCCACTCCTAGATATTTAACAAAGAGGAATAAAATCATATGTCCATACAAAGATGTACAAAAATGTTCATAACTGCTTTATTTGTTACAGCCCCACTCAAATGAGAAACAATCCAAATGTCTATCAACAGGTGAAAAGATAAAATAAAGGTGATTACGAAAACATATAGATGTGTCTAAAAATAATTATTTTGAGCAAAAGAAAAAGTCCAGAAAGAGTGTACACTGAATGATTCCAAATATGTAAAACACTATGGTGTCAGTGAACAGATCAGTGAATGTCTTGAGACAGGTCAGTGAAACATTTGGGGAGAAGTAAGAGGAAGGGAATACAAAGGGACACAGGGAATCCTTTGGGGGTAATGTATATGTTTATTAACATGATTGATATGATGGCTTACAGGGTGTTATACATTGATAAAACTTATCAAATTATACATGTCAAATGCATGTGGTTCAAGGTATATCAATTATACCTCAATAAGCTATTAGAAAAAAACAATTTACTCTTTATCAGATCTCTATTAGACAGTCTGGTGCATAGTCTTTAATTCTTCTGAATATTACTGAAGGGTATACATTAGCATATTCCTTTTAAAAGTGAAGAAATAAAGTTCAGAGAGATTATATGAACTGCGGGTTATACAAGAAACGAGTTGCACATTTGGAATCAAACTCATGCTTTCTGGCTTCAAGCCCAAATTCTACCATGCAGTTTTCTCTTTCTCAGCCTGAGCAACTCCTTCTCCCCCTTGTTTGCTGGCCACTCCTCCAGTCTTTTAAGTCTCCCTAGCTTGGGCCTCATATCATTGAGCAGAGGGACTTCCCTGGTGGTCCAGTGGGTAAGGCTCTGCACTCCCAATGCAGGGGGCCCGGGTTCAATCCCTGGTCGGGGAACTAGATCCTGCAGGCATGCTGCAACTAAGACCCAGTGCAGCCAAAAAAACAGACAAACAAATAAATAAATAAGTCTCCCCAGCTTGGGCCTCATATCATTGAGTAGAGATAAGCCATTGCAAGTATACTTGTTCCCAATTCTTGACCCACAAAATTTGTGAGCCTGAAAAGTGTTGTTTTATGCTACTGGTCTTACAGAGGTTTGTTATACAGAAATAGGTAACTGAATACTTATAAATCTAAAAGACCATGATTTGATGTCAGCTGGGTCCCCCCTGTATTACCATTGCCTGAACACCAGGATTCAGGAAAGATTTCAAGACATCAACTTGAAAGACACATAGCTCCTGGTGGGACTAAGAATACGCTTTACTGGAGAGAGGACAAATTACAAAGTGAAGTCCCTAATGGAAGGGACAAGTCCTGTAATTTTCCATCCTCCCTGGTGGCACATGCCAGGGCTAGTGTGCTCTGCTGAACAAAGGGTGTATGTCTGTGTTCCTGTGGGCTCACTCCTCTGCTATCCTACTGTAGTAGTTTGCTAGAACTGCAGCAACTAAGAACCACAAACAAGTGTATTAAACGACAGGAATTTATCTTCTCATAGTTCTGAAAGCTAGAAGTGCAAGATCAAAGTGTCATCAGACTTGGTTCCTTCTGAAGACTGTGAGGGAAGGTTCCTGGCCTCTTTCCTTGGCTTGTAGTTGATCATCTTCCCCCTCTGTCTTCATATCATCTTCCATTTGTATGTTTGTGTGTCCAAATTTCCTTTTATAAGGACACCAGTCATACTGGATTAGGGCCTACCCTTAATGATCGCATTTTAATTTAATTATCTCTGTCAAGACCTCATCTCCAATTATGGCCATGGTCATATTCTAGGGTACTAGGTGTTAGGACTTCAGCATGTGAATTTGGAAGGGAGGACACAATTCAGCCCATGACATCTACTTTTTTTAATAGTGCAAGCATTGCAAAGTATACTTTGTTACAAGGCAGACTGCATTTGAGGGACCTTTTTTGTTGTTGTTGTTGTTAACAAAAGTTCTTAGGGAATGCCAGGTGTACTCACCAAATTAAAGCCTCCCAAAATTTAGTATTAAATAAGATTAGGAATGTATAGATTTTCTAGTATCAGTGACAAAAAATGTATCTGTTCTCCTACCTTGAGATGGAGGACAGAGCCCCAGACTTGGATTCCCTCTGGCCCTAACCAAGTTTGAATAGCTTGGACCCAAGTAAACAGAGATATGCCACACAAGCTGCAAACAAATTTACTGTAGAATATAGGGATCTCTCTCTCACTTAATCTATCAATAAACTCCTGCTTTCATTACTGATACTGTACAGGCTCCATGTTGCCCTTTATCCTTACAAAGGACCACCTAAAAGGTGAGTGGTGTGTGCAACTGCCATCTTTTGAAAGAGTCACTGACTCAGAGTAAGGGAAGAGTTCGTATGGTGGATATATTTAAGTAAGAGGAAGAAAAACTGACTTCAGATCATTTCTCTTCAGTAGCAGGGATGCAATAGATTTTTATGCAATCAGGGACTGTTTTCAAGTGCATTTACTTGCTTTTCTTTGTTCTCTCATTTGTTTTGGAGGTACAAATGGTTAGAACAGAATTCACATTAATTGAACAATTGAATGTGGCTGCTGAGGTTGGTTGGAAATAGGAAACATTACATATTGCTCGTCTGTAGATCCAGACATGATGTGATGGAAACATGTTTCTGATTATTTACCTTGGCAACTAAATGTATATTAAATACTTGACTTGTATTCAGTAAAAGTAGTTTTATTTTAATGGAAATATTTAATATAGTTTTTAAGAAAAAAATTTTATTGGAGTATAGTTGATTTACAATGTTGTGTTAGTCTCAGGTGTACAGCACAGTGAATCCGTTATTCATATAATCATATCCACTCTTTTTTAGTTGCTTTTCTCATATAGGCCATTAGAGAGTACTGAGTAGAGTTCCCTGTGCTATATAGTAGGTTCTTATTAGTTATCTATTTTAATTTTTTTTTTTTTGGCCACGCTGCACAGCATGGGGGATCTTAGTCCCCTGTCCAGGGATCCAACCTGCGCCCCCTGCAGTGGAAGCGTGGAGTCTTAACCACTGGACAACCAGGGAAGCCCCCTATTTTATATATAGTATGTATATGTCCCAATCTACCAGTTTATCCCTCCCCCCCTTTCCCTTCTGGTAACCATAAATTTGTTTTCTACATCTGTGACTCTATTTCTGTTTTGTAAATAAGTTCATTTGTACCATTTTTTTAGATTCCATATATGGAAATATTTAATATAGTTTAATTATATTTTAAACACATGATGTTCAGCCAGATTAAGAGTCTTGATTTGATTTTGATACAGATTAATATAACTTGTATTATACCATTTAATTTTAATAGATAATTTAAGGAAATATTTAGAAGATGTAAAATAAATATGCAATTTTTTATAGTTTTGTTCATTTATAGTTTTCCAAAAATTAAATAAACATTTTTATATTTGCATACGGTTACTTTTTTTTGGTCCTTTACATCAGGGGTTAGCTAACTTTCCTGTAAAATTTCAGATAGTAACTTGTTTAGAGTTGTGGGCCATACTGTTTTCAGTCACAACTAGTCAACTCTGTTTTAGTAGGAAAACAGCCATAGATAATACACAAATGAGTGAGCTTGGCTGGTTCCAATAAAACGTTAACTATAGACACTGAAATTTGAATATCATTCAATTTTCATGTATCATGAAATATAATTCTTTTAATTATTTTCAACCATTTAAAATATTTTAAAAAATTCTTAGCTTGAAGGCTTTGCTAAAACAAGTGTCACTGATAAGAGCTGATCGAACCCTATCCTGGATCATTATTCTCAGTATAACAAAAATTTTGTGGAAACTTTGATTATAACAACAAAATGAGTAATTTTGCAGAATTGAAATCAATAAAAATAAATTTTATAGAATAAATACATAATTATTTATGAATTTTCTTTGCCTGTCTTTTCATCCAAACATAGCCAGCCCATCAACAAAACCAAGAAAGATGCAAAATAGATGTATTCCACTTTGATATTTTTCCAAATGTTAGTCAAATAGAAAACATTGCTTTGTACATTTTGTCCAAATGAATGCGTATTTGACAAGGTTGGAAGATGTAACATATTTTATTCAACAGTTCGTCTCTTGTTTTATAATTTTTGAAGCTAACATACTGTTGAATAAAATATGTTCTGGATGTTTTCTCTCCTTAAGTGCTGTTTTAGCATGTTCCCTGCTTTCCTGTTTGCCCTGACCTAGTGATTCTCTTTCTGGAATTTCCTTCTTGGTTAACCCTGGCTTTTGTATCAGCCCGTATAATTTTTTGTACCTCTTAGCTTCTCTGACAAATTTCTCAGGAATGTGTTCCAGAGCCAGACCTCTTTATTTCCTTGGTAACAGTCTGTTGTGAAGGGTGGAGAATAAGTGATGGGAAGAGGCAAGGATTGTCCTCCAAAATTTCCAGTTAATGAAATGAGCATACGTGTCCACCTCCAGATATATATATAATCAGTGCTTTAAACAATAAAAGCTTTTCTTTCACTCACACACAGGCCCACTGCTGGTCAGGAAGGGTGGATCTGCTCCATGCAGACCCTCGTGGATCCAGGATCAAAGAGCGGCGATCATGACAGTCACAATTCCAAAGGGAAATATCTACAGGTTCTTACATTCTTGCACAGGCAGTTAAGTGTGTTGTCCTTAAAAGGCACTTTCACATGGCTAACACCCATTGGACAGAAGGAGCCACATGGCTCACCCATCTCCAATGGGGCCAGGAAGATGGAGAGACAGGAATATTCGGAAAACAGCAGTAATAAGTACCACAGATATAAACAAACCTTTAAGTGCCTTAACAATTTTTCTGTTTAGGATGCCTTAGTTCCTGGGGAACCTCGTTGCTTGACTAGGTACAATCATAGCATGTCTTTACTATTTTTTGTTCCCCAAAGCCCTAGGTTGTCCCCAAAGTCAGGGTACCTCAGGTGAATTAACCTGGACTGTGAAATTTAAAAAGTGTTAAGATATTTATTTAGGCATGTTGCTTTGTTCATTTTGTCTCCTTTTGTGGGAGGAGGAGATGACAGGCATTACCCATAAACATGGTTTTTAAAAGTATGCTTGCTCTTTAGTTTGATTATTTCTTATATGTATTTCAGTTTTTATGTTACATAATTGAAAATTGTAGCAAAATGTATTTCTGGCTCTACTGAGGGCAGTGAAATTCCATCTGAGTATTTGCAGTATATCCTCTGATGTCTTAATTTAAACATTATGATTTAAAAACATTTTTAGTTTACATTTCACTCCAGCTAATGCAGTTTTAAAGGATGCAATTTGGGACTGATAATGCTTAACATAATTCATTTTCGATTTATTTACATTTAAGTATTAATTTATTTCTGCTAGTGAGACCTAGATATGAACAAAATAGAGCTAATTTTCTTTAAATGAGCATTGAGTTCTTTGGCAGCATTTGATAGCATTGCCATATAGCTAAGCATAGTAAGTCAAAAGGTGTTTTTGGTAAAATAAAAAGTAAACAAACAAAAAATGCTCATCCCTTTAATTTTTTGTAGGAAGGTGAGGAATATAAAGGTCATAGTAAAGCAATATGGAGTGCTGATAAAAGATGCCAACATCTATTACCAACATTAATCAACATCCATTATAGGCTTAGGCACTAATTAGGCACCCTATGTTTGTTCCTTACCTCATTTAACCTTCACAGCTGCTCAGTGAAGTAGGCATCTGTTATCTCCACTTCACAATGAAGTATGTAGTCACCTGCACTAGCAGATTACAAGAGTAGACTCAAACCAAGATGCACTGGACCCTGGGGCTTTTTTTTTTTTTTTTGTCACATTATTCCCAATTTCAGTATTATTCCCAGTGACATTTAACTGGGAAATCTATTCCCTCCTTGCCTGAACCACAGAGGGAAATAACAAGCTCTAGACCGTCCCACACTGTGTAGGTATCTCAGAGGGTCTGCTCACACAGTAGTGATGATGGGGGTTCCCCTCTTAGCAAATACTACAAATCTGCAGACCCTAAAAGGACATTTATCTTGAGATATTTGGTCGAAACAGTGATTGGAGAAAATAAAACCTCTCCTTAGTTCCTGAGGAGAGTCTGTTTCTTCTGAAAACTGAAGTGGCTGGGTAGGGGGATAGATAGGAAGTGAAGGATAGATATGGATTTGCTATGAAGTGGCGCTTATTTTACGGAGGAGAACATTTCTTTCCTTTGTCACAAAATATGATGCGATAAGAATTTTGGCTTTTCCTAGAGATCATCTGATACAATGCCTAAGCCACATTTTTCTTACTCTATGCGTATTTGCTTTCTGTGCAGAAATAGCCATGGAGAATTTCTGTCACAGAATATCTAATTTCTGAGGTGCTCTAATGGGGAAGATCGAGGAGACCAAGTTGGATTATTCAGGGATGAAGATGCAATCTTTTCTTAAACCTTTTCTTGCCTTTTGTCCATTTCAATATTCATTAACACCTACATTAAAGGATAAGGAGGCAAAAGGAGATAAAAGGAAATTCTTTGCTTTCAGATGTTATTAATCTTTCATTAATGATACCTCTGATCAAAACTATGTTTAACCCCCCCCCCCCCTTTGCTGGGAAGCTGATGGTTTCTCGGTTTGTCAGGTATATTTCTATTCTACAACAACTGGCTGTTGGTTACTGTACTGCAAAATTAAAGTCATTTTACAGGTTCCTATATCTAATGTTGTTTATTTCTTAATATGCTGCATGCCACACTGATTATTTGTGATCTGCTATTATTTATGCTAATGATTTGTTATCATCACATTGTTTCTATGTATGTTTCAGTTGGTGACTGTATGAGATGTCTCTATTTAAAAAAAAGTGTTCTTTGGATTACATACATTGAATTCCTTTTAATAGTTGCTAGAAATATAACACTGTCAGTTATTTGGAACTAAAACAAAAGAAAGGCTATAACATTTAATAAAAAGATACAGTGAGCCACAAACAGGTATATTTAATCGTATTCAGAAATTTCTGGACTTGTAAGGAAGAAGTTCTTTTGGCTGAGTTTTATGTTTCTACGGATTAAGGGCTGACTTTCACAGAGACTTGTGCCTTTCACCCATTGTCCTTTCTACAATGTACTATTCTCACTCTTATAATCAAGTAACATGTGGTAGGAGCGGAATAAAATATGTTGCTGATGATGATTTGGCAAAATAATAATTATAATGAATATTTTACTGCCAGTGCCAAACACTTGTGTTATTTGCAATTAATGCATTATTTAGTCTTCACACGTGATGTATGAGATTCGTATCATTACTGTTTGCATTTTATAGATGAGACAACTGAAGGTTAAGAGAATTTAATTAGTCAAGCTGGTGAGTGGTGGGATCAGAATTTAAACCTAGGCAATCAGATTTCTGAGCACATGCTGTTAGCCACTGTGCCAAAGAGCCTGAAATGTATGCTAAAGATCGCCGAGGCATCCTGTGTGAGGTTAAGGAACCTGTAACTTTAATAAGATTGTCTGACCACTTTTGGTATAATCACTGCAGCAGTCAGCACAGCGTCTAGAAAGAGGAAAGACAGAGCAAGGATTTATCAGTATTTAAGCAACACTTTAAAGAGATGATTGTCTGATGCTCCATGACTGGAGGATACTCATGGCCCTTGTACAGCGAACATCTTCCCAGTTGCCTTCTTGTCAAGCCACCTTTCATATGTAAGTTGGTCTCCAAACTGGATATGCCTTAAAATAGAGTAACCTATGCAGATGAGTACTTTTGGATGAAAATAAGTTGACATGCTGGCTTATGGATGCTTCTGTTGTATTTTTGATCACGCTGTTCACCCCAATGGAAAGCGTGAACTCAAGTTTCTGGATCTGAGCAGAGGAGTTCGGGTTCTGATGCCTGGTAACTCGGTTACAGTCCTTCCCAATTGTGAAATCTTTAATACTTGGAGGGCCACATCTCCTGGTTTTTGATGTTTCTGCAGGCTGCAGGTACAATCAAATGTGTTTCTAATCTTGCAAAAACAAACAAACAAAACCAGCACTTGGAAAATACAATTTTGGTTTAGGTACTTGTTCCACTCTTGAGTGGGGCTCCAAGGATCATCCAGTGTATCCCCAAGTCTGCTTTTCTACCCACACATTTCAATTTAAACCTCTTATCAAAATGCCCTTTGCCAGCTCTTTTGAACAAGCTTAATAATTTTCATAAAGGAAGCTGGCTACCAGATGATATTTTGGCCTGGAACATTGGTTCTTAAACTTGACTGCAAATTAAAGTAACTCCAAGGAGTTTTTAACAATACTGATGCCAGGCCACATCTCATAGCAGTTCCGTCAGTATCCCTGGGGTAGAACCCAGGACTCCCAGGTAATCCCAGTAAACAGCCAAGTGTGAGAAGTATAGATCAGATTGAACAGATAGGAATATATCTTAAGTTAAATAGTTAATAGTAACAGCTTTCCCCTCTTATATAGTAAAAAATTGAAACCAACTAATCTTCATTATTTTTTATTTACTCTTTTAAGGAAGTTAAAATGTGAAATAAACATAATCAAAATAGAGCTTTGGTTAGATTTTTCCAATTCTAATATTTGTGTTTGTTTGTTTAGCTCTTTATTCATTATATTCATTTGCAAATTTGGTTTTGGGAAACAAATCTGAATGGATTTATAGTAAACTAAGGGACGTATATTCCTGTTGTAGCTCTGGCATAGCCTTTCTTTATGATTTGGAAAAAGCCATAATAGTAACACTCAAATCCCTAATACTAGTTTGTGACTACATTTTAATAACTATTTAGTGAAATTATAAAAGGGTTCATACATTCATGTTTATATACATGCATTACTGTTTTTATTAATCACTCTGATATATTTTTAATATTAATTTTATAGAAATAAAAATAAAGGGCAGCCACTTTGCAGAATTTCAGGTAACATTGTTTACATCATTGCCTATGCAAATGGTGCCTTTTAGAATTATGCAAAGGGGAGTGAGGATAAGTAATTACTTTGGTTTTGTTTGTGTTTTGTTAGTGTTCAAGATCTTTCTTGAAAAACAATTTCCATGTGCCCTTTTGTAGATTTCCTTCTTCCTCTCTATTTAAAATCACACACACATACACACACACCCCTCCAGGACTCAGTTACGAAGTCGAAGTCTAAGAATAATTGATAGTCAGTGACTGCTCCCAGGTGACCCGCAAGGTATCTCACCTTGGCTTCTGAGACCTCAGCTTTATGGAATACCTCCCCTCGAGGTCCACATGAACTCTTCATCAGCTGAGATATTGACTTTTACATACTCATATTTCGTAACTTCTTTGAAAGACTCGCCAGTGTTGGCCATCTCTTTCCTCAATGTCCACAGCATTGCCCTTTCCTCATTCTCCTCTGGAAATACTGCCTTCTTAACTCACTCCTCTTTCTCCTTCTTTTCTTGCTCTACACATATAATGATCCCTAGTTTACCCTTCTTTCATGAAGGTTTTATTCATCTGATTGGATGCAGAAAATTGCCATGTAGAAGACCTAAAATCTCTTTTTCTAATTCCAGTATTCCTCTAAAAATTCATACCTACGTTTACAACTTCTTTCTGAAAGCCAACATCTACAAAGCTCTTCTGTCCTCTCTGCACCTAAACGTAGTTGAGAATCATTTATTAAGTTGAGCATAAAGTACATCATATGCATTGCCTAATTCTGTCTGTTCTGATGCACGGATGTTACATTTACCAGCGTATGGCTGTATTAAGATCCAGTGGAAAGAAGCATAAACCAAGAATTGAAGAGCCCAGCCCTATCTCAGTCTCCTGTATTGTATAACTTTACACATAGCTAACTTCTTGAAGTTTTATTTTTCTGATACGAAAACAGTGGTTGATTGGCAAAAGGAACTCTAAATGGGTAACTCTCATCTTGAACCTACTAGTATTATCTTAGAGAATTAATATTTATTTCCCCCCTTTGAATTTATCTTGTATTATCTTTTCTATCCCATGTAGGCATCTCTCATTTGTTTCAGTAAACTGGTGGGCTCATGACAATCCTCAGGTTAGTTTAGCTTCTCCACAAACTTCCTTTCATGGGGGTGGAATTGACTGGACCTTGTGCAAAAAGACATAGACTTCAAAAGTTCTTGAAAGTATTTTGTTCATTTCCTTACTTGAAAAGTACGCACAGAATTGCCTTCTTTACTGGCTTCCCCAGGAAATGCCCCTCATTATGACTAGGCTGAGTTGGACCCCTGAGGTTTTCGTTAGTCTGCACTTCTTCCAGACTGTCCACTGCCCTCTCACGCCTCTTTAATTTGCTAAAGTGTTAGCAATTAGCACTGATTTGCTTAACGAGGTGCCAAGCCAGCCACATCAGCTTTTATAAAAAGAGAAGCCCAAACATTGGGAGGTCTTTATTTTTCAACTTTTTTGCCTTCTTTTGCCAAAATTTGCCACGGGGATTTCTGGCTTGCCTCTTAGATTGCATGTGACCTTATGTAAGAAATCAGATAACCAGATAACAAATGGGAATTACATGAGCATCTGGAAGAAATAATTAATCTGAAAACTTTAACACTTATACAATATCAGTGTTCCTCAAGCGTTTGAAAGAACAAAAAGTATTTTATTACTCTGAAAGGAATACATTGTAACATGCTTTTTATCCTCAAATAATTAAATGATCTCTGTTGATCCCCTTAGGCAGGTGGTTACTGACTTCCTAATTGTAAATATATTTCTCCCTGGCCAATAGCCAACCTACCACATGATATTCTCCTTTATTTAATATTTATTTAGTGAGCCGCAGTTATGTGCAAAGCATTATATTTCCAGGAAATTCTCTGGGGTTGTCCCTTTTCTTAGCCAGAGTCCTCTTGCTTCCTTTGTAGATCTCACAGACACATTGTCTTTAAATTAGCTGACATGGGGGGCTTTGGACTCTCTGTATTGAAGAAAGACTATTTTCTGTTTATTAATTGTTGGTTTGGAGAGGAAGAAGAGGCTACCTTATATCAAGAGTGAGGGAGCTCAGCTGGTAACCAGTCATGCCTCACGTGTTCACCAGACAGCACTCATGGCCCCGCAGACTATATTATTTTAATGATTTCATAAACAGTATTAATGAGGAATTACTAAACAAACAAACAAAAAGAAAAAAGAAATATTCCCTGCCTTTCAGTGGACTGATGCTGTGGTGTTTACAGCAGAGAGGAGGTCATTGAACAATAGGCTCCTTGTTTCCAAACTCAACACCCAGAAATCTCTCTTCCAGTTTGTTGTTTGTTTTTCTTATGTAAAAAGATTAGCTCAGGAAGTTTAAGTATTGGAGGAATACAGTAATTAACAATATTATGATTATACTAAGAGAGAATATTGAAGAGAGATAAGATTAGCAAAATTCATAAACAGTGTGCAACAGTAATGTGGAGTTAAAGAAATTTATCAAATAACTTTTCAAGGTACAAGTCTGGATCACTGGATTACACTTTTGTCTCTTTTTTCTCACCACCTTTTCTACCTACTACATACTTGACTCCCATTGCTTTGCCCAGGCAGATAGATACCCTGTACCAACTACAGAAGGTGGCAGATGCTGGTATACTTGGGTAGGAAAAGGGAGAAAATAATTTTAATTGCCTTGTTATGCAGTATATCTATATAATAAGCCTTCATCTACAAATATAATCTCAAAATAATGGATATCAAGATCTTATAAAAAGCCAGAGTGAAAAAAATAATACTTATTGAAAATCTTGAAGGCTCTACAGCCAAATCACTGAGCTTGATACTTTATTTATTTATTATTATTATTATTTTTGATCTTGATACTTTAAATCATAGCCTTAAATCATGATACTTAAATCAAGCTGGGCTTCAGTACCTGAGTTGATCACAGAGTTGCCTTCACTAGATTATGTTTTAACGTTATCCACCGAGCTTTTATTGAAGAACACTACACCTCAAGAACCGTATCAAAATAGGAGTATACTTGCCATCAAAGTGTTAAGGGCTCTGTCCTCTGTGTCCTTCCTCATCTTCTTTGTAACGTCAGGAATGTCTAATAGGAAAGTGCTAAGAGCACCCATGCTTCCTACAGGAACTGGCTTTCTGTCTCCTGTCTGATTATGCAAGTAATCATCTTTCTTTTCACTCTGGCCACCAAAAAGATCAGAGTAAAATTTGAAACTGCAGTATAACAATTAGGTTTGACCTTTTTATCTGCATTTTAAAGTCTTCTATTCCCCGGTTTTGATTTTTCTTTTTCTACTTTGTCATTATTTTCTTGAAAGCACTTGAATAATCTGTGAAGTAGGCAGTGTAGTTATCTCCATTTTCCTGAGGTAAATTTTTACTATATGTTGATTAAGTGACTTTTCCAAGATTTCATTGTTAAGACTGAAACCTAGATATTTGCGTACAAAGTCACGTTCTCTTCACATGAAGCCACATGAAGCTGGGGTTGCTCAGTGGGAAGGGATGAGGAGGGTGATGTTGCTCTCCTTGAGACATTCGACAATGTTTGGAAATAATTTCAGTTGTCACAAACAAGGGGAGGATCGGTACTGGCATCTAATGGGTAATTCTACAATTTACAGGTCACATCTCCCCTTCCCCTAACTGTAAGGAATTATCCAACTCAAAAATGTCAGTAGTGCTAAGGTTGAGAGACCCTGCATTAAAAGAGAAAAACAAATACCATATACTAACACATATATATGGAATCTAAAGAAAAAAAATGAAGAAACTAGGGACAGGTCGGGAATAAAGACGCAGACCTACTAGAGAATGGACTTGAGGATATGGGGAGGGGGAAGGGTAAGCTGTGACAAAGTGAGAGAGTGGCATGGACATATACACACTACCAAACAGATAGCTAGTGGGAAGCAGCCGCCTAGCACAGGGAGATCAGCTCTGGCTTTGTGACCACCTAGAGGGGTGGGATAGGGAGGGTGGGAGGGAGAGAGACGCAAGAGAGAAGAGATAATGGGGATGTATGTATATGTATAGCTGATTCACTTTGTTATACAGCAGAAACTAACACACCATTGTAAAGCAATTATACTCCAATAAAGACGTTAAAAAGAAAACCGTAAAAATAAATAAATAGAACCAGTAGAATAAATAAATAAATAAATGATTAACTCTCTTCAATAGTACTTTTAAAACAGCTTTTGTGTAAGTTGTTATGCCTTCTTTCTCTTTTGTTATTTTACTTTCAACACCTTTGTTGGTTGTCTACATTTTATTAATATTTTACAATATACTAACTCTTTTATTACTTAATTTGATAGTGTTTTTCACTTTTCATTTTATTTAATTCAACTTCATGGTTTACTTTATACATTATTTAACAAGAAAATGAATTTATAAAAGAGGAATATAAAGTCTTTTGACTCCTGAAATTGAGAATAATATCTCTGGTGATGGGAAGTGCACAAGGTCCTTCTTGTTCCGTAATTCTCTAGACTAGGATAATACTTCTCCAGCAGGACTCCCAACTACTTGATTGTGATCTTCCAATTAAGCTCATCCCCTTCAGTGTTTAATCTCCAAAAGAATTGCTTTTACCTTGTTACCTTATAAAGAACACTGATTATTGAAAATGACTTCCAATTGAATTTTCTTTTTTTCTCACAAGAATTTATCCTCTTGAAAAGACAGTATAAATCTTTTGGGAAAAATGCCTTCCTCTCTGTGCTCTACACAAAAGCAGAGAAGGATATTGTGTTGAAACTACAATAAGTTAAAGCATAGATAGGTTCTAGGCAGAAAGATGAGGTAGATGGATAAGAAAAATATATTTTTAAAGATGCTGGTTCAGTGAGAACACAGAATAAGGAGATCCACCCTTGGAATGGTTATCTGGAAAGTTCTCTTTACAAAGTGATTTTTAAGCTGGGAGCTGAGTAGAGTAGGAGTTGTAGATCTTCTACTGAAGGATGCTGGGAAATCATTTCAGGCACTTGTGCACGAGAATATGAGAGTGACGACGTTGAGATGAGAAAGCATTTGGTGAAATTAAGGAATGGAAAGATTGTTATTGTGACTGGAGCTTGGTGAGGATGCAACAGGATTTGATTTGACAGAACTTGGTGATGGACCATTGTGGTGGCAAAGGAAAGAGAGATGTCAGCAGTAACTTCCAACGTCCAAGTGCAGTGACTGGCTGGATAATAGTGCCACTAACTGAGTTGGCAAAGACTAGAGAGAGATTTACCCAAGAAGATGAAGTGGTCAGTTTGGGCTATGTTTTGTTCTGTTTGTTCGCCCATTGTTTGGTTGGCTGTTTGCCTATTTTCTTTCTCTTTCTCTTTCCCGTGCTTTTTCTTTCTTTTTTTCTTCTCCTTTTAGATATCAACATGGATATTTTAAATAGAAAATTAAATATATGAGTCTGAAGTTCTGTAAGGTAGCTGGACTACAGTTTAATTTTGGAGTCCTTGACATATAGATTCCATTATAGCCATGGGAATGGATAAGATCACCTAGAAAAAAGTTTCCAAAAGAATACTGACAGCTCAGAATGGAGCCTTGGGGAATTCTAACATTTAAAGCTCAAATACAGGATGAGAAGGAGAAGGAGAATCAGGAGGATAACCAGAAAAGTGCATTATATGGTGATCTTGCTACTGAAGCCAATAGAAAGGAGTGAGTGATTAAATGTAATATATTTGAATAACATAGAACTTTATAGTGTAAATCTAGTCCTAAAAGTGAAGAATCAAACTCTCTGTCTTGGTTGACAGATTATTTTCTAGTTTTTAAAATAATAGTATTTATTCATCTTACTGGTAATAAATTGATAGGGAGTATAAAGATGGAAATATAAAGCTGGACTGAGAGAAAAAGGAAAAGTAGATTACTGCTTAAATAGTAACGTGATAAAATATATTAATGAAAACTTACAAACCAAAAGGAGATTATAGAAATATATTAATCATAGGTTATCACACTATTTATTCACATTTCTTGGTGGATGGAAAGGTTATACATTGAAAAATACATATCCATGTTATTTACGTATATTTGCGTTACCTAAAATATCATAGAATTAAACCCACACATTCTGTTATCTGCAACTCTTAATCCATAATAGCTCTTTGATATCAAACTAGCCATCCCATATCAATCTTGATTGATGCCTTGATGTGTTTGTTTTTTTTTAATATACATGGTTTGACTGGGGCTGTACTTCAAAGAGAAATCAGTCTTTTAATGGAAAAGAGCTTTTTCCTTGTTTAGAAGTAAGTATGTGAAAGTCCTAGACTAGTATAGATTAAAAAACAGCTCTCACAGTGCCAGAAGATCAGACAGAGGGGCAAACTACGTAAAATTCAGAGGTCTAAATCCTAGTCAGCTTCCAAGAGACTGATATTTCTTTGCCCACATCATTTGAAAATTTTGAATCTTGGTTTGAGAAGAAAGTAGTAAGGCAGGATTTCCTGAGTTTGCTATTACATCAGGATTTCTGATTATCCTGAAAAGATCTGAGTACAGAAGCTCAAGCATTTGAAAATCCCTTCAGTTTCGCACTCAACAAGGTGAAATTCCCATTTTCCCAAATTTGTATATTGGTAAGTTCTGAGCTTGGAATAATTTTTTCTGATTCTTACTTACAAGGATCATTATTTCAGTCCCTCAACAAAAACCAAAAATGCTTTCATATTATTTCCTGAACATCAAAGCAAATCAAAGTGTCTTACTATTTACAAAAGAATACTTAGGCATAATAGAGGGTAAAGTATCAGTTTTGCTTTTGAAGCAAGAACTATAGGTAAAATTTTTTAAACTAACATTTTGGGAGTGAGTGAAATAGTGTATTTTTTTTCTGTCAGGTGGGTAGAATGCTTAGATAAATTATTTATTGTCATCTTAATATATTCTCTTATATCAGTAATTATTTACATTTTAAAAAATTCTTATCATGTGAATAGTTGAAATAATTTAAAATATGGCCATAAAATTCCCTCAATTAAGTATTATGGAGGTTCAATAAGTATATTCTGACTTTTACTTAACAGCTGTATAATCAGAAGACTATACTCTAGAAACTAAAGTTGTTCTTAAAGAACATGGGCTGGACACCTGTTTATTATTGCAGGTGTATTACAGCAGCAATATTTGAAATACAAAGTAAAGCTTAGAATAAAACTTCCCATACAGGCTTGAATTGTCCTTGCCCATTTTATTTAAGTCCAGAAAACAATTGCAAAAAGGAGATCATAATTATGGTGAAAATTATGTGGAAAACATGGGGATGTATACACAAATATCATTCTAATAGTAGAAATATGGGTAGTATATGTTGGTTGTCTAATTTGTGTTCCCAGGAGCTATTTACTGTCTATCAAGGAACCCAAATTAGGACGGCTCTAATGATTAGTGATGTTGAGCATCTTTTCATGTGTTTGTTGGCAATCTGTATGTCTGCTTTGGAGAAATGTCTGTTTAGGTCTTCTGCCCATTTTTGCATTGGGTTGTTTGTTTTTTTGATATTGAGCTGCATGAGCTGCTTGTATATTTTAGAGATTAATCCTTTGTCAGTTGCTTCGTTTGCAAATAGTTTCTCCCAGTCTGAGGGTTGTCTTTTCGTCAGCCATAAAAAGGAATGAAATTGAGTTATTTGTAATGAGGTGGATGGACCTAGAGTCTGTCATACAGAGTGAAGTAAGTCAGAAAGAGAAATACAAATATTGTATGCTAATGCACATCTATGGAATCTAAAAAACTGGTACTGATGAACCTAGGGGCAGGGCAGGAATAAAGACACAGACGTAGAGAATGGACTTGAGGACCCAGAGGAGGAAGGGGAAGCTGGGATGAAGTGAGAGAGTAACATTGACATATATACACTAACAAATGTAAAATGAATAGCTAGTGGGAAGCTGCTGCATAGCACAGGGAGATCAGCTCGATGCTTTGCCTAGAGGGGTGGAATAGGGAGGGTGGGACGGAGGCTCAAGAGGGAGGGGATATGGGGATATATGTATGCATATGGCTGATTCACTTTGCTGTACAGCAGAAACTAACACAACATTGTAAAGCAATTATACTCCAATAAAGATATACAAAAAAAAAAAAGAGAAACAAAAAATAAAGTGTACAAAATGATGATTTGAAAAAAATACCCAACAAATTAGGACGGCTATCTTCCTTTCATACTGCTCGCTATGGAAACTAGCAAAATTCACTTTGTTGGTTATGCTACTAAGGAGAACAAATCATTGAAACATTGTGGTAATGTTAGTTAAGGCTCCAAATTCATTATCTAAATCACACAGGCCTCAGATATTCCTTTTAATGCAAATGTGGACCTTGACTGTGGATCCTTGAGATTATCCTATAGGTCAGGAGCAAAGTACTCCTATGTCTGTATACATATATATTCACTTTCAAATGCAGACATCAGAGTAAAGCAGCCACACCCAACATCAACAATATCTTTTCTTTTAGTATAGCCATGGCTCTAAAGAAGTTTAAATAATATTTGAAAAAAAAAGTCTTTGTTCTCAGGATTTCTTAGGTACTTTGGAAAAATCCTCTGAATATTTTGGGAATAAAATAAAATACTTTCTTTGGATATATACACATTCATTATCATTTTTTTTTCACTAGAATACCCTGAAGTTCAATACAGAGTTATATTTTAAATCTTAGCCAGAACTAAAACATTGAGAGACAATAAAAAGTGAAGTGAAAATCAACTTCGTTCATTCTATGGTCAAAACTCTATTTTTTCCATAAGAGAACACCTAGGAACTGATCATATGGAAGGAAAAACATTGAATGAAAGGGCCTAACAGTCCATTGCTTTTGAAGAATAGAGTGCAAATATATTTGGGGCCCTGCCAACCTCCCACTTGAAGATAAAATTAGTTATGCCAAACAAATGTCTAACTTTCTCCTGTATAATTTTCTTTATGGGGAAATGACCTGACAGCATGGATGCTTAAAATGGGCTCTCCCACTTGACTGTTTTATTTATGATGCAATAGAGTACACATCTTTAAATTTAATGCATTCTGAATTGAAACAGCAAAGGCAGATCTATAAAAAGAATGTCTGCACAAGCCAAAGACACGGAGTTAATGAGATATTATTTTACCACTCCTTAAGAAATGTGAACTGTATTGACACCATGGAGAAGAGTGAAAAGTAAAAGAACATTGAAATAAAAATGAACCAAACAGAATGTACCTCTTTCCCAGCCTCAGAGATAGTAACTACAAAATCACATTACTCCTTTCAGACATCTGGCCCTGAAATACTTCCTGGGCACCTGGAGTAGTAAAGATCTGGTGTCGGGTTTTTGTCTTCAGTCAATTCATTAAGCTGCAAGGGGCCTAGTATATTAGATCACATTAGTCTCATAAAGTTGCCACCAGTGTTAAACAATAAGTATGTTTGGAAAGGGAAACACATTTCTTTTTTTCTCCTAGAAAACAGAGCATTTTCCTTTCAGAGTTAGTCTTTGTTTTTTTAGCAGAGCCAAGAAATGGGTTCTATTTATCAAGCTATATTTTAAATAGGATTTAAAAATATAATAAAATGAAATGTTTTACTTTCTAGTTAATAAATTTGCTTTTGTAAGTTAGAAGTAAATGAAGAGGACTTATATTTAGTCCAGACAGAGATAATACGTTGGTGAGAGTGTAGATTAAGAATCATGTTTAGGAAAATGAATTAACAACCTATTCCTGGCTACAGAGACAATGCCTCATTATATATAGAAAGTGTACATAAAAGTAAAAGGGAGATGCTTTTTCTTCTTTTTTTTTCCATTTTGTAGTACCATATCTTGTTTACGTGGTCAATACCCTTAGAATCCTTCTGATGTAAGTGGAAAGCATGATGTCAGTATAATGCTTGGTTTGATGTCGACAATTTGAATATGAGCATGTATTCTCCAACTCTGTGAATATGAAGATGTAATTTGCCTGTTAGGAAATAAATGACTAGGCAGCAGGCCTGTAATACATTCTTTCTTATCTGGCCAGTTCTTAAAGCAGATGGTTCCTGAAGGTTAACAGTCTATACTCCAGGATTAAACTAAATGGTTTCACTGATTGCCTTAGCTGTACCTGATATGACAGAAAGTGCAATAGGCCAAAGAGGTATTTCAGGCTGTTATAGACCTATAAGCAAACTGATTTTCAATCCCAATTTCTAAATCGAACCGGGACAATTTACATTCTCATGTAATGGGATACAATATACATACAATATACATTTACACATTGCCACAAGGGTATTTTTAATTCACTAGCCTAGTCCCATAATCTAGTGAAATGGGACTGGAACTTAACAACCATTATGAGGAACTTAGTGAAAAATATGATGAGATCATAAGAATTGCCTTCTTAGAGAAAGGAGGGCAAAAGAGTTAAAAGCATAGCTACCTATAAGACAAAGGGGGTCTGACTGATAAATTCATTTAAAATTCAAAGCTAAGACCAGTCTTTGAAATTTCTGAGGATGATGTGGGCTGCTGAAATTGGGAGCATTCCTCAGAAGGTGGACGATAAGTTGCTACATGTCACAGACGCAGCCCCACAACAAGATGCTCAGAGCCTAGGGGCTCATTTTCCTCATCTAGAAGCCCTTTCCTTTTGCCCAGTTGCCTTGCTATATTGTTGGCAAATAAGCCCTAAATAACTAGATAGTAAAGAACACACTTCTAGATAATAAAGAACACACTTAAGTGGAACCCTTATTTATAGAAATTCCTGTGTGAATGTAAAGTGGGTCATGTAGATGCCCACAAAATACATGTAGCTGAGGGCTCAGGGGAACAGACTTCTAGGGCAGGTGCCTCAGTCAGATCCCAGAGCTGGTTACTTGACTTCTTGAAATGAGCAGGCTTGGGGGTGCTCAGCCGTGCACTGGTGAGCAGAGTCACAGTGCATTGTTGTCATCATACCTGATGAAGTGGCCGAAGTGATAAGAAACTGCATCCAATGGCAACAGGAAAGAAATCACTTAGAAATGGCTGGGAGTAAAATTCCCCAAGGACAGCAGTCTGCATGCAACTTGCAAGTGGATTATTTTGGACCTCTATCAGGGACACCGGGAAGCTACAAATGGGTGTTAACTAGGTTTGACACCTATTACGCTCTCGGATTCACTTATCCTGTAACAGAAGCAACTTTGAAGAACACAGTGAGAGGTTGGAACATCGATTCTCTATTATTCAACCGATCTGGACATAATATTTCTGATTAAGCTGGGCCTTTTACTCCTACTAACATGCAGAATGGGCAAAGAATACTGCATGGTCATGCCTCGTTCCTTATTCCCCGTTAAGCAAAGTGGGCCATCAAAACAGTCATTAAGTCAAAACATCTGGTAAAAAAGTTTTCTAAGGATTGGCATAGTTGTTTAAATAACATATATCTCAGATTGATTATGGGAGGACTTGGAAGTTTTCTAGGATTAGGAGATGGCAGGATATAGGGGAGAATGCAAATAAATAGCTGCAGGTATTACTGACTTACCAGATTTTAATTTTATTTACCTGATATGATGTTCTCAAAACATGGGGTAAATGATTTTCCTGTGTAAACCACACCATATACAATACCACTATATTTGACACTGAGTTTTGCTCAAAGTATTTTGGATTGTCATAACTTCACTGCACCTTCAGTAGTCAAATTAGTGCTGTGACTGTGGCCCCTCTTGTGAGTATTGTTATTCTTTATCTGTCAAATCCTAGGATATCTGCCTGGAGTTTGAGCTAAGAAGAACCATTGGCAAGACTGCTATTACTGTTGGATATTAGGTTAAACACAATATCTGAGTGGGTAACCCTAACTGTGGGGGGAAAGTGTGTGGGTCAAAACAGGTAATAAATAAAACATGGGGGTGGGAATAGTGCCCTCATTAGTGGACCTCATCATACTGTTTCCATGAGGGCACTCTAGGTAGGGCAAGAGGCTTAGATCTGGAGCTGAGCAATTGGCAGTGTTGGGAGAAACATCCAGAGCTATGTTCTCTGGAGAATGGAAATTGAATTCCTGCTGCTTTATGGGCTCCAAACAAATAGTTAATCTGGATAATCTGCAAAGAAAGAAGTGGCACAGCACCTACTAATGATCCAATTTACAAGGAGCTGACCGACTAAATGAATGCAGTACCTAATAGTGAACGACAATTGGATTTCCAGGTGATTTCTAAAGAACACCAGAAGCTGGATATCAGTGAAATAATACCTGAAAAAGCCTGGGAAAAAAAGTCACTTTAATTTTAAATGCAGAAAACATGTCTTGAAAGAACAAAGGTGATATATAGACATTTTCAGATAAAAACAGAGAGATTTCACTACCAACTGATCTTTACTAAGTGAAATGTAAAAGTATGTGTGTCCTTCAGGTAGAGGGAAAATTGTCCCAGGTCTAAGATGGAATTATGAGCAACGAAATCGGCAAATGTGTGGATAAACCTAAGCAAACATTGACTGTATGCTATAAAAAATAATAAATATGTCTACTTGGGAGGGCAAAAACATTGTAAAACTATAAACTTGCACAATCATAATATTTGTTATTGGTTATGGGAAAATCCGAACGAACTTTTTGGCCAACCCAATAGAAAGGATTGATCACAGTTTATTATTCCAAGACTCTTACATTGTTAAGGGAGAGTATATTTATGAAAATGCTATGTTGGTTATGCAACTTAGAATTTAAAGATAACCTTTAAAACAATCAAAATAGGGATCACAAGTTGCAAAAGAGTAAAGTAAAAATATGTAAAACAAAAATAGTGAAAGTAGATAAAATGATACCAAAATTATTAGAGTGTTTATATCTGGATGGTGTGATTATGAGTAAATATTTTTATACATTTTATCATTTTGACATGTGATTCAAATTTCCTACATAGAATATATTCCTTATATAGTGAAAAATATGTATAAGTTCATCAAAAGTTATTGAGGACTTCGATGGTCTAGGTAGTGAGTGAACCTTACTTCAGGGATTTAAGATTTTAAACCAATTTGTCAGTCATATTTCCACATCACAAAGAAACTACCTAATTTGAAACATAATTAAAACATGTAAAATGTCAATCAACAGTTTTAAGTGAGTCTGTGTTTCAAAATGAGAAGGATTTTTTCCATTTAAAAATTGGACCCTGGGGGCTTCCCTGGTGGCGCAGTGGTTAAGAATCCGCCTGCCAGTGCAGGGCACACGGGTTCGAGCCCTGGTGGGGGAAGATCCCACATGCCGCGGAGCAACTAAGCCCGTGCACCACAACGACTGAGCCTGTGCTCTAGAGCCCACGAGCCACAGCTACTGAGCCCACGTGCCACAACTACTGAAGCCCGTGTGCCTCGAGCCCATGCTCCACAACAAGAGAAGCCACCGCAGTGAGAAGCCTGTGCACTGCAACAAAGACCCAGCGCAGCGAAAAATAATAAAATTAATTAATTAAAAAAAAATTGGACCCTGTAGATAAGAGGCCTTTTTAAATAGTGTTAGAAATAGAATGTATCCATTCAAAAGTATTATTTCTAATATATTTAAGTTCATATAATATCAGTCTTTTGTTTCTCCTTTATGGACTAAAGGACAAGCTTCATTGCAAGTATTTTTGTTTCTGTTTTTATTTATTTGTTTGGACTCTGTAGTCATCAAGCTATTATTTATAGAATAAATATTATTTATGTATGTGTATATTATATTACATTATTTATACATAGAATTTGGTGAGTTTCTGTTTTTTTCTAACTATATTTTTATATGTTTATTTCTGTTTCTAACTATATATTATTCTCAAATCGTATGCTTAGAAAAGATGTGTTTATTCATGACTGCTGATGAACAACTGATTTACCTGTTAAAATGTGTTTTTTCCCTAAAAGAAAACAGTTTCAATGACCTTATGTGAAGTGCTGAGGGACCATATTATATTTGTGATTAAAAGAAACAGAGAAATAGAGACAGCAAATGAAAGCTATCAGAAAGATTGTATAGCTTTCTGATTGTAAAGCTATCAGAAAGATTGTATCTGTGTAATTCTCTAGCTATATTTAACTCACTGGGTGCAGGCACAAAGTAGGTGGAAATTTGGGTTTAACCATAATTAGGATTTTTCCAAGGGAATGACAGAAATAGAGAGGGAAAAGGAATTGAGGGTTGGATAAAAGTGAAAACTTCTCATGAAAGACAATGAACTCTAAGCTGGGCTAGGATGGAAGTAAGAATTCAAGGAGTAGTGGAGAGTGAAAAGCAGATTCAGTGGCTAGAGGTCAAGGCGGGATTGAATACTTTTGTAGTGTGGTTACTAAGGTAAGTAAACTTGAAAGAGAATAGATAGTGCTCATATTGGAATGTTTTAAATAAACATTTTAAAGATGATGCAATGATTGCCAATGACAAGTCTGTGTTATTGTGACCACAGTAGTGGATAGCTGATAGAGGGTAGACTAAATAGAAATCAGGGAGTGAAAGAAATGAGAATCCAAATTCTGAGGAAGGTCATCTTCATGGAGTTTGAACTGACCAAAAATAATTTTGGTGTTAGTGGAGGGGAAGACAGTGATCCAGGTGGTAAATCTGAAGGAAATTAGGAGTGTATTAGGAGTCCCTGAGAGCTTGGTAGACTGCAGCCATGAAGGGTCACAGGAATCTAGTGTGGAGCCATGAGCTTCAGAGGAGCTGATGTTTTTGAGAGAGGAGAAAGTGCAAATGATTCTAGAAGCAGCAAGGTGGGTCAGAGAGGACATCACCTCCTTTTCTGGAGGAATATGAGAAAAAAACGCCCCTCATTTTAACGTGCTACAGAGGTGGTGCATCCTCAGGACAGTATCTGCATTTCAAGGAAGAACAAGAAAATGAAGAGAATGTTCAAAGCAGAGTTTGAAGATTTAAGGAATTTGCTGATGACAAATGATGCATTCCAGAGGACACCCTGGAAGGGTTTAGGGAGCTCATAGAGATACAGGAGATGCCACCAATTTTGAGGGTATACAAATTGATACAGGGATAGCAATTTGGGTGATGATGGGTAGGATCTTTGAAATTCTGTGAACTGAGGCAAACCAGAATATGAGGAATGATTTAATTGATGCTGAGAGTGTTTTAGGGAAGAGTGAGTAATCAGTTCTGATTATAGTTTTCAAGATGTATATTTGATAGGTGTTCAGTATTGAGGCTGATGAAAGGAGGAGGGGAAAATGGCATGAGGGAAGGATATTTGCTATTAGCAGAGGGCCCTGTTGTTGCTAGGTGACGGGCTTTGACTGGCTGTCACCCAGAGAAAGTCACAGGCTTGCATTACTTCGTGAAATTTTATTAACACCTAGAAAGACAGCCATAACACCTAGAATGTGATCGTTTTTATTCAATTGCCTAGAACAGCAGTCCCCAACATTTTTGACACCAGGAGCCAGTTTCGTGGAAGACAATTTTTCCATGGACCGGGGGAAGGGATGTATGATTTCGGGATGATTCAAGAGCATTACATTTATTGTGCACTTTATTTCTATTATTATTACATTTTAATATATAATGAAATAATTATACAACTCACCATAATGCAGGATCAGTGGGAGCCCTGAGCTTGTTTTCCTGCAACTGTCCCATCTGGGGGTGATGGGAGACAGTGACACCCGAAATGTGTCACTTATGTCCAGTCTACTCTGTAAGATGCAGCTTAATTGTCACTTGCCACTCACTGATAAGGTTTTGATATGAGTTTGCAAGCAATTGATTTATTATGGTCTCTGTGCAGTCAAACTTGTCTGCTAATGATAATCTGTATTTGCAGCCGCTCCCCAGCGCTAGCATCACTGCCTCAGCTCCACCTCAGATCATCAGGCATTAGATTCTCATAAGGAGCACGCAACCTAGATTCCTTGAATGTGCAGTTCACAGTAGGGTTTGCGCTCCTGTGAGAATCTGATGCCACCACTGATCTGACAGAAGGTGGAGCTCAGGTGGTAATATGAGCGATGGGGAGCGACTGTAAATACAGATGCAGTTTCCTTCGCTTCCTCGCCCGCCGCTCACCTCCTGCTGTGCCAGTTCCTAACAGTCCATGAACCAGTAGTGGTTCGTGGTCCTGGGGTCAGGGACCCCTGGCCTAGAGTAAAATGACAACTTTGATTTTTAATATAAAATGGTGCCTCTGGGCTTCCCTGGTGGCGCAGTGGTTGGGAGTCCGCCTGCCGATGCAGGGGACACAGGTTCGTGCCCCGGTCCGGGAAGATCCCACATGCCGCGGAGCGGCTGGGCCCGTGAGCCATGGCCACTGAGCCTGCGTGTCTGGAGCCTGTGCTCCGCAACGGGAGAGTCCACAACAGTGAGAGGCCCTCGTACCACAAAAAATAAATAAATAAATAAAATAAAATAAAATGGTGCCTCTAACTATCATGTAGAATAAAATACTCACAGTAGCCATTCTCGGGGAGATAACTCAAGAAATGCATGCCTGGTCATCTGGAGATCAGAGCAAAGGCAGATGAATTAAGTGTTTGTGACACCAGAGTAAGCATATTGCACATGAGGGGTAAATGATCACGCCGAAGACTCTAGAATGTCTAAGTCTGAGGGTAAAAGTCTTTCTCCTCTGCACAGGGTTCCCATGGTCCTGCCCAAATTGACCTTTTCAATCTCATTTTTGATAATTTTACAGATGACTACTCCCATTCTGATTGAAACATTCTTTAAATGTGTGATATATTCAAACAGGGTTCAGTCAACTCAGCAGGTTTTGAAATCATTCTCTCACTTTACCATGAAATGCACATTTTTACTTGCAATTAATTCATTGTGTGTTAATTTACTGTTGAAATCTCATAAGACAATTTTTTTCTTGTGATACATACACTTGAATGACTCTTCACTGTTGCTCTATATGATAACAATATGGTACAAGCCTAGATCTCATTTATTTTGATATCCACAGCACATAGCATGGACCTGATAAAGATATTCATACAGCGACTTTGGAGTATTTATTAAAGCAGGTACTAGAGGGTATTTAACACTATTTCTCTCCTTGATCTTCAGCACATGATGTGTATCACATTGTGTCTTGGTACTTAGTGTAGGATTTAGAGACTCCTCAAAGGAATATTTTTAGAATATTTTATAGTACATAAGTGTGTCTACTAATACCTTATTCATATATTCAAATCCATGAGCACATCAAGATCTATATCTGTACACATGTCTGTATTTATATAACTGTAATTTATTTTCCATCCTAAATACCTCACATTCTTCAGAATTCCTAAACAATGACAGAATATATTCCTAGTAATAAACAATTTCCTTTTTCCTTTTTACCCAAATCCAGGCTTGGGATATTAAGTGGCAAGCCTTTTTTTCCCAAGGTTTAACCTTATAATAGGCTGTTACTTCAATTCTCTGTGCTGCAAAGTTTATACAGTAGCATATTTCATTTAAACATTTTCCTGGATGGGCCCACCTTCTCTACTTTTAAATAAGATAGTTATCATTTTTTAAATTGAAGTATAGTTGATTCATAATATTGTGTTAGTTTTAGGTGTACAGCAAAGTGATTCAGTTATGTATTGATGTATGTATATATTTTCATATTATTTTCCATTATAGATTGTTATAAGATACTGAATGTAGTTCCCCCTGCTATAGAGTAAGTCTTTGTAGCTTATCTATTTTATGTATAGTAGTGTGTGTATGTTAATCCCAGCCTCCTAATTTATCCCTCCCCGCGACCTTACCCCTTTGTCTGTCCAAGTGTTTTTACTCAAATGGCATTACTTCAGTCTTTTTTTATGGCTGA
Source organism: Aethalodelphis obliquidens (assembly GCF_003676395.1). Lineage (NCBI taxonomy): Eukaryota > Metazoa > Chordata > Mammalia > Artiodactyla > Delphinidae > Aethalodelphis > Aethalodelphis obliquidens. Next base: position 18,289,916 of record NW_020837963.1, read on the forward strand.
GTAATGTTCCATCTTCTTTATCCATTCTTCTGTCAATGGACATTTAGGTTGCTTCCATGACTTGGCTATTGTCAATAGTGCTGCTATGAACATTTAAGTGCACATATCTCTTTGAATTAGAGTTTTCATCTTTTCCAGATGTATGCTCAGAAGTGGGATTGCTGGGTCATATGATAGCTCTATATTTAGTTTTTTTAAGGAACCTCCATACTGTTCTCCATAGTGGCTGCACCATTTACATTCCCACCAACAATGTAGGGGGGTTCCCTTTTCTCCACACCCTCTTCAGCATTTATTATCTGTATACTTTTTGATGATGGCCATTCTGACCAGTGTGAGGTGGTACCTCATTGTAGTTTGGGTTTGCATTTCTCTAATAATTAGTGATGTTGAGCATCTTTTCATAGGCCTATTGGCCATCTGTGTGTCTTCTTTGGAGAAATGTCTATTTAGATCTGCCCTTTTTTTTTTTTTTTTTTTGCGGTATGCGGGCCTCTCACTGTTGTGGCCTCTCCCATTGCAGAGCACAGGCTTCGGACGCGCAGGCTCAGCGGCCATGGCTCACGGGCCCAGCCGCTCTGCGGCATGTGGGATCTTCCCGGACCGGGGCACGAACCCGTGTCCCTTGCATCGGCAGGCAGACTCTCAACCACTGTGCCACCAGGGAAGCCCCCTGCCCATTTTTTGATTGAGCTGTTTGTTTTCTTTGATATTGAGCTGTATGAGCTGTTTGTATATTTTGGAAATTAGTCCCTTGTCAGTTGCATCATTTGCAAATATTTTCTCCCATATAGTAAATATTGCTCCCATATTATAAATACTGCTGCTATGAACATTGGGGTGCATGTGTCTTTTCAAATTAGAGTTTTCATCTTTTGCAGATATATGCCCACCTCTGGCAAACCTGACCTAAGATTGAACTCCTTTTAAGATAGGTGATAACTGGTTTAGCAAAAAACAACCCACAAAAAACCAAAAGCAAACAAACAAAAAAACCAGATAACTGGTTATCACCTATCTTAAAGGAGTTCTGTCTTATGTCAGATTTGACAGAGGCAGATATGGGACAAGGATTGATGTGCAAGTGAGTTATTAAGAAGGTATCTATAGTACAAATGAATTGATAAAGAGTTGGGGAAAAAAGACGGGAGGGATAGTGGCCAAGCATGCATGTGACTTTAGGCAGAGTCCCACAGTTGATAGCCCTTGCCTAATTCCTCAAGGAAACTCAGATGTGTAAGGATGCCTAAGAGCTGTTCCTTCCAGATCATGGCTGAGGTCTTTCTTGGTCTTGTACCTGTCTTTCACTTGTTAAGGACCTCCCGGAGTGGGGGTGGTCAAGGGAGAGTCCTAGGCACTCCTGCTCTCCAAGCATGAGCACAGTGGATCCATTAACCCTAAAACAGTCTTCAAAAGTGGTTTCAGATTGAGGAATTTGGAAGCAAAACACATGGAAAATGGAGAAAGTTCACAAAGGAACAAGACATGAGATATGAGCAAAACTGGGCAGAGTGCGTAGAGTGTCCACTGAAACTTCCCTTGAACTTACTGCATCAGAGATCATTTTCTGATTCTACACATATTTATTGACTATTTGCTATGTGTCTGGCATTAGACTGAATGCTGAGAACAGGAGATAGTTAAGGACAAGTTCCTGTCACTGAACAATTTATAATTTGGTGGGGACAGGGAAGGAGAAGAATGTGTGCAGAATGACGATCAATGCTATAACAGGTCATTTTTCAGGAGTTCTAGAAGCACAAATAAGGGGTACTAGTTGACTATGGGGTAGGGTCTTAGGGAAGATTTCTCTGACGAAGTACCTCTTGTTGAAGTATGAACAGGATTATTCTAGTAGTTACATTCTTTTTCTCATTCTTTTACTGTCAAAATTTTCCCACACTCTAACAATTTAAAGTTCTGCTATGCGGTTTCCTGGAGCACAACTCTCCTAAAACCTACCACTCATAGGTTAATTGATAAACGACCCAATGATCTTTGCTCAGCTGTTTTTTAAAACATCAGTTGCTCTGTAGCATTTTATATATATATATATTTTTTAACACTCCAGTCATCACGGAACTCTCTAGTTTTGCTGGTGCTGCCCTGCCCTGGCTTTCTTTGTGCCCACCTGATCTGCCTTTTTGCCCAGGTTGTTTGTTCTCTTTTATTTACTTCTTGTGTGTCATTTACTAAGTTTTAATCTCCTGCCCTCTGCTCTGCTTGCTGGTGTTTGGTTTTCCCCCTTGAGCAGTCTTTCCTTGTGCTTCAGGAGTCTTCATAATGATCAGGTCTAATTTTTTTTTAAGCTTAACTCTGTTCTTCCTCTGAAATCTTAGTTTAGTTCTACACACTACACTTTAAAGAAAGACACAGTCAAAGGACTAAAAGCACATCAAATGATGTTGAACCTAGAGAAGAGAAAGTTCAATGGGACATGAAAAGTGCCTGCAATTATAGAGGGGCATTTTGTGAAAGAAGGATTACATTAATTTTTGTTTCCACAGGGAACAGCTAGCACCATAGCCTAGCATTTTAAGGAGACACATTTTTGAATCAGTATAAGAAGGACATTTATAAAAATTAGATTTGCAAAAGTACATTGAATTGATAGCAAAATATGGAATTTTCCTGTCATTAAAGGATGTCAAACATGAGTTGAATGACAATTTGTTAGGAGTGATGTTGAAAGGGATTGAAGCCTCAGGTGAGGATAGAGCCTTATAGGTGTTAAAGTCCGTTGCAACTTGGAGATAATATCGTGCTATGATCCCCTTGGGTTTTCCATTGTTCTTTCAAGCCAAGCATATCTCAAATATAATTCATCACGTTCCTTTTTAAGCTGGCTTTCCAGATGACTTCCCATCTGCCAGTCGAACTGTCTTCCCACAGATCATCTTACACGCTTGACACTTCAGCACCATCACTGGCTCATTTTTCTCTTTTGTTTCTCGTTTCTAGCCAGTCTTCCAGTCCAGTCAGTTTTCCCTTGGTAAAATTTCTTCAATTCACCCTTTATTCTTCCTGTGGTAACTGTTGTGATTGAGCACCTTACCTAGAACTCTGGCAAGGATAAAATTAATTTTATCTTACAGCATTTTTGGCTCCAGAGTCTCTGTCCCCACAATCTACTGTGTAGAACATCCCTCAAGAACTTTAAAAACTTCATTTTCTGTAATAAATAAGAGGGATATAAATAACAACTATGCAAATAAAATTAAACTCCTTTAAACTGATTTTAGACCATACTAAGTATCATTTCATCAACTTCCCCTTTAACCAATGTTCCATTATGTTAACAGCATAAACCTTCCATTAAACAATGTTTGATTATTCCCTAAGATGAGCTGGCCTTTCTATTAAGAATTGCAAGAACACTTTATCTTGAATACATCTTTCTAATTCTTTCATCTGTGCTTTAGTTTCAATCCTTTTTGTACTTTATCTCTTTGTAAAAACAAATTTCGTTTCTATTTTTTTCCAGAAAGTAGCCCTCACTTCTGCTTAATATATGCTAAATAAACTAACCTCTTGAGAGCAATACTCTTGTACTAAGCACAGTGCCCAGTATTTCAAAACCATTTGTTAGAATATATATGTTACAGTTACAGATTTAGCATACTGTTCACATGGTTTTTAATTAATATTAAGTGAATCAGGCACCAGCTTCTCCTTTATCATAGGTACAGCTGAGGCAATCAGGGAATATTGTTCACTGAAATATTCTGACTTGCAATTATTAGTGCTTTGTGGCTCCACATTTATATTAAAAATCCACACATAAATTAAATGAAAAAGTCATAATATCTGACTCTGTCCCCTATTTTCCTATTTGGTATAATATATTTGGTTATCTTTTGACCCTATGAATAATAACATCAAAAATCCTACTGATGCAGGAGGAAAAGACGTTTAGTTTCTGTTTTACTTTGTTTTACTTTGACAGTAGAAGGCTCCGTATCATGATGGATCTTAAGCACATTCTGTAGCTGCAGGTCTTTGGGATGACCCTTACATAACTGGTGTGGGAAGCACACAGGTTGGTGTCATCACAGAGACCCACCAGCTACGTCTCACTTGGCTCTTGCAAAGCACCACTAGCAATGCTCTGGAAGCACAGATCTCTTTTGAAGTCCTGGGCAATTTCCCCCATCATATGCTGGAAGGGATGCTTCCATCTGATATTAAGGAGGTGTCACAGCACTAGGCTGTAAGAGATGCCTTCATGCTTAGCAGAGGGTCACCTTTGCAAGCAGCTTTTTTATCTAGGCCCTTCCTGGTTACTTCAGCCTGTTGTCAATGACATATTTCTTCAGTTTTTTGCTTATTCCTTTCTCTTTCAGTTACACATCAGCTAGTGAGGTACCTCAGACTCTGGGAGGCAAGAACAATACAAAGAGTGAAGTAAATTGGGGACGTGGTGCTGCATGCAGATAAGCACCCTCCTCTCATCTGGCCTCCTGGGCTTCAGCTGCCCAGAGTAAACCTGACCAAAAATAATTACTTAACAGCAGCAGAATCAATACTCCCAATACTTATCTAACTGTTCTTCCTACCCAATTTTTAACTTTTTAATTAAGTGAATATTCTTTAAAAGATGAACACTTGGAAATGAAAAATTTCAAGAAATACTGTTTTTATGTAGACATGCTAAATTGTTCAGAGCTTCAGATTCTCCACCTTTAAATAGGCTTGATACGGGACCATGTTTGTTACATTCTGTGGCCAAAAATGTGCATTAAATTGAAGAGAAAATTTAGTACATGCTCAAGCAGATTGGTAACTTTCTTCTTTTTTTTTTTGGCTTAAAAAAATTTTTTTTAATGTTTATAGAAGTTATCAGTTTAATCCTTGATTTTTGAAATAATTTTAAATCCAAGAAAATTATTTTCTTGAAATAGGTTATTGCTCACATAGATCTATAGAAAAAGGATCTTGTTTATTGCAGTTGGATTGTAATATTAAAGCTGAATTAATAGTGTGTTCTTCAGCTCTCAAGACTATCCTGTGAATAATTCATAGTATCTAATATACCTCCTTTTAATTTGGTATCACCAGGACATTTACTTTATGGACTGAATATGAAAGCAGCTTCTTCTTATCTGAGGATTAATTAACTATGAATGGGAAATGATCTTGTAAGTTAACTTTATGCTTTATTTTTTTCCTTTATCATTCATAGGTAAGGAAATGACAAAGGATTATTTTTTCCTTTTGGTCATCATTTTCTTTTTTCAAAAATATAGAAATATATATTCTATGGATGATTGCTATATTGTGGAATTGTAAGGACTCTATATCTGAACTAACCTTTACTTGTCTTTGGTCTTATCTTCTGTTAGTAATTTTACTCTCAAGAAAAACCTATGTCTGCAATCCAGGATATTTTTATTTCCTCATTTTCACCGTGGTTCTTAAATGCCCATGGTGTCCAAAGGGTTCCCCAAGAATGTGTAGTTAAAAAGCTACTTTTCTGGGCTTCCCTGGTGGCACAGTGGCTGGGAGTCCGCCTGCCGATGCAGGGGACACGGGTTCGTGCCCCGGTCCGGGAAGATCCCACATGCCGCGGAGCGGCTGGGCCCGTGAGCCATGGCCGCTGAGCCTGCGCGTCCGGAGCCTGTGCTCCGCAACGGGAGAGGCCACAACAGTGAGAGGTCCACGTACCGCCAAAAAAAAAGCTACTTTTCTTTTCTTCACAAATATTCTTTTAGCAAGTGTGAAGATAAGGAGCCTTAGGGGTTTTTCTTCTCCCTCTAAAAAAATACTCAAAGTTCTTCATTTGATTGTATAATTGTGAAGATGATTAACTTCACAGCAACAGCAGAACTTTAATCCCAGCACATGAATAGTACACTTTGATCTTATTTATGACTATAATACTCCACCCATTCATTTAAATATCATAGGAAAATCAGTCGACTCATGGGAACATGAGTTTCCTTCTTGGCCTGATTATAATAGGTATGGTATGAATTTAATGAGTTTAAAATATTAAACATATTTTCTTTAAGTAAAGATTTATTCTTTTGTTCTCATGATACAAGTAGATTTTATAGTATTTTCTTCTGAAATATTTTCATCCATTAACTTTTTTCATTAGGACTTTATCTTAGCATCTTTATAAATTATGAAAATCCTAAGAAAATATGTTTGTCATCAAACATAAATAATATTAAAATCAGTGTTCTCTGAGAAACTACTTTTTATCCAACAGTTTAAATTCCAATACTTCCTATGGGCAAACTAAAAGGATCATTATGAGGTCAATATATTATTTTTTAAAGAAAAAAGAAGAAAGAAAAGACTAAACTGGACAGTAGTTCTTGGGGATCTGGGACCAGTAAATGTTAGAAGAGGCCTATTTGAAAAAAATTTTCTTATGAAAATAAAAATTTTGGTATCTTCTGTCAATAATTTTAAAAAAAGATATAGCAAAATATTTTTCCAGAATTCTGTTCTTTTAATAGTTGAAGTAAGAGGCAATGTTGATATCTATTGGTTTAACCTGGGAAGAGTAAACAGAATTAAGTACAATCATCAAATGTAACACACAAGAAAAAATGACATTGAGGCAAATACCCCAAGAATAACTGGTGCAGAGAAAGGAGTAGGCATGTAGGAATCAATTGAAATTTGGAACCTGACTCCTGTTTGTCTATAAGAATTTAGTGTCCTTGCTGAGACTCAATTTCACCACATGAAAATTGGAGATAATCATTAAGGATATCCGTGTGTGTGTGTGTGTGTGTGTGTATGTTATATGTGCGTATGCATGTAGCAGTGATCTTTTCCAGTACGCTGTAAGGTGTTTCTCTGAAATCGTAACCCATCTGCAAGATTTTTTAATAGACTGTTTTTTAGAGCAGTTTTGAAGTTACAGCAAAATCAAGTGGAAAGTGCACAGTTCCCATGTACCCCATGTCCCATACTTGCACAATCTCCCCTACTATCAACATCTCATCCATTGAAGCATGTGACTGTGTCCAGTATGCATTTAAGAACTTGTGAACTTTTATCTGTGGATCCTGAATTAGTAGGCCCTTTTGTTGAAACAAAGAATAAGATATAATCTTCTACAGCAGTGACACTTCTGGTTTATATTATGTATTGGTGACTTCTGTTTTAAAGAGCCTGTTTGGTAATATTTAAATCAAATTAAAAACCAGAATCTTCTCTATTGCATTTGAGAAGATTTTACATACGAGGTATGTTTTCAGGCAATAAAATGTGTTTTGATTTCTTTAGCGCGGTGAAAATACAAAACTCTTGTTTGTGTAGCTGTTTTATTTCTGTTTTACTTCTGACTTATTGAGGCCATATTTGGCTGTCTAGTCACCTGGCTGTGGAATAGCTTATCACCTCTCGCCACCAGTAGGGGCTTTCTGCATGCTTCCAGGCATAAATAACACATGCAGGGCAACAAAGATGTTCCACAAAATAAAAATAACAACAGTAAAGAAAGATGGGCATGAAACCAAATGGATATTAAATCAAGTACCTGAAGTCCTTATTTATAAACAGAGTTCAGTATGTATTATTAGATTTGTTTTATAAAAACCATTTAAGCATTATAACACTTGGTTATTTAAATTTTCTTTTTCTTTTTGAGGGAGGGTACTTTGAAAAACTCAAGCTGGTGTTTTCAAGCAGGAGAAAGAGTGTCTGATAAAATGTTCATCCTTAAGCTAATTGAAAATTAAGTGATAAGTCACTGTGAATTTACTCACAATGGATTTGTGAATTCTGAAATTAATTAAGGGCACTTATGTGTAGCACTGCTCTTGGTACTAAAGTTGAGGTATCTTATTCGTTCATCATTTAACAAATATGTTTTTAATATTTAATATATATGCCAGACACTGTGCTATGCACATGGTATTCATAGTGGACTTTAAAAACAAATTCTGTTCTAATGGAGCTTACATTCCAGGGGCTGAAGGGAAACAGCAACTAAACATATAAACACATCAACAAGATAATTTCAGAGAGAGAGAGATGAATGCAATGAGGAGAATATAACAGAATGCTGTGACTGAGGGGGACAGGGAATGAGTTGGGGCTTGTTTATGTGGAGTGAATTGCATAGAGTGGCCATCAGGGAAGATCTTGGGATGAGAGAGCTCCAGGCAAACAGAACAACTATAGCAAAAACCCTCAGGTGAGAACAAAGCTGCACTGTTTGAGGAGCAGCAGAGTGGCCTGCATGCCTGGAACAACTGAGCAGAGGACTATTGTGGTAGGATACACCCTCTGAGAGATTGTCAGGGTCCAGATTAAGGACTATGGACTTTATTCCAAATACAATGAGAAGACAGTGTTGACATTTCACTTAGGCGAGAGGAAACATCTTATTTATATTTTTAAATGGCCACCCTGGCTTCTGCAGATTTAATGGATCGTAAGGAAGAATTCTAAAGAATAGATGCAGATGCTAAGTAGGAGACAACTGCAGCAATCCTTGGAGGGATAATGGTACCTTGAACCCTGGGTCATAGCAGTAGAAATGGAGAGAAGTGGGCATAATACGTTTTGAAAATAGACTTGACAGAACTTGATGATGATTTGGATTTGAGAAAGAATAAAGAAAAAAGAAAAATCAAGAACAGCTTCCAGGATTTGGAAACTGAGAGAATACTGTTTCCATTTGGTGGGTTGGCAGTGGCCGTTGGAAGAACAGATTTGGGTTTGGTAATCAAAAGTTCTGATGTGGACACAATAAATCGCATCTCTGTGGAGATTTCTAGTTGGAAGTTGGAGAAATGAATCTGGATTTCAATGAACAGGATATAATATTACAGTTTAGATCAGGATTAAGAAGACATTTTGTGAATTTATTTTTATAAATCTTTCTTTTTTAAAGTTTAACATTGTTTCCCTAGTTTGGTATCAAAATATTATAGCCTTTGAAATAAAATGACTTAAGGCAAAGTCTTCTACAACAGGTAAGTCATTAGAGCTTATCCATGTGTCATAAATTCATTGTTAATGTATTATTAGAGCAAGGCAGACAAGAACACATTTACTGATGAAACACAAGACATTTTCTTAAGGAAAATAAATAGTTGAAAGGAAATAAAATATATGTAAGGGCAAGAAATTCTTTTGATACTGTTTGGATGGATCTTTTTTGAGCTGCCAAAGGGATTATTAAATAGCACCTCCAGTTTACAAGGAAGATAAAATGTAGGTCCCACACATTGTCCAAAAAACTTTTACATTTGGGTGTTAGCGATTCATTGCTACTATCTTGGCCAAACCTGTATTAGGAGAGAAGTTTTCTCCCAAATGCATTTACTTTCTTAGAATCTTGTCAATTTTTAAGCTTTGAAGAACTCAGTTTATAATGTATGGATTTAGATTAGAAAGCCTGGGAAGGAAATAAAATTATATTTGTCACAGATTCAATTTCTCTGAAAGAAAGCCCCCCCCAAAACCAAACAAATAAACAATTAAAAAAACAAACAAACATAGATTTGCAGCTTCTTTGAATATATATTATCTCCAGTTTAGAAAGCGTAATCCTTAAGGGCAGTGACCTAGTTCCATCAAAGGCTACCCAAGTGTTACTATCAAACAAGTCAGGATGGTTTTCATTTTCAGGTCATAGAAAATTACCAATTCTCTGGAAACAGTAAGTCTTATCTTTATGACTTGCTTAATGTGCATTGGGCTTTCTTCCCACCCTGTGGAAATGTGCTCTGCTAGTCTTCTAAAAGAAGCCAGGTACAGAAAAACCAACCAAGGTTTGCCACCCTCAACTTGAGCCTGTAGGGAGGTGTCATAGATTTTCAGGTTATTGGAAATCAATGCTAATTGGAATTCTTCTCAAAGCAGCAAAAATATTACCTGGAGCAGCCTTGCAGACATATCTAGATTTAAGTTTAACAGTCCCGCCACTGAACTAAATATTGTCTGGAGAGAGAGACTTTTGATCATGCTTATATTTCAAAGGAAGATTCCTACTCCTTGAATTTGTATCGTATTTCTAAGAGTCTGTGAACCTAGAGAACTAATCATTCCTGGTTGATGGGACACAGAAAGGAATACAGTTTGCTTTGCGGTAACATTCAGTTGATGTTTTCTGAGTCAGTGATGCTCAAATAACAGTGCCTATTCAAAAGATTACATGTGCATATTTGAAAGCAAAGTTGACCTGATTTCTACTATCACAAATAGTAGAAATCCTCAAAGTCTTTCCTGAAAGCACATATACTCCTGCACACATGCAGGCATGCACAGGCACTTCAGGAACTGAAGCTTGCCTGGTAAATCATTCAGTTCCAAATTCATTAGCCCCCCAAAAAGCTGAATTCATTTTGAAGTCCAGGAATGTTAGAAGAAAGCAAAACCCAAAACTGCCTGCCCAACTTTAAAACGGGGTTTTGAAAATTAAGGATACATCAGTCAGTGGCTTATACCTTTAACCTTTCACTTCTGGAATAACTTTCTGGTGCAGGGCATCACTGTGCCTGTTTCTAGCACAATGTATCATTTCTAAACATGTAAATTCCTTGGATTCCAAGAAAGGAGTCCTGGAGGAAATGAATCCTGATTAAATCTGAAGGCATTCTAGAGTTGTGTAATTACTGTTAATTATAAAATTATAGCTGTTTATGTTCCATTCTTTCCGAGTAAGAGAGTAAGTGTGTACTGTTTCTTAGCCTTGTTCAGGTACTGCTGGGGTGATATATTTATGTTTCAGAATTACACTAAAAACCATAAATGGCCAGGGAAGTCACCAGAATGACTTCAAATATCACTTAATTGTGAACATGCTTATAGGAGAAACTTATGTGAGCAAATATATTTTTTATTACCATGCCATTTTTACTTTTCCAGGTGAAGGTATGCTACAAAGGATTTTCTTAAAGTCTTATTTTATACACAGTGCTTACTTTTAAAAATTTAAGTCAATATTAGCCTATAAAATTTTAGAATGTTAATATGAAACATTCTCGGTATAGATATTGTGCTTCCTGACGGTGGTTCCTTAAATGTTATGGAGGTGATGAGCACTGCATTGACCTCACTGCTTATGGTTAGGGGTTTTACAGCCTCTAGCTCTGAGATGACAATATGGGTTATAGGTTCCTGTCCATTAAGTATATCTATCCAAGAATATAAAAGAAACCTGTTTCTCATTTGTGTAATCATTTCCCATGTCTGGAACCACGTACCATGTGGCAGACTGAAACCTGGAACTTCTGGCTCCAACATTTTGGTCTGAGGACAATTAAAGTGACTATACCAATAATCTGTTAACTACAAAGTTAAAGAAACTGTGAATTGTGAAAAAGATTGTGAAAATCCTTTTAGTGTCGTTCCTGCTTCATCGGGCAAAGGCATGAACTTTCTGTAGCTCTTTGTACTCTAACTTCATGGGCTGCTAGGTGGCTGAATTAACAAGATGAAAAAACCTATGCTCTTAAGATCACTCCATTCCCCTTTCTGGGTTCTTATATGCATTCACAAATATTTAAGAAGCCAGTTTTGTGTCATATTCTGAGGCTTTTATGGTTATCAAAAGCAGACCTTGAACCTTGACTGATTTCATGGAGCTTACCATCCAGTGGAGAAATCAAATATTAATCAGTTGATCACTGAAATAAATATAAAGTTGAAAAGACACTAGAGAGGACAGTACTATGAAAGCATATAATAGAACAAGCAGAATCATCCAAGGCCAGGAAAAGCTTCCCTGAGAAAGTGATGGTTTAAACTGTGATGTGAGAGTAGGTAGGAATTAATATATTCAATGAAAATATAATAACAAAAGGAAAACATGTCTTGTGTGATGCTGATTTGTTTTCTTTTAAAAATTATTTGTATTAGAATAGTTTTAGATTCATAGGAAAGTTGTAAAGATAGTGCAGAGTTCTCAGATGCTCCACACCCCATTTCCTCTATTGTTAAGATATTACATCGGTGTAGTTCATTCCTCACAATTAATAAGCCTATATTGATACATGACTATAAACTAAACCCCATACTTTATTTGGATTTTATTAACATTCCCATAATGGCGATTCCTCTCCCAGATCCCTTCCAGGATATCAAATTGAATTTGGTCCCCATGTCTTCTTAGGCTGCTCTGGGCTCTGACAGTTAATTAGATTTTCCTTGTTTTTGATGACTTTGACAGTTTTGAGGAGTACCACTCAGGTGTTTTGTAGAAGGTCATTCTACTGGGGTTTATCTAAGGTTTGTATCACGTTTAGACGGGGGTTATGGGTTTGGGGGAGGAAGACCACAGAGGTGAAATGCCATCGTATCCTCATCGCATCATATCAAGGGGCCGTGCTATCAACAATCCACGTGAATGTTCACTGATGATATTCACCTTGATCACCTGGCAAAGGTAGTGTTTGCAAAGTGTCTCCACTGTAAATTTACTTTTCCTTTTTCATACTCTGCTCTTAAGAAGCAAGTTACCAAGTACAACTTACACTCACAGGATTTGGAGATAAACTCCATTTCCTTGACCAGGGAGTAGCTACTTAAATTTTTTTGGAACTCTTCTGTGTGGTAGATTTGTTTTAACAAATTTTAAAATTTGTTAAATTTTAAATGGCTCACAATTTAACCATAAAAATATTGACTATACCTTTATCTGTGCAATGTGGTTTAAGGGGATTTTAAATACAGTATATTTGTCTGTACTTTTCTGTATTTCCAAAATTTGTACAATGAATGTGGTTTTATTATAAACAAATGTCATTTGAAATAAAAAAGAAACCAAGATGGGAAATAGTCTAGCATATTTAAATTTGGAATCTACACATTTACTACAATTAGATTTTTCTTTAATTTTTTGTGTTTTGAAATATATTCTATGAAGAGTGTGTATAAATTACATTTACAGCTTAAAGAAATGAAATTTATGATAAACATCAGTGTACCCATCATCCAGCTTAAGATATAACAATACCTTAGAAGCTCCACGTGCCCCTTTTGTGATTGTAGTTCTCTTTATTATAAATGGATTGTCATCTTGATATTTGTGTCCCTCGGCCCTTTGTTTTGTTTTATAGTTTTAACAAATATTTATGTATGCTTAGACAGTTTTCATAACAATATAAATGGAAAAGTACTTGTGTCTTTTGCACAATATTATATTTGAAAGATTCAACCATAGTGTTGTATATAATTGTAGTTCATTTTCACTGCTGTATAGTGTTCCAATATATGAATTTATCAATAGTATATTTATTGTCTCTAATATTGATGGCCATTTGAATGATTTTAGGTTTATGAATATCATGAACAATGCTGCTACAAACATTCCTGTGTAATGTGTCTTGGTGCCTGTGTGTAAGAATTTCTATAAGGTATATATCTAACAGTTAAATGGATAGATTACAAAAAGCTACATTACTAAAATATGCCAGATTATTTTCCAAATTTTTTTGCCCAATTTGTATCTCTGCCAACCGTGAATGAGTTATGATTGTGCCATAGTCTTGCCAATTCTCAATATTCTTAGAGTTTTAAAATATTGCCAGTGTTTTGTGTGTGAAATAAAAAGTGGTTTTAATTAAAAGCAGTTTTAATTTTACCTGATTAGTATTCAAAAAGAGCATGTATTTTCTTTTTTAATTGGCCATTTCTTTTCCCACATTTGTGAAACACTTATTTTCACGCTGCTTATTTTTAATGCAGATTGCCTTATTTTCACACTGCTTATTTCACACTGAAAACACTGCTTATTTTTAATGCAGATTGCCTTTATTCATATTGATTTAGATTTCTGTGTATATTCTGAAATCTTTTCACTGGTAAGTATTACAAATATCTCCCAATTTTGGGTTTGTCTTTACATATTTGTTATTCTATTTATCATGACTTTTAATAAACAGAGGTTTTTCTATTTATCAAATATCCCTTTTGTGGTTTATATTCTTTGTTTAATCCTTTAAAAAGAGATTATCCCAACCACATGATCCTAAAAATGTTCTCTATACTTTCTTCTAAAAGTTTATTTTTCTTTTACGTTTATCTTTTTGTTTCATGCAGAATTGATTTTTGTTAATGATATGAAATAAGGATTTTTAAAAATAAATTTGTTTATTTACTTATTGATTTTTGCCTGCATTGGGTCTTCATTGCTGTGTGCAGACTTCCTCTAGTTGCGGCGAGTGGGGGCTACTCTTCCTTGCGGTGCACGGGCTTCTCATTGCAGTGGCTTCTCTTGTTGCAGAGCACGGGCTCTACGTGCACAGGCTTCAGTAGTTGTGGTTCGCGGTCTCAGTAGTTGTAGCTAATGGGCTCTAGAGCACAGGCTCAGTAGTTGTGGCGCACGGGCTTAGTTGCTCCACGGCTTGTGGGATCTTCCCGGACCAGGGCTGGAACCCATGTTCCCTGCATTGGCAGGCGGATTCTTAACCACTGCACCACCAGGGAAGCCCAGAAATAAGGATTTTTTTAAACTTGTTTTCTGTATAGTTAGTGCATTGTCCCAGCATTATTAAGTGGTCCGTAATTTATTCCCTATTCTTCAGTGTAAATTCTTTATATATTATACTTCAAGTTTATTTAGGTCTATTTCTGGGCTTTCCGTGCTGTTCTCTGGTTATTTATCTCTGCCAAGATCAGACAGATTTTCATCAGTTTGGCCTTATAATCAAGAAGAGGTTGTCTTGTATAATTAGAAGTGGTTTCATTATTCTCAAACCTTAGCCTCCTGATATCCACAGTATTGTCAACTTTATATGTTCACAAAAACATCCCTCTTAATTGAAATTGCATTGATTTTTAAATCAATTTGAGTAGAAGTAACATTTTTAACACATTGTAACTTCCTATTTATAAAATACATATACATGGATATATAATATAATAATATAATATAAATAATATAAACAACAATAGTATATAATTATGTACGTATTTGTATAGATCTCCTTTAATATATTTAAACTAATTTTATAGTACTTCCTTAAAGGTCTTGATAACTTTTGGGAAACTTATTCCTGATAATTAATGTATATATATGTATAAAATTTATAATTAGTAGTAATATTATACAACATATAATTATATTAATTATATAATTTATTAATATATAATATCAACAACATATATTATAGATAATATATAATACAACGCTGACAATATAAATGTTAATTGTTATATATAACAGTATATATATTTATATAGGCTTCTTTTAATATATTTTAAAGTAGTTTTATAGTACTTACATAATAGCCTTGATAGCTTTTAGGAGACTTATTCCTGATACTTCATATTATGCACTAATATTGTGACTGGTAGGTATTTTTAATAACACTTTCTAACTGTGGGTGGTATATAAAGTGTAATTAAAATTTTATATTGATCTTTTATTTAGCAACAGTGCTAAACTCTTTGTAATCAGATAATCTTATGGATTATTTTTAATGTAAATAAGCTTATCAGCTGGGAAAAGTGGTGGTATTTTCCTTCCTTTCCAAATTTTGTACCTGTTCTTTATTTTAGTTGTCTCATTTCAATTGCTGTCATGTCTAGTACAGTATTGAATAAACATTATTTTAGCTATCATTATAATCTTGTTCTTGATTTTACATTGTTATATTATTAATATTTGTTTATAATTATATATCAAATGTATATCAAAATAATATAATTATACCAAAGTACTGGTGGCTGCAGTTTCTTTTATGTTTGATTTGTATATTAGATCAAGAAATGTCCTTTAGTGTAGCCAGAGTTAATCTGATTCAGATGGTAAGATATGTTCACATTAACTGTATTTGTTTTGTGAATATTTTTAAATATACTGTTAGTGCTAAAAATAAATACTAATATATGTATAAAAACTATATTTCCATATATATTGATTTAGTTCAATATTTAATCTAGATTAAACATACTAAGAATCTATGTTACATATATTGATTTCAAACTTTTCCTCTATGTAGAAGCTACACATTTAACTAAAGTCTGTGTTACTCAGTTACTCAGTATGTATTTGGTCCCTTGCAGATTCATGTGTATAGTGGGTAGTAGGACAGAGAAGAAAACCATTTGGGCAATGGATTCTGAAGAACATTAATACAGAGCCTAAGTATCACTAATCTTACCCACATAGGTGTCTAGGAAACTATTTCTCTCTAACTCACACATGTGGCCATCACCAAGTTCCCAAAGAAATCAACAATATTTCACTAATATACATGAGGTTGCAGATTCCTTAGGTCCTTCGCTGGGGAAAGGTCACCCATTATTGTTTCCCTTTGAAGGAGAGAATGAAAAGAGATACAGTGCAAACTAGGCTCTTTCAACCCTCCTCCTGACCTTTATCCCTGCATCCTACTTGTTTTAAAAATATCTTTTTGATCACTCAATGGAAATTGAATTTGGAAGAAAATGTTTCCCTATAAGTAACCATTGTTGACAGGAGTTCAAAGTGAAACCAGTGAAAGTGTTTTAAAAGGCGACATCCTATCCTATTGTCAGATTTTGCTTGGATTGTAAAATATTTTGCAAGTTGAATGCAGAACGATCTTGGAATTGACAGTAGTATTTATCCTGCTTTCTTTCCGCTTTATGTACAGAAAGTTATCTTGTTGTGTGTGCATGTACATGCATACGTTTGAGTGTGTATGCATGTGTGCTTTCGCCTAGCTTTTCCTTTCCTGGGGAGTGAACAGCCCTGGTAACCGCCACTGTTACTTTGTCTCTCTAGCTCCTCAATTTCTGTTGCATCACTTTCCAATCGTGTCCAGAGAGGATTGTGATATTGAAATAATAGTATTATGTAAGAATTCCCTGGCCACATTACCTACTCATTCTTATGTGAATTAAAATGACATTTTAAGTGGCTGAATGTACAGACTGCACAGAATAGCTAAGAGTAGGCAAAGAAACATGTTTTTTTTCAAATTCAGCTATTAAGTTGTAAGATAAAGAATTACGTGTATTTAAACAGTTTTTTCAATAAATGACCAGTGTTTATATATGTATGCCCCCCTCCATATTCTTTCCCATTCATTCAAGAAAAAACAAGATAGAACAAAACAAAAAGAGGTTGTTCTAATATTCCAAAAATATATTCTTTGAGATGTTTGTACCGCATCTATTCTGAGGAAGGACAGTGAACAAAATACTTTGTTGATCCATTCTATTCCAGTAGATTGGGACTAAAAGTAGGACAGAGTTTTGTTGAAATTCAGATTTATTTTGAGGCTAAGTCTATTTCTTTGTAAGGATAAAAATAAAGTAAATCACCATAATTAAATGATTTTAATGATGAATTTTATGTTCTTTTTTGTGTCTGGGACATCCTTCTCTCTCTTTTATGGCTTAAATTCTTTCCCATTCTCATGAACCAACTTCTGCTCCATCACTTGTACAAAAACACCTCAATCAATCACCTAATAATGACTTTCTTTTCGTTAAAAATCCAGTGGCTTTCTTTCAGTGTTTGTCTACTATCTTAAAGCTCTTGGAGCCTAGGATTCCTAACTGTTTAAAAACTTAGTAGCCATTTTTAAAACAGTTTTAGTTTTATAGAAAAATCGAGCAGAAAGTACTGAGAATTCTCATATGCCCCCTCTTCCCTCCCATACATTTCCCCCTATTATTATTATCTTACATTAGAGTGATATGTTTGTTCAATCGATATTTTTTAAAGTTGAAAAGTATTTTTATTGCAGATAGTTTCATACACAATGTTAGTGATATTGATTTCCATCCCCTCCCACGATGGAGCCACATTCCGATCTCATAAAAACATTCAAGTTACACGATAGACGTTTTCATGTTTCTCTCTTTTTTAGTACCTGGGGGTTTGCTTTCGCTAGGTTTTCTATTTTAACCCACGCTTCTTCTCATTTTTTCATTTTTAGCTTCTCTCTCAGTTTCTCTGCTTTAAACTGCTGGGTGCAGTCATCAAATAGTTTTTGGTTCATCTCCATGAAGAGTTTCAGCGTGTTGTATTGATATATCAAGCCACGCCTTGTCTTGTTCCAGTGGGTCTTTCAGTTGTGGTACAAGGATGGAAACATGATGGGCAGAATCGTTGCTGCATTGTAACTGATTAGACTCATGATGTACTCGTTATTCCAGCAATATGGCACTTACTCTGCCTGGAAGTGGGGGCTAGAGACACACTTGGCTAAACGCTTCATGATCTTCACAAACTCTTGACAGTTCAATGACATCTGGAATCTCTTCTAATTCATTTAAGAACATTACTTCTTTTAGACTGTGAGTCTTTGGCCAGTGCTTGAGAAGAGCCATCACCACTGGTTCAGTGAGGGTGCTGTCCTTTTCTAAAAACTGAACGACACAGTGTGCCAGCTGAGGATGGTAAACGATCAGAGACTTCACTTTTTCCAAAGGTAATAACACCTTCAATAAGAAAATCTTGTGCTCTTCTTTCAGTGGTAAGGCAAATCCTTTTTTTAATATTTTATTGAAGTATAGTTGATTTACAATGTTGTGTTAATTTCTGCTGTACAGCAAAGAGATTGTTATACACACACACACACACACACACACACATATTCTTTTTCATATTCTTTTCCATCATGGTTTATCACAGGATAATGAATATAGTATCCTGTGCTATACAGTAGGACCTTGTTGTTTGTCCATCCTATTTATACTAGTTTGTATCTGCTAATCTCAAATTCCCAATCCTTCCTTACCCCACCCTCCATGCCCCTTCGCAACCACAAGTCGTCCTCTATGTCTGCGAGTTGTTTCTGTTTAATAGATATGTTCATTTGTTGTTTCTGTTTAATAGATATGTCATTTGTGTTGTATTTTAGATTCCATGTATAAGTGATATTATATGGTATTTGTCTTTCTCTTTCTGACTTACTTTGCTTACTATGATAATCTCTAGGTCTACCCATGTTGATGCAAATGGCATTATTTCATTCTTTTTCATGGCTGAGTTAATATTCCATTGGATATACGTACCACATCTTTATCCATTCATCTGTTGCTGGACATTTAGGTTGTTCCATGTCTTGGCTATTGTAAATAGTGCTGCTGTGAACATAGAGGTGCATGTAACTTTTTGAATTATAGTTTTGTCTGGGTCTATGCCCAGGATTGGGATTGCTGGATTATATGGTAACTATTTTTATTTTTACAAGGAGCCTCCATACTGTTCTCCATTGTGGCTGCACCAATTTACATTCTCACCAACAGTGTAAGAGGGTTCCCTTTTCTACACACCTTCTCCAACATTTATTACTTGTAGACTTTTTAATGGTGACCATTCTGACTGGTATGAGATGGTACCTCATTGTAGTTTGAGTTTGTGTTTCTCTAATAATTAGTGATGATGAGCATCTTTTCATGTGCCTATTGGCCATCTGTTTGTCTTCTTTGGAGGAATATGTATTTAGGTATTCTGCATATTTTTCAATTGGGTTGTTTCTTTTTGTTATTGAATTGTATGAGCTTTTTGTATATTTTGAAAATTAAGCCTTTGTCAGTTTCATCATTTGCAAATATTTTCTCCCAGTTCATATGTTGTCTTTTCGTTTTGTTTTTTTTTCTTGCTGTGCAAAATCTTATGTTCAATATTGATGAACCAATATTAAAACATTATTATTAACTAAAGTCTGTGGTTTACTCTTTGTGTTCTACAGTTCTATGGGTTTTGATATATATATATATAGTCATGTTTCTACCATTATAGTATTATACAGAATAGTTTGCCTAAAATATCCCTTCTGTTCCACCTATTCCTCCCTGCCCACTGTCTCTGATAACCACCATTTACTCTCTGTTGCTATGAGTTTGACTTTTTTATATTCCTCACATAAGTAAGATCATGCAGTATTTGTCTTTCTGTGTCTGGCTTATTTCACTTAGCATAATGTCCTCAATCTCCATTCATGTTATTGCAAATGGCAGGATTTCCTTCTTTTTAAGACTGAATAATATTCCATTATAGGTATATACATATATATGTGTGTGTGTGTGTGTGTGTGTGTGTGTGTGTGTATGTATGTATACACATACCTCCCATTTTCTTTATCCATTCATCTGTCAAGGGACACTTAGGTTATTTCCACATCTTGGGTACTGTGAATGATGCTGCAATGAATATGTGAATGCATGTATTTCTTTGAGATAGTGATTTTATTTTTCCTTTGAATATACCCTGAGAAGTAGTATTGCTGAATCATATGGTAGTTATAGTTTTAATTTTTTGAGGAACTTCCATACAGTTTGCCATAATGGCTGTACCAGTTTATAATCCCACCAGCAGTATATAAGGCTTCCCTTTTCTCCTCATCCTCAACATTTGCTATCTTCGACATTTTGATAAATATCCATCCCAAGAGATGTGAGGTGATATCTCATTGTGGTTATAATTTGCATTTCCCTGATGATTAGTGATAATACCTGTTATCTTGTTATATACCTGTTGGCCATCCCAAGAGATGTGAGGTGATATCTCATTGTGGTTATAATTTGCATTTCCCTGATGATTAGTGATAATACCTGTTATCTTGTTATATACCTGTTGGCCATCTGTATGCCCTCTTTAGAAAAATGTCTATTCAGGTCCTGTTATATACCTGTTGTTATATACCTGTTGGCCATCTGTATGCCCTCTTTAGAAAAATGTCTATTCAGGTCCTTTGCTCATTTTGTAATTGGGTTATTTGTTCTTTTGCCATTGAGTGTTATGAGTTCCTTTTATATTTTGGATATTAACCTCTTATTGTACATACAGTTTGTAAATATTTTCTCTCGTTCCTTTGGTTGCCTTTTCATTTTGTTGATTGTTTCCTGTGCAAAAACTTCTAGGTTTGATATAGTCCTACTTGTTTATTTTTGCTTCTGCTGCATGTGCTTTTATTGTCATTCAAAACAATCACTGCCAAGAACAATGTCAAGGAGATCTTGCCTCTTTTTTCTTCTAGGAGTTTTACAGTTTCAAGTCTTAGGCTTATATCGTGAATCCATTTTGAGTTGATTTTTTTTATATGTTATCCTTCTTTTCTTTGCTCGAAATATAAGCATTCTACTCTTTATGTATATTTTGGCAACAACTGTATTCTGTAAATTCCCCACTTGTATTTGTGGCCCTGGTTTCTATTCATTTAATACAAATTCAGTCATAATTTTTGTATATTTGTAACATTGACAATAAAATTAGGTTTAAATTAACATTGAGCCAGCTATGTTTTCACAAGGCACCACAGTGGCTGAAAGCTAATGTGTTTTCTTTTATTTCTTTTTCTGTATTAGGTAAAATGTTTCTGTGAGAAAGTGCTTTTCAGTTCATGGGTGTTTATACTACTTTCTGTTGCTCAACACACTTGTTTTAATCCTCTAGTCATGGTCTAAATGATATAATATGCTAGCCCACCGGGCACAACTAGACTTGAAAAAAACAGTTTCATGCTAGGTGTGGCTCATATGAGCCTTTACTGCTGGACCTTTACAAAATCATCCCAGAATATCTGCTTAGTCAGTAAAGATAATTTGTCCTAGCATCTCAAAATTTGAAAAGTTATCAGGAAGAAGAACATAGTGCATGAAAGTCATAATAATTTTGCCACCTGAAGGATATAGGTTAGAGGTAAACTTATGATTTTAATAAGAACATGCAAGTTGTCCCTTTTTTTTTTTCATAGAGCAATCTCCAGCTTTCTACATTTAATTACACTTGGCTTTGGAAGACCTCATAGAACTTCCGAAATGCTGTGCATCACACCTCTGTGGAACTTGAGGAAATGATTTTATTTTCCCTTTCTAGTTTTATTCCATTGGGGTAATAAAATAAAGACTTTAAATTTGAGATTTATGACTGCCTCTTTAAGCAGTGCTGGGACTTCTGTTAATGGTCTGACTTACTAGATTGAAAACTTTATAAAGGGCTCTATTTTTTATTTTTTTTTTATTTATTTTTTTTTAAAGGGCTCTATTTTTTAAATGCATGATTGTAAGACTGTGTTGTACAATTATGCACACATGAAAGAAAAATACAGAGCTAATAAGGATATCTGTGAAATGCATACTCCTAGAAACACCAATCCTCACAATATGGACAGAATTCTTTATTTTCCTCTAAACAGAGTTGATCACTGTTTTATAATCCTTATGGATAGCTGGCTTGTCCTAATTATCTTCTCAGTCCTGAAACATGTATTTCTCATATAGCAGGTATTCCATTTAATAACTACTGAAATAAATTTTATATAAATAGAATTTTCTCCAAATACCAGAAGACTTAGAAAAAATGGGAGAAATTATGCTGTTCCACAAAATATTTATGTAAAAGGAAACATTTGAAGGAAAGTATACTTAGTGCATTATCATGAAATGTAGAAATACAAAGTTGGAATGTTAAATTATTGCAAGGATTTGGAAGTAAGTCTGACATATTTTGTTTTAATTACGTGCCTCAATACTCACCACATAAGACCTCCCACTGTGTTGATCACATGATGGTCAACATTATTATCAAATATTTTTTATTGCTAGGCAAGATATGAAATAGAATCTTGAAATTATCTAAATAATTTAGTGTACATAGACTCTAAATTCAAATATGTCAGGCCAATCTAAATAATTCAGTGCACATAGACTCTAAATTCAAATATGTCAGGCCAAATAATACACTTTTTGACATTTTATTCATTAAAGTATTTCTCAGTCTCAGCCGTACTCAATGATGAAATTAGCATAAATCATCACTTCTGACTTTTGTCTCAAGCCTTTTGAGAAAAGCAATTGAATAAAAAGGGAAATTGTTTTGCTAGATTCAAGTAAGTAATATAAAATATTATTCTGATTCTCATACATTTTCAGACACTTATGAGAGCATGCAATGAAATAATAGATGTAAGATGCTTAGTCCTACACTGATGCAAGGCAAATATGCAATATTTGTTTGAAAACATTATTGTTGTCAGTTTTAAGTGGAGCTATCCTTCCTTTAGAATTCTAAATCATTCCATTAAAAATTAGAGACAATACATTGGAACACACATGAACTCCAACCTGTCTTTATAAAAACATCTCTATACTTGCCTTTTGATCTGCTGGAAAGGGTTTTCTGATATACTGTATATTGATTATACATAAAACATGTTCAATATATTAATTTTCTCCTTCTTTTAATAAAGAGGTTATTTTCTACAGTTGTTTCTAAATTTTAAATTGACCAGTAAATATAAATTTAGTTAGGATTTCATCTTTGCATAGAGAAGACTAGTCTTAAAATCTTCACAACTTAAAGTATTTTACATTTGTATAGGTACCAACCAAGATATGTTGCTTTATTATTAGTAATTCAGCTTGAGATCTCATAAATTCATAATTTCAGTTGGTAGTGCCTAAGAAATATTTGTATTTTTTGTTAGTTTCAACTGATGATAGACTATAACAGAAATTAATAACATCACCAGAACTATTTACAAATATCAAAAATATTATTTAGATATAAGAGAAATTATAGATATAGTCATGCTGCCAAATCATGTCACACAAATGCAAGGTAACGGTCAACATATATATGTGAGGACATTCTTACAGCACTAATTCCATGTGTCTATGAGTGAAATCACTGCACACAAATATTCACATCAAAGGTAGTGTTTTACTTTTGTAGCTGAGATACGTTAGTGCTGTTTCGTTTGGTGTGCTTTTCTATCTCACCTACCTGTATTATGATTTTGGGGGAGGGAGGAGGAGATATACATGTTTACATTTATTGTGTTATATGATGGCATCTTGTTCTAAATGTGCAGCTCTTCCTCTCTCTCTAACCCTTATGTTTGAAATGCATTGTTGAAAACAGCATTTTTCCTTCTCTTGCCTAAGAGGCTTGGGGACTAAAAACATGCAATTCCAAGTAAAGGATTAGGAGAGAAATGAAGTATTTTTGAGCTGAAGGGTATCATTAACTGAGGCACTGCTGAGATTGCAGCAGTTCAACACCACCATGTCAACCAAAAAAAAAAAAAAAAGTTTAAGATACTGTAAAGGAATCAGCCATTAAAGGAAAGATAAGAAATATCAGAAAAAATTCTGAAAAATGATATAACTATTCTGGTTGATAGTACAAATCGTGAATAAATCGTATACTGCAAGGGAAACATGAAAATAGGTTAGTATCTAGGACGTTGTATGCTGAATTCCTAGAGAAAAAAAAGGTGATAAACATATTGTCCCTTGCATTTCCTACAGCAGTAGAAAGAACTAATCTGTTGAAATTGTTGACTTCTATTGGACTCTAATAGGAATATGTTGTTTTCTGAAGGCTAGATTACTTATTTATGTTTTAGAAATGTATTCTCTGTGGGTTTAGTCAATGTCTTCTTTTTTTTTAATCCCCAAATGATTGTACAGCAATGTCAAGCATGTCCACAGATTTGTTGGGTGACACTGAAACCAAAACTTGTTCTCAGTTAATGATTGAAGTTATTAATTACTAATTAATTATGAATTTCCAGTATTGATATTTTCAACTTTCTAAATTATCACATAACCAAAGGTATTAATTTCAACTCAGAAAGTTTGGAGAAAGAGTATAGAAAATTGATATTTTCCCTATTCAGGAAGGAGAAGGGGATAAGCAAGAGTCTCACAGGAAAGTGAGATGAAAATGCTGGAATAATTTCTATATCCAACAATTAGTAAACACGGTTAGAATTCCCTAATTTTATTTGTAGTTGGATTAATTCCTATTATTTCATAAATGTCAGTACTTGTATATACACCCATGTATAAAACTCAAATCCAAATGATGAACTTCCTACAGCATCTGCATAAGCATATTTTGTTGATTTCCCTCTCTTCTCCCCACCCTTAGACTCGAAACTCTTTGATGCTTCCTCTTTACCCCGTTCTTAAGCATTTGACACAGCCACCAAATGTCAATAGCTCATGTGTATATTTTGAATAAAATGAAAACAAGAGCTGAAAATGTTCCCATGACTGCCACAGCTCATTATGACAGAGTTGTGAAGATGTACCTTTTTGACATAAATAGATGAAAGTTGAGTATGTGCCAGGGCTTGGTTTGCAGCCATGCCTTCTTTCATTATTTCTTATTTTGGATAGGAAACTCCAAAAGTTAAGCTTCTCTAACGTGTCCTAAACTATTATCCTTCTCAAGTTATTCCAAAAATTTGAAGAGGAAGGAACACTTCGGAACTCCTTCTATGAGGCCAGCATCACCCTGATACTAAAACCAGACAAAAATATCACAAAAAGAAAGATTACAGGCCAATATCACTGATGAACATAGATGCAAAAATCCTCAACAAAATATTAGCAAACCAAGTCTAACAATACATTGAAAGAATCATATAACATGATCAAGTGGATTTAACCCAGGGATGCAAGCATGGTTCAATACCTGCAAATCAATCAGTGTAGTACATCACATTAACAAATTGAAGAATAAAAAATGTATGATCATCTCAATAGATGCAGAAAAAGCTTTTAACAAAATTCAACATCCATTTATGGTAGAAACTCTCCAGAAAGTGGGTATAGAGGGAACATACCTCAACATAATAAAGACTATTTATAACAAACCGACAGGTAATGTCATACTCACTGGTGAAAACCTGAAAGCATCTCCTCTAAGATCAGGAACAAGATAAGGATGCCCACTCTTGCCCATCTTATTCAGTATAGTATTGGAAGTTCTAGCCACAGCAACCAGAGAAGAAAAAGAAATAAAAAGGAATCCAAATTAGAAAGGAAGAAGTAAAACTGTCACTGTTTGCAGATGACATGCTATACATAGAAAATTCTAAGACAGCATCAGGAAAATACTACAGCTCATTAATGAATTCAGTGGTTTCAGGATACAAAATTAATATACAGAAATCTGTTGAATTTCAATACACTAAAAAAAAACTATCAGAAAGAGAAATTAAAGAAACAATCTCATTCATAATCACATCAAAAAGAATAAAATTCCTAGGAATACACCTACCTAAGGAGATAAAATACCTGTACTCTGAAAACCATAAGATGCTAATGAAAGAAATTGAAGATGATATAAACTGATAGAAAGATACACCTTGTTCATGGTTTGAAAGAATTAATATTGTTAAAATGACCATACTACCCAAGGCAATCTACAGATTCAATGCAATCCCTTTCAAAATACCAGTGACGTTTTTCACAGAACTAGAATAAATAATTTTAAAAGTTATACAATTTTAAAAGTTGTATAAACTAACACAACATTGTAAAGCAACTATACTCCAATAAAAATTAATTTAAAAATTTGTATAGAAACACAAAAAAACCTGAATAGCCAAAACAATCTTAAGAAAGAACAGAGCTGGAGGTATCACACTTGTTACTTTCAAATGATTTAGCAAGATGATTGATAAATTAATGGCTGACTGGCTGGATGGCTGGATGGATGGAAGGAGAGAGCAAATATGGAAACATGCATTTAATTGTTGAATCTAGTGGTAGGTACTTAGATTATTGTATAATTCTTTCCAATTTTTGGCATGCTGGAAAACTTTCAAAATTGTAAAGCAAATACTGAAGGAAAACGCAAAAAATGCTTTATATTGGCCTTATTAGTAGCAAATCCAAGACATGGATTTTTGAGCAAGTGATATATATAAAGGAGTACGCTTATGCAAAATCTTTGACAGAGTGAAGGAAAAATATATAGATTGATGCTAACAAACTTAAAGGTTAATGATTTTAAAGTGGCTGTTTGTTTTTCCCATAAGAGAGTATAGGTAATGAATTAATAAAATAAAAACTAAAATTTTCTGATGAAACGATGATTTTTATAATTCCAGTTTTTGCTCGTGAGTAATCATTCTATTCAAGAAATTGTAATTCTTCAAACTGACTCCCCCCCCTTTTAAAGTGTTATTATATCCAAATAAGATTGGCATTAAATGTTGGCTGGAACACTCAAAGCTCACATACAGATAAAACAGTATGATTTGCCTGTTTGTAAAGCATCATATAGCACACACAAATCATACAATTCAGAACTGCATGAAGTATGCCACTGTTTGAGTATAACATGGCATTTTTCGAGGTGGGATTATTAGATCATCTAGTAATAGTGGTTCTTGAAAATTGAGGGTCTCAGAGGTTAAATGAATTGCATAAAACCAGTCATTAGTCGTTAAGTCAGAGTTCAAATTCTGACTTTTGGACTACAGATCTCATCTAAATCTACTCTGCCACCCTTCATTCCCAAGTAGTTTGGATCTGGGTGGACCCTGAATTAATAAAATTCTCATTAGATCTTTCCCCCTCCCAGCTGCGAGAAATTAATTTGAGCTACTGGAATTGGCAGGGACAAATCTCTTTCCTTCCTATAAAAAGAAGATCAAGTTGCTATTACATTTCTGGGCTTGAAATAAATCTAATAGTATAATAATAATCAGATTGAAAACAAATAAATGTTATATTTAAATGATTGAATTTCACTAAGTTAGAAAGCTAAAACGTAATCATTGCCAAATAAATCCTACAGCTTCCCTAAGAATCTTGGATCTTTAGATACATATTAACTGTTCAGCTGGAGAGAATGTTCTTTTTTCTTCACCCATATGTATGAACTATTCAAGTTATTATCTGATAAGGTTACTTTTAAAAATCACTATACTTCTGAGGTGGTACACTTAATATTGAAAACCTGGAAAATTATTATTTGCAAAAAAATATAAAAGCTAAGTACATTTGCTGTGATTTAGGAAGTACTGTTAACTATCCCTGAATAAACTGCTTCTATAAATATGTTTTTATTTTTTGTTTGCTTATTTGTTTACAGGTTGATAAAATAAAGTTACACATGACACAAATCTGTTTATTTTGATAGCTGAATCACGACTTAACTACTTCTAAAATTATACTAACCAATGCTTGGCTATTAAGGTTGCTGTTTATTTCACAAAGTGTAGGTTTAATTCACTGTCAACAAGGTTGGTTCATTCATGTACGGCATTACATAAGATTCTAGGTTCTTTGTTAAAAAACATAAACGGCACTTACTGCCTTCTCCATTTTAGAAAATGCAACTATTTTCAACCTCCCTTTTTGAAGACTTGTTATCTTTATATTGTATTTATGTTATCAGTAGGGAAGATGTAGATAAACATTTGGCTTTGGGGTAGAATGGAAGGGGTAACAGGTGGTTCTAAAGGTTTTCTCTAGACTCAGGGATACCATAAGCTTTCAGTCTTGGTCCATTCACCTTGTAATGTGAATCCAAGAGATTATTAGGAGCACACCTATATACCAGATTCAAGATCAGTGAAACTCCAGTTAAGGAATACACACCTGACATTGCACCTGGTGGCCATGATTGTGTATTAAGTCCTGAGAACCAGCACTGATGAGACCCAGATACTTAAAGGGTGGAGAGTTGTCTGTATTTCACAGACTGTGTTAAGGGCCCATCGTGGACACCTGTTGGGCTACATGACTAAACAGGTTTAAACACTAAAGGGATTCCAGAGTCCTGTGTTGGATTTGTAAACACACACTCAACCCCATTTCTCATGTCCAAGCACATCCCAAATTCCGATTGACTTGAGCATCACGAAATGGGCTCAGGTTTCAGAAGACTCCTGTTGTGACATTTCAGGATGTGCCATGATGTTTTCTGTCTTCCATCCTGTCTTTTCAATAGCTGTCTTTGGTGCTGAGTACAGCCTATTGTGCTTCTCAATGCATTTATAAATCTGGATCCAGACCATCCTACCAAATCAAGCAGAGTTGGTGTTCAGGAGGGCTAAGATTTTTTTCCCTATACATTAGAATTATTTTTCCCCTATACTGATATTTTCTTACCTTAATGAACATTCTGTTCATACTATGACTCCATGTTGGATAAGCACCACTTACTCCCTTCCTCAGAACATACACATAAAATCACATACATTTAAGCCCATGCTCTGGAGATCTGCTGTAACTTGGAGTGACTAAAGAAATAATGTACCTTGAACCACATTCAAGTGTGTTTAGTCATCATGCTATTGGAAAGAACAGTGGCTTTAAAAATTTAACAGTCCTTACAATCAGCGGAAGTGTTTTTTCGGCTACATGGCCGCATCCTACCAATTCTTATTATTTATGGGTGAGGGCAGTGAGGTGCTTTTCTAACAAGCACCTTCATGTGATTCTTATGAAGAACCTCAACATGCACGAAGTTGCTTTCTTATGTTTAGTTTTCTGGTTTACTCTTTTTGTGTGGAACACCTTAAGGATTTAGGGGGAAGAGAAAACAAGAGATGATTTCCATGTACATTCTTAATGTGACATAAGATGGCTTTTATAGATGTGAATTCAATACTCTTTTAATCTTGGGATGAAATGTGGCTATAAACTGTGGTATATAAAGATAATTGCATGTACTAGAAATCTCTGTAACTTTGGAAAGAAGATCTAAGCTTCCTTTCTCATGGAAGATACTAAGGACTGTATTATCCTGTAAAATGGATAGGAAAGGGATCCCAATAATATGTTATACTTGCTCTCAAAAGACGCAGCAAGATCCTCAGCATAACATAACTGCGCAGAGACCCACAAACAGTACAGAGCAGGCCGCTGCAGTGGGCGTATAGATGCTATCCTAGAAATAAATAACAGTGGCCATTCTACTCTAGAATCTACTAATATGACTAAAATTATAAACTAGCAATGTTTAATCCAAATACTATTTAAAACTTAGAGGGAATCTTTTTCCTAAATTGTATATTTACAATGGGCAAAGCAATTCAGAATGGCTGAATATGAAGGACAAATATATTCAAATAGCATAACCAATTAATATTCAGTGTTTTTGAAATAGATTGTGGTTAACTCTTGCCTTTCTTCTTTTATAAGAGTGTTGATTTGATCATTTGCATTTAGAATCTTTTTGCATCATATCTGTATATCTCCATCTGAGAGTAAAGACATTTAGAGTGAGGAGGGTTGTTGGGAGGCAAAAGAACAATTGGTTGCCTAAAGAAAGGAAAAAGAGACTATCTAAATTCTTGGTCAAACATAAAGAGTACTCTATCCCTGACTATAGAAAATATTTGTGTTAAAGTAAGTCATTTTTGAAGTTAAAGTATCCCACCTTTTCTGCATACGGTAATATATTATTTTCTATAAAATCTGTTGACTTACAGATTCCGAAATACTCACAATTGGGAATCACTAGGGAGAAAGACATGTGGTCAGTGGCTATAATTTATTGAAAAATATATATCAATACACACACACACACACACTCCGTATACATCCAACCCTCCAAAGCACCCTGAGGAGTAGGCATTATTAATCTTCATTTTATAGATGAGAAATCCGGGGCTCAGCGTACTTAAGTAACTTGCTTGTGGTTACACAGCTAATAAATGCTAGTACTGAGTTAACAGAAAAACAGGTCTGCGTGGTCCCACACTTATTCTTTTTTTCCCTGTATTTGTCATTTTATTTTACTTTATTTTCATTGAAATATAGTTGTGTTAGTTTGGGTGTACAGCAAAGTGATTCAGTTTTACATATATAAATATATATGTATTCTTTTTTTATATTCTCTTTCATTATAGGCTATTACAAGATATTGAGTAGAGTTCCCATGCTATACAGTAGGTCCTTGGTGGTTATCTATTTTATATATAGTAGTGTGTATATTTTAATCGCAAACTCCTAATTTATCTCCCCCCTCCCCACTACCCACTTGGTAACCATAAGTTTGTTTTCTATGTCTGTGAGTCTATTTCTATTTTGTAAATAAGTTAATTTGTATCATAAGTGATATCATATGATATTTGCCTTTCTCTATCTGGCTTACTTCATACTTATTCTTCACCATTATATGCTGTTCCCAGAGACAGAAACAGATGCCAAGAGGTAGAAACAAAGGATCTGAGTCTCATTGTTGACCAAGAAATCCAGGAAACAATCCCAGACAGTCGTAGAACCATATTACTGTTGAGGACCCAAATGATACCTTAAAATAAGACCCCTTTAAGTGGGATAACGTTAGTGAGTTTCTCTTCTTTGGAAAAAAAATAAGTAAATAAAATAATTAAAATGAGGCATGCAAGTGGGAAAAACACTTTTTCCATCAATGCCTTTCCATCAAAGATACATGTAAACAAATAATTTCAATGCAATACTTCACATAGCCGAAATCAGTATTTTGGGATACAGAGAAGAGGAAAAATCAAAAGGCTGTATGTGACTGTCAAGGAATATTTTGAAAGGAGGTACCATTTCAGATGGGTTTACAAGTAAAGGTCGGAACTTGTTATTTGTAGGAAGGGGGAAGTCATTTTCTGGCTAATGCAAGAAAAATGATGTGCTCTGTTGATATAATTAAGTACAAACGTTGTGCATAATTTGAGGACTCCTTCACCTTTACAAATCACTTAAGTGACCCTACATTTCTAGGGGCTTCCATAACTTCTGAACCATGAAACCTGAGTGATTAACAGTTTGAAAGAATTAATTTGCATTTCCAAAGCAAGACAGAGGTTTTTATTTTCAGTTGTCAACTTTCTCTATTAAAATGAACCCCAGGCTTTCAGAGATCACTTCATGGTTTTGCCCTTTTTCCTGCTGATCCATGTTGCCTTATACTGAATTTAAGGAGACTCAAGGTAGCTTAATTAAATTTGCTGAAGCTCTTTGCAAAGCCACATTGGGGGCAATTTAATTTTTTTTTCTGTTTAGCTGGTTAAGAAAAGAAATTCAGGCACAACTGTATAAAATACTGTTTTAATTAGATCCAAAGAGAAATGTGGCTTTGGATTCTTATTAAAGTTCCTTAATTATGAAAATTAATTTTAAAAGACATAGTAACTTTGTTTTACAAAAGTGAACATGTTTGTGAAGTTACTTTGCACTGTCCATGAGAAAAAAGGTAATGAGTCAAATTTTGTTCCTTTCATTATTTTTGTCAGTAAACAAAGTCTCAAATCAAGACAGGGTAATTTTCAGGAACTCCTGAAAAAAAATAAAGTAAAAAAATAAAAAAGAATCAGACATAAATTCACATCTCAAAGTGTTAAAATTTTCCAAAGCAAGAAAGGGGAGCCACCCACTATGTATCCAAATGAATTTCTGAAGAAATACTTGAGCATATTTTTAGGCAATTAATATATATAGTTTGGCCTCTCTTTTCTAAAATATATTTCTTTTTAATAAAGTAAAAATCTCAGTAACAAAAATCAACAATAAATAAATTCAGTGCTAAATATTATAAACATCTCTCACATCTCTTCAGATGTCTAAGTAAATTATCATTGAAATTGTCTTTTCTCAATGAGATTGGTGAATGATTTCTGTGCTTTGGCAACTTGTACTTTCTCATCCCAACACACAGCAAAGAAATATAGATCCACATGCCTGATAAGTTGCAAAACTCTAACTAGTTTTATGGTTTCCATATATAAAATTGACTTAACATTAAAATAATGAATTTAGAACATCTTCACCATATCAGTGCACTGTGATGTAACCAAAATATTGCCTGTGATACTCCTGTGTGCACCATAGCCAGCTTAATTGTTTGAACAAAGTCAGTAACTTGTCATTGGTTTAAACATCCAATGTAATACAGTATACGATCAGTATATAATACAGTATTATATACAGATTGTATACAGTAATATACAGTATACAATCAGTATATTACAGAACTAGAAACACATTCAAATGGAGATAGAGAGAGGGATAGATTTCAGAAAAATGTTTACACACTTACTTATACTAACATATTGTCTCTCTGCTCTCTTTCACAGACATACATACATTACAAGTACATACATACCCTACTCTGTTTTCACTTTGCATACTCCAATTTGCATTATGTGAATAGTGCTACAGTTTGAAGATTAGTTATACTTATTAAATTCACTGGATAGATAGATATATAGATAGAGGTATAGATATAAATATAGATAGAGATGTAGACATAGATGTAGATGTATACATAAATATTGATTTTTTTGATTAGCTACTTGAATTTATCCATATAGATACAGTTTGAGATAATGGATTTCTATATTATTTCTCAGATGTGAATTTTTCATACTTTCCAATAATTTTGTCCACTGTTTACTATTTATGGTTATAATAAAATCTTGTCAAAATAAAGCATAAATAAAATATGTTTCATTTCAAATTTCTATTAATTTTTCAAAATCAAGATTTGGCATTTAACAGACTACTTGGTGGAAAGAACATAGGCTTTGGAGCCATATCTAGACTGAATATATGCTTCGTCACTTAGAGCCCATGTAATGTAGAGAAAGTTGCTTAACAACTCTGGGATACAACATCCATATCTATAAAAAAGAGGATAACTCATACTTATCTCAGACTCTATAAATATGTTATTGTTTGACTCAGAACCACTTATTCTCATGTTCTTATGTTTAATTCTTATGTTGAATATAAACATTTATTATTGTAGACATATATTTATATTTTTCTATCTCTCAAATTCTTTTTCAGTTCATTCAATGCTAAATTTCATTAGTGAATGATGAAACCATCATATTAAAACAGAGAGAAATATAAAAACACTGAACTGTATGAGTTTTAAGTATTATTTTGATGTTTATATTTGTTTTACTGTTGGGGAGTGGGAAATTATCTAATGAATATAGTCTGAGGAGAGATTGATAGCATATCATGGTAACACACATTTAAGTTTCTACCTCATCTTGTTTTCAGTATTAAAAAGGAGCAATGACCAAAAACAATTCCTAAAAGTGGTTTTCTTAATTGTTCACTGTTCATCATATCTATAAAATCTCCTCTAGGATTGAATTTGTTACTTTGCCTTTGTGAATTAAATTTGCTTTGCTATATCTCCAATTTTTCATCTTGTCTTTTAAACAGTTTGCTATCAAATTGTGGCCTAAGCTCACAGGGCATTATCTTCATGAGGAGAGTTCACCTCTGTAACACTGGAAAGTTGTGGAACTGAATTCAGGCAAGATGAGAAAGAGGCTTCAGGATTGTGTATTAAATTCTAATGTATTTTCATAAAATAACTTGCCAAGTGTTCATAATTAGGATATCCTCTCATTGTTATTGGGTACTTTATAAGAGACTATCTGGTATCAAGCTCAGTGAAAACAATCATAACAATTTCTTTTCTGAAGTATATATATAGGTTAAAAATAATTTATTTTTTCTTATACATTAAAGTTGCATAAGTCACTTAATCCAAGAGTTCCTTTCACACATTTTATGTAATTTTCTTATACTCAGACTTTTCCACTCATGTCAAGTTAAAGTTTCAAGTTGAACATATACACTGTTGACCTGAAACAAATAGACTGCCAGTTATTTCTCCAGCAAAGATGAGTTTGTTTGGGATTAGCAGAGAGTCGCAATTCAGGGTCTGCAACCATGGTGAGCCACTTGTGTGTCCCTGCAGGGGAAGGGAAGGAGGTCATTTTACAGAGGGGAAAAGGAAGTTGGAGGGCTATGGTAAACAGAGTCCATGGCTTTTCATTGGCTGAATCCTTGCCAGGAAAAAAGGGTAGTCTTTCTTCATGTTGGGCTTGGCTGTTGTCACAGGATATGAGAGTTCCTCTTTCTGGTCTCCCAACACCATTTAATTGAGGTTTCTGTTTATTAATTTTTACAATACTTTCCATAAGCCAAAAGGACCATGTTTAAGTAATAGTTTTCTAAGAAATAAGAATAAACATCTTAAGCTAAGCTGGAAAAGTAATTAAAATTGAAACCAACACAACCTTTTTTCTCATTCTAAGAAATTTCCACTCAAAACTAGGCATGTCATTTTAAGGCAAAGCTATGTTGATATATATAGAATATTTTGAACAATAGTTTGTAGTGATTTTGCCAGAATGGCAGTAATGCCATTGACCTGGTGAAAGAATTTTGTCTCATTTTTATAAATTTTTATCATTTATTTGCTTAATGTAGTGATAATCTGATGATATGAATGTAGCCAATTAAAAATCATCCATTTTTTTTAGATTTACCTTCATAAAAAATGCAGAATATGTTTTGCCATTTGCAAAAAGTTCACTAGTATTTTGTGAGTGAAGTTAGCAAGAGGCAGAATTCTTTTTTGCTGAGTTATAATTGCATATAAAATAAATATAAATATGAAAAAAGTAAGAGAATTCCAGAAATGCTGGAACTCTTGGAATATTCTTGGGTGTAAGCTTGTACAAACAATGCTGCTGTGTTTGAGGGGATAAGGATTGCTTTAAAGCCATTCCTTATTCAATTCCAGAAAGATAATATCTAGGGGAGTATATATGTTTTCACTTAATCTCCTTATGCTAAGTGTGTAAAAGAAGAAATAGTCAGTGTGGGCTGTTATGTGCTCAACACTCACAATGAATTAGTTTAAGATGCATTTTGAACTTTAAGAAATAAAAACGATAGCTACAACTCTATATTAATATACTTTTTAACCATTTAAGTGGCATGCATTTTCAGTGCTAAACAGAAGGCCGTAAAAATCAACACTAGTATATTATTTATGCTTAGGTATTAATTGCTTGGGGATATAAAATGTCATTATTATTTTTATACCAGCTAACTGAAGTGGAAAAATGAGATAATTCTCACAAGCAGAATTCACATTTGCTTCAATTATGTGGATACTTCGGATGAAAAAAACTTTTATGTTATAATTACTACATCTTTCAACTTTATTTCATGTCTTGTCACAACTTTAATATGTCAGTTCCGGTTCTACCAATGCTAGGTTTTTTTTTTTTTCTAAGCACAATATGTTGTACTTTGCCGAGTATGTTCTAAAATTAAGTATGGAAATCTTAGGTATCAAAAGGCATTGGAAGAAATAGGATAACAGTTTCAAAGTTATCACAAGAAGGTGTAAATCTGTGGTGACATATACAAATAAGCATCTTAAGGATAGTCTTTTTAAAATAGACTCTTTTAAAGGTCCTTGTTTTAAAGTATCTAATGCAACCAGATCGAATTTTGGAAGTAAGCATCATCAGTTACTTGGTAGAACATGTGGTTTAAAGATTTCTTACCCAAGGCACAATATTGCACAGCTTTACAAGGGCATAAATATAATTTAACACACAGTGATCTAAACCTTAACTTGATTTATGACTGCTGACAGCATCTAAGCACAAGTAATAAAGGCAACAAACTTTCCTCGGTCGTTGGAATGCTTAGTGTTAATTTTGTGTGCACGTAATTGGTTTTTTTTTACCTTGTACCATAAAGGTTTTCCTCCATTATTTTCAGTTTTCTCTATATCACATTTCAAGGGCATTAGTATTTGAGGCACATTTTTGCTAATCCCCTTTTCCATGCTTGGCGCTATCTAGGACAAAGGACACATTTTCTCCCAAATCTTGAGAGACTAGTTTACATTGAAGTCGAAGTGTTCTTATATAAACTAAGATAAACGAGTTAGCATTAACTGTTCTATTTTTACTTAGAACTTTAAAAATTGAGAGACTGGTTAAAAACAAAATTGTTATAAATGACTGTGATTTGGAGGAGAAAAATATATATATTAGAATGTTCAGTATTCATTCAATAAGTATGCCTCAATTAATGACTGCAGTGCACAATAAATGTTAGTATATCAATCAGGTCACCAAAGAGAATTGCATTATTAACATTCATTAACTTTGTAACAGATAACTTAATTGTACAAATAACCCAAAGCTATGTAATTAGGATGTGATTATATTCACATTTCTTTATGACAAAATGAACTTATAGTTCAAGTAACTGGTGCAAGTAAAAAGGAAAATGTGAAATGAGGTTATAAATCAACT
Source organism: Aethalodelphis obliquidens (assembly GCF_003676395.1). Taxonomy (NCBI): domain Eukaryota; kingdom Metazoa; phylum Chordata; class Mammalia; order Artiodactyla; family Delphinidae; genus Aethalodelphis; species Aethalodelphis obliquidens. The sequence goes on from NW_020837963.1 coordinate 18,326,653, forward strand.
ATTAAATACTTATTCTCCTTTGCTACTGACTAGGTACAAAAGGATGTTTTAATTCTCTGTGTTTTAATAACAATTTTCTATTAAGTAATTTTGTATAATTGAGCTCAATAATAGTCCCTCTTTTCACATTATAGTCAAAATGTTCCCTCTTTTCTCATTATTTGGGAAAGGCGGGACTGTTTTCTTGTTGCTTTAATTATGTTTATATTATGTGTATATTCATGGGCTAAAATAAGGAAAATTTAAACATTAGGATGTACTGCCTTTTTTTCAATCTTATTATAAATCTTCATTTCTTGCAGGGAGGGAGAAGTAGTCATTTATGGGTTAATTAGTGCTAACTCTTGGACAAAGAGATGTTGAGAATGCCAGCATCTGATAAAGAATGATGAAAGCTTAACTCTTGGTTTCAGGTGAAGTACTTGTGCTCATCTAGTATTTATATCTGTACTTCAACATTCTGGAACAGGACATCCATATCAAAAAAAAAATAGTTTACTGGAAATACAATAAGTAGTACACTCCTTTTTATTGTGGCAGATAATTTTCTTTCCACTCAAAATTATGCACAATTTAGAATTTTCTATGCTTTAGATTGAATAAAGAACTAGTTTGACAAATAACTTGAAATCATATGAATATCTTAACCCCGATTTATTAACTATGGTGCAATTGGAAGTAATGAATAAAACTCTCTGACTCCTAAATCATTGAATGAGAGAAGCAAAATTTAGTAGTACAGTCTATTCTAACATCATTTATTTTTGTGTTGTCTCCCATTACTTGTCTTTTTGTAATCCACAGCGTTGCTTGACATAGGTGAACTCACTCTCTTTCCAATATTTATTTGAGCATATTTTAAATTTCAAAGCCACCTGGAGAGTCAGCTCAACTTTCATGACTGTCTCCCTTCCAGCAAGATCTCCCAGGTTCACCTTATTAAGAAGAGATAACGTGTACCGCAGGTCTCCAATATGCCTGGCCCTAGGCTACCATTCATCAGTTCTGCTTCTCTTTAAACACAGTTTTCCATATTTTTGGTTTTTCCATGTCATGCTTATTAATTTTCAACAAAGAGATGAATGTTTGGAATGGCTACCAAGATATGTTTGTTTTAACACTCCCTGGTAGTTCTAGAGACAAAAATTCCAAAGGTTTGAAATCTAATTTTAGCCCTAATATTAAATTAGCAGTCTTAGGGTACTTTACTATTGTAACAGCCCTGAAAACATTTTATTTTAGAATTTTAAATTTTTTAATGAAAAATGATATATGTATACAGAAAAATGCACATACTATAAGTATACAAATTAAATTTTTGCAAAATTAACACACCAGTGCAACCAGATAGAAATAAGAATTAAATCATTACCAACACCCAGAAGTCCCCTTCCACTCACTGCTGACTCAAGGAGAGCTATTTTCCTGACTTCCAGCAGCATAAATATTTTTTACCTACTTTTTTTATATAAATTGTATCATAGATACTTTTCTCAGTGACTTCTTTTACTCCATGCTGTGTGATGCTCATCTAATTTTTTTCATGAAGTTGTAATCTTTCATTCTCTTTGCTAAATAGTATGTCATTTTGTGAGTAAACCATGATTTCTGTAGCACTGTATTTATCCAGTTTTCAGATATTATGAATTATACATTTATAAGCATATACATTTCTCTTGGGTACATACCTAGGAATGGAATTGTATCATATGGTATTCATATATTTAGTTGTTTTTTAAAAATAGCTTTACAGTATTCCAAAGAGTGTGAGCATTGTATGGAAGTTCTTGTTACTCCAGATGTGTGTCAACACTTAGTATCTTCTGTCCTATGACAAATGAAGTTGAGCACCTTTTCATTTTAGCGTCCCCTGAAGTTTGAATAAATCAACATATATACACTACCGAAGGTAAAATAGTTGGCTGCTGGGAAGTGGCAGCATAGCACAGGGAGATCAGCTCGGTGCTTTGCGATGACCTAGAGGTGTTGGATAGGAAGGAGGGAAGGGAGGCTCAAGTGGGAGGGGATATGGGGACACGTACATGCATATGGCTGGTTCGCTTTGTTGTGCAACAGAAAGTAAAACAGTATTGTGAAGCAATTATACTCCAATAAAGATCCAGTTAAAAAAATCTTAAGTTATTTGGATGCTTCAGAATGGAGAAATGGTATGAGTAGTCCATTAATTTCATAGTGATTATATTTGTTTCATTTTGGGATTTTCTGCTTCTAGTTTGTGTTTGTTGAGGACAACAAATAACCCACCAGTTTTTCATTATGTTAAACTCCTGGGAAAGGAAAACCATTATTGCTTCTTTTTCTTCTATTTCTTAATTTCCAAATTACTTTTTTTGCATTCATGGGAAATAGAGCCCAGCTATATTCTGGATGAGTTTTATCATAACATACAATTTCACCTCAACCCATAACAAAAGAAACATGCACTGAGAGCTAAGTTACTGAATATGGCAGGGCTACTTATAGTAGCTTTTAAAAATACCTCTTCCATCATTCATATTTCTACAACCATTATCTGATCTCAGTTCCCATTAATTTTCATATTGTTTTAATAGAACACTTTACTACCTCAAACCTTCTTTCCAGTTTCTCCAGCTGCTAATCTGTTTGTTGCTTTGCTTCCAAATGGTTGTAGTGCTTTGTTGATTCAGTTTGCACCATCTGAGTCTGAGAGATGTGTTATAAGTATGTGCATGAACAAGTTTATGTGCGTGAACAAGTTAATCCTACTTTCCATGCACACTTTGTGGTTGCTTTGTTAGAAGTAGTTTGGGGATGGTGGAATTTGTGGGGCTTGTTTTTTTATAGAAAGTATAAAAATCACCAGAATCAACCCCATTGGGGTTGATTAATTTCCCTTTACACAAGCTCCTGCTGTCCAATCCGTCTATGAGTTTTGCCACTTCTGCCAGAAGTATGACTTCTTCTCTGTTTAGGAGCAATTCTTTCATACAAGGAGTAGTATTTTTTCAGGAGTAGTAGAAAGGGATTCATTCTAACTTGCTTTTGTTACTGAGAGACCATCTGTGACAATTGAGGACAGGGATAGAGGAAAACAGCACCCTCTCTTTGTCCCCCCATTCCCCACTTGCTTACAAATAGTTGAGACTATCTATATGCACCATCCTGACCCTGTCAGACTTTCATATTGGCTCATATGAGCAGCACAGGTTTGGCTTCCTGAAAAACAGTTCTGAACATGTTAGCGACCTCAGAAAACTTCAAGATTTATCTCGATTTCTCAGACTGCTTTAAAGAATACTCCCTCTTTAAAGTCCATTTCAATCTCACCTGCAGTTATTCCTTCTCTCATGCTAAGCTCCAGCCAGATAAACCCTCTCGCCATCACTTGAGGATCCTTTCTGTTTCTGCATCTCCAAATCTTTGCCTCTAATCTGATTTTGGCTTTAAGTATCTTTCCCTCACCATCTTCACTTATCCAAATTCTATGTCTCTTTCAACTTCAGAGGAACTGACATCTTCCTGTTCAAGTGTGTGTTGGTCTCCCCTGCTTCAAAGCTTATCTTCTTTCAATTTGTTGAGTATATTTTTTTTCCACCCCACCATACTTTCTGTGTTCTCATAGAAGATTTGGTTATACAAGTCTTGACCACAAGCACATTCCTTCCATAATTTCTAACAGCATAGTTTCTTGCATGTTGTGGAATTCAACAAATATCACAGTATATTGTTTAAGATCTTCTTTTTTCACATTATGCTGTCTCTGAAATATGGATCATTATTTTTCAGTCAATGACATCTTGCAGTCACAGTGGCTAAGGAATAAGTGTGAGCCAGTTGTCCTTGCTTATGCGTGCGAGAACTCCATCAAAGCTGGTCATGTTTTTGTCACTTCAATCAAGTTGTGTGCATTGTTGTCACTTTAAGTGTTGATTTTAATTGCCATTTAAATCTTCCAAAGATTACAAATTGCTTTAGCACTGAAACAAGAAGTTATTGTGTTCAAAGAAAGGGAAAGAAAGAAAGCAGTGGGGCATCACATTGGTAATAGCGAAACAAATAGTCTTCACGGGGGGGAAATGACAGCTATTCCATATTGTCCTGCAAAGCTACCTCCAGCTGCTTTATGGCCACTGAGAAAGGAAAATACCCACGAGCAGATAATGTTTAACTATCATACACATGGGAAATGATCACCAGTCCCATGCCAGGGAATGCAAACTGAATACAGTTAAAAATTACAAAGTTCCTTTGAATAGATGAAAGAAACCTTAATGTAATGAAAGGATTGTGTAACCAATTAATTTATTACATGGGCTTATTGTTAATGTATGCCAGATTTGAATTCACAAGGTTTTTTTTCTTAATTAGTGATTCATAAAGTAATGGCATATCTTATAATTGATGGCTTATTAAAATCAAAGGTGAAGGAATGTATGCTAAAAGATTGAATGAAAACATGCAAGGATAAATGGTAAAATCTCATCTTGGTACTATAATTCTGAAATTATGTTCCTAATACTGCAAGTCTTCAGTCCAGGACATAATTTGGGCTATACTTTCTCTGATTAGAAAAAATATAGGAAAATCAACATTTATTCAGACTAAATAACTCTTTTTGAAATGTAGTTTGTTCAGTAACACACACATACCCGCTGTGTGTGTACATATACATGAAATATGATTGTGGGTATATTTTGTCAATAATTGATTGTGCTATTACTTTACAACATGAAATAGAGATGAGCCATTTTTTTTCCTTAATGTGAACATTTAGAAATCAGGAGATGTTCCTCTATAGATGATATACCTATTTTCATAGTGGCCCAATACATATAAAACATACTGCCCGAACTCCCCAATTCAATGCACTCTACCTGATAACTACAAAACATGCTGATAACTCTATCACAACTAAAATACTCTTCATGAAGAGATGAATGATAGAAAATGAAACTTACAAGTACATGCCTAGTTGACATATTTATAATAAAAATATATTTGTCGAGGGGTATCTTTGTTTAAAAACTTGAACTAGACTTAGTTTTCCCCTAAAGCTGCAGCCCTACTGAGAGTTGCTTGAATGTTTTTCCACTCCCACTTGAATTTTAGAAATGTAACATTCTCCTTTCCCCCTGTTTAGTGCTAACATTTATCTGTTTTCCCTCTGAACTTAGTATTAACTCCAAACTTGTGGGGAGGGACGAATCATGTATCACTTTATACATACAGCCAAAACCAAAATCACTCTTGAGATAACCTCTTTACAATTTATTAAAGTTATTTTAGTGACTGAGGTAAGAAAGAAAATGCTAAAATGTGAAGAGTTTCAAAAAAGAAAAACACAGTTAAATTCTCTGCATTTGAAATTTAAGAGAAATTTCAGGTAGGAGGCAGAGAGAGGAAAGAGAAAAGAGAGATTGACAGGACACTTGGTTTGTGCCTTAAAGACATTTAACAACAGAGGTGTCTAATAAAAAATTGGTTATGCTTCTGCAGAACATCCCTCTCGCCATCAGTGTTCACTCTTCCTTCCCCAGGCTCCATTCGTCCTCCCCTCCCTTAAGCCACTCTCCATCTCAGCTACCTCAGTGATCCCCAGGAAATGCCATTTTCTACAGAGAAAGCTGAAGGGTTGTGTGTGTTTGGAAATGGAGGAACGTGGCTAGGATTCATATCTGGGTCTAAGGTGAAGAACTTTACATACGAGAGAACAGACAATCCATAAGCTAAACTGATTCCGTAGCAGTAGAAGAAAAGCTCCAGAATTCATCATGAGAATGTAAGCCTGTCTGCAGAAATCTTAGGGTAGGCACTGAACTTCTGTTTGGTGTAGGATTCGAATGGTTCATGATGGTTGAGGTTAATAGATTGGAACTGAACTTACTTGAGTGTTAAAGGCAAAGAAAGAAAGCTCAAAAGACATCTTGGTTATATTTGCATGACAGGGGCAAGAAATCAGGCTGAACTGGCGTAGCTGTACCACCGATTTGTCTTTGTCTGTATCAGTCACCTTAGACAGAAGATTATCCGTGTAGAGATCAATTAAGCCAATCACATAAACTGACCAAAATTCTCATTACTTCTTTTGATAACTTGCAATACAAGATGGGTATTTTTCAATAACTGAAAATAGCTAAAATTATAACTCTTTGTCTGTTTCTGAAAATTTCGACCCCAACTGTCTCTGCCTTGCTTTTTAGCTGGCTTGGGTGGTACCTGGTTTAGGTTAATAAATATGCAATTTTCACATTAAAATTAGATACCAATTAAATCCAAACCTTCCCCATTTCTAATCATGAATTCTCTGTTTTCAATCCTGTCACTTCCTGCTTTGCTCAAAACTTCACATAATTAAGGAATAAAATTTATTTTATAATTTTTCTGTAGTCTTGAGTTTTAAGTATAGGGAAGAGAAAAAAACTTTACTTGGCCCTAATAAAACATGTGTCAATGTAAATGCATTTTTAGGGCACAGCGAAAAACATCCAATGAGATTGACATATTAAAATGAATGAATTCTCTCCAAGGTGGTAGTTTATTCAAAATATCTTAATTGACTTAAGATTGACTGACAGGATGGAGGAGCATCTGCTTGCTGGTGACTGAGGTTAATTTTAGAGTTCCATTATTCATGTAATCTCTCAGCATCATATAACTTTGTCATAATTCTTGTGTTTGACTTCATATATGAAATTAGTGTCCTTGTTGGTAGTGAAGCACAGATGATAAATTTTCTATTGTCCCCATAGTCCTTTGACTAATTTAGACTTAATATGCAGTAACTTATTTCCTAGTTTTTGAAAAATTGAATTAATTGCATGATTGGCCTTTTTCAGAATTCAGTGCTATTTTAAGTAACTTGTTTCTGATTTTAATACCAAATTCTTATTCAAAATTAAAAAGACCACTATTTAAAGGAAACTATTAATGTTATGTGGAATGAAATTTAGTGCCATAGGTTTCCTTAAGGAGCCAATTTACATATTCTGGTTTCTGTTAATACTACGCAGTCAGACTTAAATATGCTTGCATATTTCTTTCCAAAAATAATTCTGACTCCTGACAAGTGGCCATAAATTAACCTATTATCGTTTACTCTTGTGTGTTTATTATACGTATATATGTATATATATACTGTGTGTGTTTATGATATGTGTGTATGTATGCGTACTCTGCAGTCATCCCTGTAAGCATGCTGAGGTTCTATGTTTTTCATTTTTTCTGCCGTGTGTAAGTTAGGATAATTATAGTTTTATCAAAGGGAGAATCATATGAGAACTAGCAATACAGTGACCACAATATGTAAATACGGTATGTGTTGGCATTTTATATTAGACCAGACTTTGAACTGAGCTATTCCTCCCAGGGAAACAAAAAAGCATAAAATAGTTTTTCCTTCTTTGGAGGACATAACAGGTAATTACTTAAATTAGCAGCAAATGCAATATTTTAATAGCTCTGATGTGTCTTCTTCATGATACCTTATCAGCATGTTGTTGCAATTTAGCCTTGAAAAATAAGTAGTAATGAAACTCGTGATTGGAAAGAGACAAGGTATTATTAAGAAGATACTGAAATGGGGTATGTAATTATGACCAGGTAATGTTACTGTGATGTGAATATAAGAGTAAAAAAAATAACAGTCTGGAAACTAAATACATACTAAGAAAACCACTCTGTGTTAGCATGTTGATTTAAAAGGTGATAATGTACATGTTTGCATATATAGTGCTAGAAAAAATAAGATAAAAACATAATACTTAGAAATAGTGCATTTAGTTTCACTTTTTAAATTAATTAATTTATTAATTAATTACTTTATTTTTGTTGTGTTGGGTCTTCGTTGCTGCACGCGGGCTTGCTTTCATTGAATCGAGGTGGGGCTACTCTTCGTTGCGGTGTGCTGGCTTCTCACTGCAGTGGCTTCTCTTGTTGCGATGCACGGGCTCTAGGCGCGCACGGGCTCTAGGCGCGCGCGGTCTCAGTAATTGTGGCTCGTGGGCTCTAGAGCACAGGCTCTGTAGTTGTGAGCACAGGCTTAGTTGCTGCGCCGTGTGTGGGATCCCCCCGGACCGGGGCTCGAACCCATGTCCCCTGCATTGGCAGGCGGACTCCCAACCACTGCGCCACCAGGGAAGCCCCTAGTTTCCCTTTTAAATTTGAAAAATTGTCATCATTTTGATATAATTTGACAGAGAGAGTTTTAACTGCTCTTTAGTTTGTCTTCTTTAAATAATTACTATAATGGAGAAATATTATAAGGTGTATACACAAAAAATAAGATCATAAAGCCAATAAGGTAAAAATCATAATATTCTCATTTCTAATGTGTTTTATGTGTGCAGATTGGGTATACAGAATCTAAGATATATAAAGGAATATTGGCTCTTAGCATAACATGTAAAATATTTTACAGTAGTTTCACTTACACATGTAGACATCTTTAAAAACTAATTATTTAACTTTTGATTGATTTTAACTAAGAAACCAGGATTACCTCTTTTAAATATGTGAATATCCCCCTAAAAATATATGAATAAATTAATTAATTACCTTTAATAAAGATATTTCAGTATGTTTATTACAATTTAGAAACTTAAATGTATGGTACTCTAACTTATTAATAAATTAATCTTTCTGATCATTTTAATATTTCTTGATTAGCAATAATATATATTTTAATGTAATAAATTATAGCTAGGATTTAGATAATATACAAAACAGAAATCAGAAAATTGACATTTTCAGTAATATACATTGATAGAGAATGTTTTCATTGTTATTAAAGAAAAAGGAAAAACGTTTTCATTAATTCAAGCATATTAATGAGAGATTAAATTTATTTCTGTAATGCTGTCAGCAGTTACTAGGTTTTTAACATGTTTTTATTGAAGTAAAATACATATAACATAAAATTTAACATTCTAATGTGTACAATTCAATGGCATTTGTTATTTTCACAATACTGTGCAACTACCTCCTCTATCTGATTTCAAAACATTTTATCATCCCCAGAGAAAATCCTACAGCCATTAAGAAGTTTTACCCCATTCCTCCCTCCCCATAGCAGACTGACAACTACCAATCTGTCTTCTGTCTCTGTGGATTTACCAATTATGAATATTTCATATAGCACTTTGGTGGTTCCTCAAAAAGTTAAATATAGAATCACCATATGACTCAGTAATTCCACTCCTAGTATATATTGAAAACAGATAGTCAAGCAAATACTTGCATAGACATGGTTCATAGCAGCACTTTTTACAGCAACTAAAAGGTGGAAACAACCTAAATGTTCATCAGTGATTGAATGTATAAACCAATTGTGGGATGTACATACAATGGAATATTATTCTGCCTTAAAGATGAATGACATATTGGTATATGCCACAACATAGATGAAACACTGAAAATATTATGAAAACACCGTGCCACTTGAAAGAATCTGCTATAAAAGCTCACATATCACATAGCTTTTAAAAAAAAACTATGGTAAGAACAGTTAACATGAGATCCAACAATACATTTTTAAGTGTACAATACAGTATTATTAATTATAGGCATAGTGTTGTACAGCACATTTCTAGAACTTAATCATATTGTGTAACTGAAGGTGTCAAAATATGTCAAACTGTACATGTTAAATAAGTGTTATTTATTGTATGTCAATTATACAAATATGTGTGTAAGCATATATATATTTGTATGTCATTATTGGCATATAATAATCAACAAATATGTATTACACAAGGGGAAAAATAAAAAGATTCTCATGAAAATATAAACTGAATATGTGTCAAAGATTTTATTCAACTCATTAATTAATGAGGAAATTATTAAAATGTTAAAGTGGCTTCAAAATGCATTTGAGGAGCTGAATATTTATAAACAATAAATTTTGTTTGCTGAGTCAGATTCCAAACTGGTTAATGTTCTGCACAGTCATAACAGTAAAATGTGGATATTTAGAGACAAAAATATTTGCATTTCCACTAGACAAAAATCTGTAACTTCACATTAGCCTTTACAGAGCTATGAAGTAGCCTAGTCAACAGTAAGTGAATCAGAGGCACAGCCCAGAACAGCACCTAAAGAACCTCCAGTAATCTTTTGTCTATTTCCAAGTTTCTCGTAATTTTTCTACAAATAGATTTCTCTCTGTCTAATGTTTATATTGTAAAATGCTTCAATTCATAATTCGAAGTATTTGCTATAAACAAAAAATAGAATTTTGAATAAGTTCAACAGAATTCTCAACAGTTGTTATTGTGTTTTTCTAAAATGTTGTCTAGTTCGTATCTCAGGGAATAATACATTTATATATTGCCCTAAGGCATAAAACAAGAAAAATATGTTAATAGTCTTGATCAAAAACCCTAAGGTAGGGGCTTCCCTGGTGGCGCAGTGGTTGAGAGTCCGCCTGCCAATGCAGGGGACACGGGTTCGTGCCCCGGTCCGGGAAGATCCCGCATGCCGCGGAGCGGCTGGGCCCGTGAGCCATGGCCACTGAGCCTGCGTGTCCGGAGCCTGTGCTCCGCAACGGGAGAGACCACAACAGTGAGAGGCCCGCGTACTGCAAAAAAAAAAAAAAAACCCATAAAAACCCTAAGATACAATGTAAATACATTGATAGGACCTATTAAATAATACCTTGTTTATTTATATTTAGATGAGAAAATTCTTTGCTTTTATTTTCTTATATTATAAATCTTTATGTTCATTTGCTTTCTGCTAATCACCTAAAGTTTAAAAATTAGCTCATTTCCCATCCGATATATATGTCAGTTACATTTTTCCGTATCAATGTAATACAGTCTATATCCTGCTGAAACTCATTTAGTATAATTGTGTATGCTTCACTTGTCTAGAATTCATCTGTGTATAGCATTTCAAAGAAAATAGTTATGTGGTAAATTACTTTTTATCCTCAGATGAAATCAGTTTTTATAATAAGTGAAAATTTCATTTCTTCCAATTGTCATATGCTTTATTACTTCAAAAAATACACTTATGCATGAATGAAGAGGGAATTTAAATTAATTTGTGTATTAAAGTTAAGTCAAAGTCCTGACCTCACACTATCTTTGAATACTTCCTGAAGTTCCACAATATGTTAATTCACTTAACAAATATTTACTTATGTAATGTGAGCTATGTGCCAGGCATTGTTCTAGGCTGAGAACATAAAAGACCAAAGCTCCTTAGAAACTACATTCCAGTGCATGGAGACATATATACCAATAAACTAGTAAGTAAACAGTATATCAGATGGCCCTAAGTATAAGAAGAGGAAACAAAAGTGGGGAAATATTAGGGATGCAGATTAGATAGTTGTAATTTTATTTATATATTTATTTATTCATTTTAATCTGAAATGCTTTATTAATTTTTAAATTTGTCTTTTAATTGAAATAGAGTTGATTTACAATACTATTTTAGTTTCAGGTATACAACATAATGATTAATGTTTTTATAGATTATACCCCATTTAAATTTATTATAAACTAATGGCTATATTTCCCTGTCCTGTACAATATATCCTAGTAGCTTATTTATTTTATGCATAGTCGTTTGTACCTATTAATCCCCTACTTTGCTATTACCCCTTCCACCTTTCCACCTCCCCACTGATGACCACTAGTTTGTTCTCTACATCTGTGAGTCTCTTTCTGTTTTGTTATATTCATTTATGTCTTTAAAAATTGTACATATAAGTGATAACATACAGTATTTGTCCTTCTCTGTCTGACTTATTTCACTAAGCATAATCCCCTCTAGATCCATCCATGTTGTTGCAAATTGCAGAATTTCTTTCTTTTATGGCTGAGTAATATTCTTTATTCATTTATCTGTTGATTAACACTTGGGTTGCTTCCGTATCTTGGCTGTTGTAAATAATGCTGCTGTGAATATTGGAACATTGGGTCCATGAATCTTTTCAAAGTAGTGTTTTCATTTTCTTCAGCTATACACTCAGGAGTGGAATTGCTGGATCATATGGTAGCTCTATTTTTAGGTTGTCAAGGTAGGTATCACTGAGGAAGTATGATATTGTGATTTATAATAAGTATGTAGTTGGTCTTCCTCCCCATTTCTGACACAGAGATCCTAAAATACTTAGCATTTCCTGAGGGCTGAGAGTCATAATATTTTTTATCTCCCTCCTGTCTTTTGTGTTATTTTCATATATTTTACTTCTACATTTATAGCAATCCCAAGCCACTTATTTTTGTGCTTCTATTGTCTTTTGAAAATATAGTAACCAATTGAAAATAATCTAAATTTATCAACATATTTAACTTTACAATATCTTCATTTCTTTCTGAGACCTTTTATATAGTTTTTTTTTTTAACATCTTTATTGGAGTATAATTGCTTTACAACAGTGTGTTAGTTTCTGCTGTATAACAAAGTGAATCAGCTATATATAAACATATATCCCCATATCTCCTCCCTGTTGCATCTCCCTCCCACCCTCCCTATCCCACCCCTCTAGGTGGACACAAAGCACCGAGCTGATCTCCCTGTGCTATGTGGCTACTTCCCACTAGCTATCTATTTTATATTTGGTAGTGTATCTATGTCCATGCCCCTCTGTCACTTCGTCCCAGCTTACCCTTCCCCCTCCCCGTGTCCTCAAGTCCATTCTCTATGTCTGCGTCTTTATTTCTGTCCTGCCCCTAGGTTTTCAGAACCTTTTTTTTTTTTTTAGATTCCATATATATGTCTTAGCATACAGTATTTGTTTTTCTCTTTCTGACTTACTGCACTCTGTATGACAGCCTCTAGGTCCATCCACCTTACTACAAATAACTCAATTTCATTTCTTTTTATGGCTGAGTTTATATAGTTTTACTTTAGTCTGAATGGCCAATAACTACATTTCTTGATCTCTTGGCAATGAACCTGTTTGGCTATTGCTCTTCTGAATGTGTGCTTATTTCATCTTATTTTCAGTACGTTAAAGCTGTTCCACTTTTTTTCTGGTTTCCATTATTTCTGATAACATGTTAGCTGACACTTTTATTATTAGTCCTTTTCATATAATAGCTCCCACTGCTGAGATGCTTTCTAGATATTTATATTTACTTTAATTAGAATTATAGAATGTGCTGTCCTTAAGCTTATTTTTCTATTTATTTATCTTATATGGTTTTGTTAAACTCTTGGAACTATATGTTGCTTTTAAACAACTTTGAAATAATTTTAGCCAATATTTCTTCAAATATTTGTCTGTCCCTTCCCCACTTTCAGCTCATTTTCTCTAATGCATATGTAAGTTAGACTATCTTATACGCTTACAGATTATTGAAGTTTTATTTTTTCTCAGTTGTTTTTTTCCTTGGGGAGGGTTGTTTGCTTGCAGAATTGCTCTCTAGTTTTCTGAACTTTTATTCTGCATTGACTAATCAGTTGACTGTTCCATGCAATGTTATTTTTGATTACAGATATTTTATTTTTATGTCTAATATTTGCAACTACTTCTATTTTTCATAGTTCTCTTGATATCCCCATTTCTTCTTTTATTATGTCCATCATTTTCTATAGTTTTAAGGATATATTTTTGATGGTTATTTAAAATCTTTGTCTTCTGATATAAGAATCATCTCTGGTTCTCTATCTGCATTGTTTGTTTCACATCTGATTATCTTCTTATCACATAATGGAGATTGTAGATGTTACCTGGCAAAGAACCTGGATATTTTTGTCTTCCTCTGAAGAGCGTTGATTTCTCTTCTAGCAGGAATTCCCTTACTGACAGATAACCTTGATAATGTAGAAGCTTAGTTTTATGCTTGGTTCAGCTGGCATATTTCATTTTTTTTTTTCAAATTATCAGTGCTGTGAAGTGATCGTTAATCCTAAGGCATGGCTCTTTGATGATTTTGATAGGGATCCCAAGGTATTTATCTAGCCCCTCAATTATTTAGACTTGAACTTCAAATTGTAACTTTTATAGAATGGAGAAGCTGTTGAAATCTCTGCTCAGTCCTTTTAGCCTATTACTTTTCTCAGAACTTCTTGGATTCAGGTCCTTCATGTGTGCAATTTAGGTGTCAGTCAAGACTTTGAGTCCATCTTGTACATAGGATCTTTGGGCCTTCCCACTGTGGCATCTTCTATTTTGGGATTTCTTTCCTAAATGTGTAGCCACTCTGCTTCACCTAAATCTTTATTTCTATTTTTCAAGCTAATAATATTCTCACTTTCTGCATAAACTATATTACTTGAGAACCATACTGACCAGTGAGTATTTCCAGGGGGAAATTAGATTAAAATTGACTATTTAAACACTGCGAATTCTGTCCTTCAAGGGCCTTCAGTTTCTACCTGTATGCTCTCTAGTACTTTCAGACAGTTGATTTTTTTTAGACTTTTTAATTGTATTTTTTAGAATAATAGTCTGCTACAAACTACTCAGTCATTACCAGAAGCAAGAATATAATGTACATATTTGAAATAAGGAGATACATTATATGTGTTTAAGCTTGTATCATTCTCATTGAATTACTAGCAGTTTGTTATCCTGTTGGGTAAAGTTTTCACATTTGATCGATCGATGAATTGTTTTAGAAGTGTGAGAACTGGGCAAGGAATTTTATTTTACTCATGTCTTTTCTAAATTTTGGAATGCTGTGTATAGAAAATACAAGATAATGATTTTCTCCTCATCCAATCACAATATCATTTTCACATAATGGCTTATGCAAGTCTTATAAAAAGTCACAAGGGATTTATACAAACATTTAGGGCTATTGCACATAAACTGTTGGGTGAATTCATTTTGCAAGTGTAATTATTATGATGAAAAAATATAATTGAAGATTTTAGTCACATCCTTGAAAAGAGAGAATTTTATTAAAAATAGATACTTATCTACATTTTAAAAATCAAGTTCATTTTAAGTTTTTGTTAGCAGAAATTGGAAAAAAATGTCATTTTATCTTTTACAACTACCCTTTCACAGTCTAATATCAACAGCAAGTAGTTTGGTAGTTCTCAAAATATAGTCTAATTGTGAGAGCTGGTTAAAAATGCAAATATGTAGAGTCTAGGATTTTGAATTTATAAGTTCTTCAGGTGATCCTCCTATACAGAATTTGAAAACAACTGGTTTAATAATAGATGATTATCCAGATTAGTGACAAAATTCTGATTAATTTTCAAATTACTTCCTTTCTCAAGGAGCTTCCAAAATTTCTCATATCTTATTTATAAAATATGGAAATAATAGCACATGAGCCAACCTTATAAATAGGAATTAAAAACGGTGGGCTCCTGTGGAGCTAATAAAAATGGCTTAAAAAGCAGGGCAAAAATAAGAGTGTCTTGCTTTACGTTAAATGTTGTTCTTCATGAATACAGCACAATGAAAACCATATAATATAGTATAAACAATATAATAAAAGTATTCAAAATAAACTTAGTTCAGCAAGGAGAACCTGGCATGTGGCACAGATTAAAAGAAAGCTAGGGGGCTTCCCTGGTGGCGCAGTGGTTGAGAGTCTGCCTGCCGATGCAGGGGACACGGGTTCGTGCCCCGGTCCGGGAAGATCCCCCATGCCGCTGAGCGGCTGGACCCGTGAGCCACAGGCTCCACAACGGGAGAGGCCACAGCAGTGGGAGGCCCGCGTACCGCAAAAAAAAAAAAAAAAAAAAAAAGAATAGCAAATTTTCACAGCTGTCCTTCACTCGTTTTTTTTTTTTTTTTCCTTGTGGACCCTTTAAATCAATGATTGCCCCCTGGCCCTCTGGATGCTCACGGAATAGGCACCGGATAAATGATTTCTGAATGAATCAGTCCTTTTGATGTATTTAAAGAACCTTTTATTATTAGGATTTGTATTGCCTTGAAAGGTGCTCCTAAAATTTTCTTTTGACTCACTTAAGTTTGAATTGCCCCTGACCTGCCACATTGTGTGCTTTTAGGTTCTCTTCAGGAAAGATACCCATGATGGTTTAAAAAAAATACGTACTGGGGTGGGATAGGGAGGGTGGGAGGGAGGGAGATGCAAGAGAGAAGACGTATGGGAACATATGTATATGTATAACTGATTCACTTTGTTATAAAGCAGAAACTAACACACCATTGTAAAGCAATTATACCCCAATAAAGATGTTAAAAAAAAAATACATACTGCGCTCACCCGTCTCCGCCTTCAGCTGTCATAATGGATTCTTTGAACTGGACTAGTTATCTGCCCCTACGTGGATTCCATTTTACTATCTCATCTTTGACGAGAAATGATACAAAAAAGTAATCATTCTTTTAAGTTAGTACTTATCAGTACAGATCAAAATAGGATAAATTAGGTCATTGACTAGAGAAAGTAGAAGAGCCTCTTGGATGCAATAAGATTTTAAGTCCTTTTGAAGTGCTCCCTGCATTTTCCCAGAGTTTTTCAATACTTTTTATCATCTAGGTGAATGCTATTTTGCATGCTTGATGTGCACGTTTATCTGCATACACGTGCTCCTTAGATTAATGAAGTTTCAGTCCTTTTGCTTTCTAACTCCAAGCGTTTCTGTGTGTTCTTGAACCATTCACTCACTTTCCTGATTCCCTTGCTGTCTTAAACATTCAATTATTTTCTCTGGTCTCATCTTTTTTAAAAAAATTCTTTTTTCAGTCTTCTCATTCAGCCATTTAAAGTGCTCAGATCTCACAGATTGTGAGAAAGACACATTGTCCTATCTGTGTTTTCCGCCTCAAATGGAAAAAAAAAATCTCTACAGCAGTTCATATGCACTCTCTTGTACTCTTTAGCAACTACTGAGTCTTTAATTCTCTAGCATTTATATCACCATTATTCTACTGAAGCTACTCGTTAAAAAGTTCCATTTACTTATTAGCAACCAGATTCCTTAGTGTTCCTGTTCATTGATGTCCCTGGACAGTTGGACACTATGGAACCCCAGCTTCCTAGAAACCCGTCTCCACTTACTTCCATAACATTCTAACGTGGGACTATTCTGACTTCCTCAACTGCCCTGTTTATCACCTCTGGTTCCACCCTTTCAACCAACTTTTTAATGGGTTCTGACTTTGACATTCTTATTACTCCTCGCCTGTACCCTTTTCCACGTCTTGACAGCTATGCCCTTTGGCTTTACTAACCACCCATACGTAATGACTCTAAAATCTACCTCCGTCCTTGATTTTGCCGCTGAGCAGCAGTCTTTCCTTACTGAGCTTACTGCCATATAGTTTTACCAGGATCTTCCAAAAATATTTCAAACTCATTTCCAAAATTAAACTCATTCTCTTCATTCCTCAAACTGATCCTCTCCCATGTATTTATCAGTGTCAGTGATACCAACATACTTCTTTTTATAGTTTCAGTCCTTCTCTTCAGCTTGCTTTAAACAATTCTATATCTAAGATCTGTCAACTTTACCCATTTTTTGATGCCCTTTATGTTTCCACTTCCACTAACCCTTTCCAACACTCACCTCTTATAGACTCTGGTAGTCACCCATTATTGGTAGGTTCATCTGTTTGTAAGCACGTGGTAAACTTAGGAGAATTTAGCTCTAACCCTAGTTAAGAGCACTTGCTGCCCTTATTCGGATGGTGGCTGGTATTTGCCATCAGAGTTTCAAGGTCTTTATTGAGATGCACAGCATAGGAATTTATGTTATTGCTTTTCGTTGAAAATAAAAGAAACATACAAAAAGCACAGAATGTCTAAGTGTGATGACTCTAAACATGTTGTTCGACTTCAGTCCTATCTCTAACTTGCTTCAGCCTCTGTGCTCATCTTTGCGCCCTGTACACACGCTTCTTAATTTACCACCAATTCTGCGTCAGTGCAACCAGAGAAAACTTGACATGGACTCCAGCCACACCCCCAACTTACTGTGTTGGCTCCGGCCAGGCTGTGTGTGGAATAGCTTTGCACAGACAAGGTCTGAGGGATGAGGACATGGCCTTGTGTGGAGAGAGGCCAAAGTCAGAGACAGAAGAACAGTTTAGGGTCTCAGATTCAAGGAGAAAGTGCGAATCCACAGACACTGGAAGAAGTCAGAACTTGAAGGGATTTGAACGAGCTTGAAAAATAAGTGGGTGTCTGCATAAATGGAAAATATTGAGGAGTCAGGACAAGCAAAAATGCAAAAATGCTCATCTAGATATGGGACTAGGAGATAAGTTGGCTGAGAGGTGATCAGGGAAAGAAAGATAAAAGTTGGCCCTGGGTTTTTCTACCCTTTGTGTTTTTAATTGATGTACTAGATTAATATTATGTTTCCTGGGACCTAAATTGGAGTTATTATCAGTGAACTAGTGAACCCAGTTTAAGCTATCCAGTCTTGAAAACTTTGTCCTTAGATACTAAAGTTGAATTAATATCCTTAGACTCATTCTTATTCCAATATAATTATTTGGTTTTGAGAGCCCCCTTCATTAAATTGTTTCTGTAAGGTCTATTTTCTATGTCCACGAGTCTGACCAATAGCTTTAAAACTTCAAATACCACTTCCCTATAGTGTAAGAAGCTTTAGCATGAAACTCCATGGCTCTGTGAACTCTAAAATTACATGCATTTCTGAATGACTGTGCAAATGTGCATGTTCCTGGGTGTCTGCTTAAATATTTTAGCAGACCCTTAAAGACACAGGAGATCTGAAAAAGCTGTTGTCCCGGAGGTTTATCAATGTGAGCAGGATGCTGGAAACCTCTTAAAATATAAATCTGATCATGCCCTGCTCCTCTGTTTTATAACAGTTTGGGTTTCCCTTGGCGCTTGAATGAAGACCAGATCTAAGGAATGTGACCTATAATACTTGAGGGGTATGTCAATTTTGAAATCTCTAGACTAGGTTTGCATTGCTTTTTTTCCTGGACATGTGGCTCGAGAATATATTACTTCATTTCAATTCCTTTAGCAAACTCTGCTCCCTCTCATCTCAGGGTCTTGCATATTTTTGGGGGGAAGGAACTGTCCCCATCATAATTTCCCAACCTGCTTCCACCAGCCCTTTCCCCCAATTACTTTCTATCTCACTTCTCATCTCAGCTTAAACACTGTTTTCTTGTTAAGTCTTTCCTGACCGTTCTGACAAAATTGGGTTTTACTTATTCATATGTTCATAATTGCCCTCTAATTTTATGTCATGATGTTTATCACAGCTTATAATTATAAATTTGAGTCAAAATTTTATTAATATTTATCTTTTGTGTGTGTAAGCTCAGAGTGTAGGGAAATGATGGTTAATTTTCATTGTATTATTTGTAGCACCCAGGATGGAGTTTGGTACTCAGTACATGTGCAGTACAGATTTGTTGAATGAATACATGCTTTGATTTACTATCTTGGAGCTCGTCGTTTGAGTGCGTAGTTACATTCATACACCCCACAGCATCCTTCACAGAATTTTAGTACATAGTAAATCCTAATTAAATAATTGTTGACTGAATGACAAGATGCTTTCCTAACAGAGAAATGCTGCTTTCCTGCAGTTACCTTAATCATGTGTTCTTCTTTTTATTTCCCATATGTAAAAATGCTAAATGGTGTAATTTCTAGGTCAATTGCTTAAAAAGGTATTTCCAAAGTGATGAACTCTAATGATCATGTTTAAGTCTTCATGAATTTCACACATTTTCCATACCTCCCTACAGCATTTGTATACATGAATACATGGAGAACTTATCGTTTGATTTTTCATATTCCGTAGCTAATGTGAGTTGATATGCAAATTAGACCATATAACTTTCTGCACATTTTAAAGAATTATATGCATGTGCCTCACTGTGTGTTAACTGATATATGGAAGCAGTAAGTACTGACAGAGCACTTAATTGCTTAAACCATCATCCTGGGACAGTGAACCTTTCATAATTCTTGATAATATGTTTCTGATTATTTGTTGCCTGAGTGCCATATCGTAAGAACTTATGTGAACGTAAGGGTCTATGTGTAGTTAGGTCATATGCCATTTTATATAAGTGAGCTATAAACCAATTCGATTACACTGGAGTTAAATTTTAAAAAGGTGATTCATAAATAGAAATGAATGTTTTCACAGTTATGCTTCTCTAACATTGTGAAGGCATAACATTGTTATACTTCTCTATTACTGTTTACAGTAATAGATGCCTTTACTGATAAGGCTAAACTTGTCCAGAATATTCACAACATTGTAATATTTGCACAATATTTTTTGTCTCATAGAAATGACTTTGAGAGGTGTTGTTAGCTAGACAGTGCAATGCATACTGATAAATTAGAGAAAGTATAAGAAATGAAAGCCCACAGGAGACGTTTTATCTGTTTTAAAAATCATTTTGTAGTTTGACAATGCCTAGTAGCTAAACTCAGTGTCCCAGGATCTATTGAACTGATAGAAAGTGGAGCTTAGCAGTTGCACTATCATAATAAGACAGTTGTCAGCATGCTAGAATCTCATTTTGACTGTGGTTTGATGAAAGTTGCCCGCAAAGGTGTGTAGTAGCTCTATTGAAGACACCCACATATGCAATACCACGTAATTGAGCTAAGAATCAAGTAGTATAAAGTAAAGTTCCTGGACTTTCAAAAGTAAATACACTCTCATTGATTACCTCTCACCCAGTGTCCCTGTGGCAATGGAGCTGAAGCACTTGTGCTTCAATTAGGACTTAGTGGCAATTCACAGCAAAGATGAGAGATTGAACATGAATATTGAAAACTAGAAGCTAATTATGCTTTTTCAGAATAAAATGGTATCTAAATGTATGGAGAGTCTATTATGAGTCATAAATTGTGCTGTAGATTTTACATGGACTATTTGAACTCTTCACAGCAAACCTATGGAATAGGCACTATTATTATCATTTCTGTATTACTATCGAAATTAATAAAAGGAGGCTAAACTGGCCTTCTGCCACAGAGTTTACATGACAGAACTTTGGAGCCCAGTCTCAGAATTAAAAGGCCAGGCTTCTAATCACCACACAGGCAAATGAGATAAAACCCAAATGGCTGTTTATGAAGATGGCTGCCGCAGGCTATTTGGGAAAGATATTTTTGGAACCACATTGTCTAAACTACACAAGGTTTTTAGTTTGTTTGTTTGTTTTAAATAAGTAGTGGACCCAGAGCTATTGAAGTTGAGATTTGGAGAATTAAGATAGTATGGGAGCTGGTAGATATTCTTAGCATTCTTATCCTTCTTTCATTCCCATTCTCTCTCTTACCATTCTATACATACAAAAATGAATGAACCAAACCTATAAATCCCATAAAAGCTATCCTTAATCTGTCCCTTTTTTAGTGTGTTTATAAAAAAAGGCCAATAGCTTTCAAGCAAATATGATATGGACTGAAGCAGAGAGCTCTGCACAATTCTTAGGATGTGGCTTGGCAAAATGTGTTCATTTTTTTCTCAGGAGCAGGAAATACATGCAATGAAGCAGATTCATCCAGTGCATAAGCAATTCATAGAGTACATGGTTTTCTGGGAAATTGACTGATATTGCTGTATCATCAATATTCTTTTATATAATATTGTCAGCTGTTTTTATCCTATCGTCCAGAATCATAAGTAGAAAAAGTGCCTGCATTTTTGATGCTATAACTTAAAAGTATTCCAAGTGTAACTTTTAAGTTTTATTAAAAATGAAAATAGTACTAAAATTTTCCTTACCTATTTTAAAATTTTCACATTTAGAAGAATCTATTATATTTTAAATTTTACTTACTGCAGCCTAAAAGCTGCAACTCTTTAGCGCCATAAGCAAGAATTGTTACAATACATGCTTCAGGTTTTTAGGTTTTTCCACCAGGGCTTGGGGTATATAAACACTAAGAAGTATGTGAAATAATGAATTATATCTTACATCGAGTATATTTGTGCCACCATCCTATACTCATAAAGAATATTGCAGTGTTTCCTCTTGCTCTTGGACTTAGCCTAGTGAAATTACATTCTGGACAGATACTACATACTTACTGACAATAGTGGGGGATATGAAGCCTGTTGCTTCATATACCCCATGAAGATTCAATCAAAGCCAAAAGGAAACAAAAATAGCTTGAATAAACAAATGGCAATTTACTCCAAAATGTATTATACATTTGCACATGAAATTTTCCCCAAGTCTCCATTAAGTAAAAATATTGGAGAAAGTAATATAGTTCATTGGGTTAATTCAAAAGCGGGTGGGTAATTGAATGAAAGATAGTCAAACAACTGATTTGAAGAGGCCGTTATAAACCACTTAATGCAGATTTGAAGAGAAACAAATAGTAGGGAAATCTTCCATTTAAAATGAATAATCTTAAAAGTATACAATTATATGTTAATTTCAAATATATATATATTGTATTTATAATTCACAAAAATCTTAGACGTTTCTGTGTGTGTATCTTACAGTGAACTTCTGGGAATCTTAAAAATTCAAATCTGGATGATGAAAATTAGATCAAATCAATATTTAGCAATATTCAACCAATTTGTAATAAGCTTAGTAATTTGTAAGTATAGTAAACATATGTATCCCAAGTAAAGACAGGTGAAAAGCACTACTCTTAATATAAATTACATTATATTTGGAATTGTAACTCCATTTCTAGTTCCCTCTTACCTAATATCATGCTAATAAGCTTCTGTGGTGTAGATACTGGTTTTAAGTTTCCTCTTAGGATTTGAACTGTCAGTAAAACTTTAACAGAAACAACTCTAAACCACTTAAACTACTCAAGGCTAATTATTAAAAGGTGTAATGTGCAGCATGTGACTATAGTTAATAATACTCTTCTGTATATTTGAAAGTTGTTTAAAAGTTCTCATCGTAAGAAAAAACATCTGTATGTATAGTGACAGATGTTACCTACACTTATTGTGATCATTTCACAATGTATACAAATATTATGTTGAACAACTGAAATTAATATAATTTATATTCAATTATATCTTAATAAAAAATGTATAAAGGAGAGCAATCAATACTTGGAAGTTTGTTTTCAACATCTTAGATATTCCACCTCTTTAACACAAATAGGACATTATGTAAAAAAGCTTTACCTTAATAATATAGTTCCTAGTTTGCCAATATGAATGTTAGCTAGATTTGTCTGAGTCATAGTAATTCTCAAAAGAATATAATTCTCAGAAAACTAATTCCACTGAGGAAAGTAAGTTTAATTTTTCAAACGTGGAGAGAAAACTAAGACCAGAAAAGAAATATCCAGTTTATTATTTCTAAAATGATTGTAGATTAGCCTCATTGATTCCATAAATTTCTGTTGAATGCCCAATAAATACAAATACACACACACATTGATTTATTTAAAGTAATATGCAATGTCTATTTCAGTTGTTTTAAAAAATGATTGAGCAGTGAGCAATCGAAGTCAGATATGAGAAAAGATAATGCTGGTTCTTTAAGTATTTCATGGCTACTGAAAGAAAAAAAAGAGTTTTTCTGGTTCTGAAGGGTAAAAATAAGTATCTGGAATAAGATATACTACAAACAAACCCTCTAATTCCTGTTTCATTGATATATTGGGGCAAAGGTTTCCAAATGACAAACTTGTAATAATACTTCTGTTTTACCACACTGATGAAAAAATATCAGTAACATTAACAATGATTTAAATAGAATAACCATCTGAATAGTTTAAGAACACTGAGTGAAATCTTAGATTTCAAAACAGGTTCCTTTCACAAGCAAAAATTTGCACGCTCACATTCAAATGCACATTTCGAAACCATCTCCTAAATTATTTCTCATTCTCTCTGAGTTCTTCTTTAAAAATAGAATCAAATTTAGCAATATGTGTTAAATTCTGTAAATAGGATTAGCTAAATTCACCCTAGTTTGTCTGAATTGTTTTGAAACACAAAACACCATTTTGAATAGCCACAACCTCTTTTCATCACGTTCCATGTTCAGCTTCCTATTTTTGCTCTTTGCTGTGGCCTTGAGCACAGTGTTCTTTTTTGCTTCACTTTTCTTCACTTATATGATGAACACAATCATGTAGTATTTGAGAATGTAGATCTACCCCTGTGGCTGTGTTGTCTCTGTAACTGTTCTATGTCTTCTTATTACTGTGTCAGTTTTCTTAGATTGTAAAGTTTTGAATTTTACAATTAGAAGATTTTTGTTTTATTATGAAAAAATTTTCTCTGATACCATTTACCCTAACCTGAGTTACCTATCTGTGTATTATATAATCTGTTTATCGGGTCTATATCCCTCTATTTAAAAAGTGTCAGGGGGCAGAAAATGTAGACGCCAATTTTAATTGTTAGCTTAAAACACTTTTTCAAACATCCTCTTTGCCGAATATATGACTTGAATACCTCTTTTATTCCTCTGTGCTTCTGTTCATTTTGGTAGCAGCTGAATGGAGGTAAATGATCTGCATAAGTCACAAACTATATAATAGGATCATGCATATCTTATTTTTTATTTTAGCCAAGTTCTAAGTAATTGCCACCCACAGCCGGTATTTAATAAAAGTTACCAACAGATGGAACCACTGAGGGCCAGGCAAAATTTAACTCCACCTGATAAGTATATCTTCAAGATTAATAACATCTCAAAGCTAAAGGGATCCCCAATCTTTATAATCATTTTCAAATTAAAATTTTACATAATTAGATTTCAAAGGAATTATCAGGCATTGCCTATAAAACAGAACTTGCTAATCATTCCTGTACATTTTGTACTGACTTGCCCACTATTAGCCTGAGCTATATTTACATTTTAAAGAATTAAGGAAAAAGTAGACATTGTGTTTGTAGTTTCTTTTTTCATGTTATTATGTTCAAACTAGGAATACATTTTTCTCAATTTTTTGATACTCTCCCCTGCCCCATCGCATGACCTAGACATGAAAAGCTCTATAATCTCCTTCACTAATTTAGAGAAAACCATAATTCAGTTGTTACAAGTATAATTCATGCCAGAGCACTGAGAATCACTAAGCAACTAATTCAAGAATTTAATGATTTAGGGACTTCCCTGGCAGTCCAGTGGTTGAGACTTCGCCTTCCAGTGCAGGAGTGCGGGTTCGATCCCTGGTTGGAGAGATAAGATCCCACATGCCTCATGGCCAAAAAAACAAAACATAAAGCGGAAGCAACGTTGTAACAAATTCAATAAAGATTGTTTTTAATGGTTTACATTAAAAAAATCTTAAAAAAAAGAATTAATGATTTATCTTTTCCTAAAATTTTAAACTTTAGAGGAACAAGATGAATTTTCTGGTCTACTATGGCTTTCTGTGTTTTTCATTTGCATCCATATTATGATGTAATTTGGGTTCTAGATATTGAGGAACGTGCTTTGGAAACTGTGTTGGGGTGAAAGTATCAACAATAGTTTAAAGTATATGTAAGTGAAATTACTCCACTTTTTTAGTCACTAGAGAGTGAAACAATGTTTCATAAAATGATTTCTTTGCATTTGAGAGAAAGAAAATTTAAGGAGGTAGGATTATGCGTTGATAACTGATATTAGTATATGCTAACAATGTTGAATCCATAATTTGATATTGATAATTCTACATATTTCTTCCTGAACTACACCATTAGCATGGTGTGTGTAAATGCTTACTCTAAGTATAATGACTATAGTTTACCATTAAAAAGTAGTGTTCTTTGTGGAGAACAAATGCGCTTAGTCGGTTTCCAGAAGCTATAAATTCTATAAGAAATGTTTAATCTAATCCTTGATCATAATGATTTTATTCTCTAAATGAGGAAATGAGACATATATGAAACAGTCGATAAACAGTTGGATATGCTAAATGCTACAAAGCAATTAAGTAAGAACAGAGTGATATGAGATCAGGTTGTTATTGCACAGGTTTGTATATGTGTCAAAGGAACAAGGCATGTGCCTTTTAAGTCTGACAGCTGGCTATCTCTCTTGGACTCACAGGGTGTAATTACCTTAAAAACCAGAGGCTGCAAGAGAAATAAAGCATCTTCAGTAAGCATAAGTTTGGGAAACAATGGCTTAAATAATGTTATGTGTCTTTAGCAAGACTTTTCTTTTTCAAAATAGGCTAATGTACATTGGGATATTTGAAAGTAGACATTGTCTATAGTAGTAGGCATAGTACTTTTTAAACCTTTGTTTTCACCTGATATTCCACAGAATTCATTTTAAAAATGCTCTTAGTGAATTTCCCATGGTTCGTGTTGGCACTCAATCTTGATGCTTAGGAACTGAATTTCATCATTAAGCAGAAATTGGAACCATCTTTTAGTAATAGATTTGCATTAACCAATCTCCTAAAACTGAGCTATGAAATCAGAATGTCAGCAATTTAATTAAGAATGAGAAGTATAACTGCCAGAGAAACCAAATACAATCTTCTGAGTAGTGTTTTCTCCCCCATAGGAACACAGCATGGGAAAATAAGTTATAATTAGGAGACTGGTTGGTGAACATGAAAACAAAACACAACAAGGTAAGAAGATGGACGTTTCAAATGTGTAACGTCCTTGCACTAAAGTAACCTAATGTTGTCATCACCCTTAAAAGGATATGCCCGTCATTAACACCATACAAGTTACGTCCTTGGTCCATGGGGTACTTCCCTGCGGACACTGTTCTAATTGCATTGCCAAACTTTTATCAGTCACTAACCTTTCTCCTTTGTGGATAGCAACTTTCCTCCCTTTCAATGGAGCATTCTGTGATTAGCTACTTTAGTTAATCTATTTGATTAGATAACTTTCTAGTCTTGTTGATTTGTGAACTTATTCATTTACTTTGTCCCTTTAAGGTGATTCTGTCTATATATGCTCTGATAAGTGAAGATATAGTAAGTTAGTTTTAGAATACATTGAGTTAGTGGTACTGGAAAGTCTGATTCTGATTTTCCAGGAAGAAAATGGAGAGATGAGACTCAAGAGCCAGACAGAATTTAGAAACATATATTTCGGAGTCTTTTGTGTAGATGTGGATGGGATTGTCTGTTTGTTTAGGATAAACAAAAAAATGCACAAAGAATAGAATATTGGAAAATACTTACATTTAGTAAGTGGGGTATCCAAAAATAGATAGAATATGGAGAGCCATAATCATGTAGCACAGTACTAGTTAAGGATGTATATCTATATCTGTATTTATACATTTATGTCTGTGTATCTATGTCCCTATCTATCTATCTATTTATCATCTATAATATCTATCTATTCCCCCCTCCCAGCCCCCCCTCCCCCACCCCCGCTCCTTTCTCACCAACTTCTTTTAGGTCTGGGATAATACAGAATGTCACCTTAGAGCATCAGATTGGACTAAGGAGAACATAACTAGTTGAGTGGGATGAGGAGACACTTTTTTCTGCTTAGTGATTGGAAGTAGGACTAAATCCAGAAAACCCAAGTAAGCTCTCAGGGTTTGGCTCCTTTTAGTTTAGCAAATCCAAATTCAGCAATCAGTCATGACACTGGATCTTTGCTGGTCTAACAAAGCTTTCCCTTCCTCACACCAACATCCCTTGGGGCAAATAGGTGAAGGAAGGAGAGGCTGAAATCTGCACAGAAGCCAAGGAGCCTCCAGAAGGATATAGGACTGAGGTTGCCCCTTTCCTTTTGTGATTCAATAATTTAGAGCTTGGTATGTTTCTGACAGAGGACAGCTAGGAAAAAAAAGGGATCTTGTGTTTTCCAAGGAAGCCCACCATAAGGGGATCCAGATTTAAATTTGATCTAAGGACCTAGAGTTTGATGGGCTTCCCCCAGACTCAGCTTTGTGTTTGTACTTTGGGAACGATGGATGAGCAGTGTGGGTGTTCTAAGGAGGCTCAAACTGGCAGTAAAAGGATTAGGATAGAACGAGCACCGAGCCTGCAGCATGATGGCTGACGTTTTAAAGCAAGACTATACCCAAACTCCTAGGGTGCAGGAGAAATCTTTGGGGAGGACAGCAGGACTTCGGAGAGAGACTCTCAATTACACACAAATGAGAATTAAGCAATGACTTGGAGAAATGAGAGAATTTTTTCTATATCTGTTCTGTAAGTTGTGGAAGAGATTCATATATGTTATAGCAGTGCTATGCTGTGAAAGCAAGAGAGGAGAGCACTTAAGGAAGGCATGCTCACCAGACAGTTTTTGTAGAACAGTCAAGAAAATGAGACCTGAAGAAAATATCAGTCATTTGAGCATTTAGAAGTCAGTAGTATTTTAAGAGACATATTAGAACAACAGAGTATGTACCTAGATGGTTAGAGATTAAGCAATTAGGATTCTGGGAAAAGAAGGAATTTTATCAAGCAGAGACCACTCGTGGGGAGGTTTTTTGGGCTTAATGGGATAATATTTTAAAATCATTATTGCCTTTAAAAAGACAGAGTAGGCAATGAGAAATAATATGAATTTTTCTAATAAATTCTATTAATTATTGAGCTTCTAGTATGCACTTAGCACTGTGCTATTTGCTAAATAGAAATGTTAAAAGAGCAAACATGCATGAAAATGGCTGATGAAACCAGCTACTAAAAAGGCAAGATGGAATGAAACCAAGTTGACATTCTAAGAATTTCTAGATAGAAATGAAAGTCCAGTTGAATTTGGAAAGAAGCATTTTTAATTGGAAGCTTTGCAGTACATGGAAATAACATGGGCTTCAAAATCAGGTTTATGTGAATACTGTTCTGGTAGGTTTTTATAATATACTGGGAATTTCACAGGGAACAGTTGGACTCCTAGGACCAAGATAAGAGGAGAGTAATGTAAATTCCATCTAACTGATGGCAGAATATCCTGATTTTTACTTTTCTAGTAGCTATGAGAATGATGGAGCAAAATATCTCTATATTTTAAAAGGTAAGTACATACATACATACATACATAAGAAATAAATCAAAACGTAAGAAAATACTAAATTTATTTTCAAGAACTTCTAAGTAAAATTTTGAATTTTGCATCCTAGGTTTGCTCAAAAATGTAGGAAACCTTTCCATCATCTCATTACTGAATTACTAGACTTTATAACTTAGTAATTTTAATCATTACAAGATTGAAAAGTACTCTAAGTAAGCATTTCACACAACCCCCTATTATAGAACAAAAAGTGAAGTCTTAAAACATTGAGTGGCTTCCTCTAGTTTATTCATTTTCAAAGAATTTTTGGCAAATTCAGAATTGGAATCCAATACCCTGACTTCCAGTGCAGTGTGTTTTACTGAAGCGAGCTTCAGGTGTTTTAATGGGTGTGATTGTTTTTCTTTAGCTCATAATATTAAATTATTATTTTCTATAACTTTTTAGAAGCAACATACATTACACATGAAGGAAAATCATTATGTTCTATTTTTGTGAATTTACTGGTTTATTTGTGCTGATTTTGATATTCCCATATCTGAAACAAAATTTTTTCAGAATGCATAATGACATGCAAAGCATGGTGATTTTTTTTCTCGACTGGTTTTCATACATGATTAGAGTATCTTTTCAAACTTCTGGAACTACATTTGAATCCTGTCAGAAATAAATGAACAACCTCAATGAATACTTTAGTCTCCTTTGAGCTCTTTGAATTAGATTATCCCTCTCTGCAACTTTCAGTTCAGATGGAAAAAAACCAAGGAGATGCAGCTAGATTGTTAATAGTAGAAGTGATCTGATTCAGGTACAGCTGTACAAACATTCCTCTCATTATAGTTTTCAAATGGACTTTGCAAGATATATGGTAATTTTTTTAGCTATATATGTGGGCAAGTTTGCAATTAACACCAATAAAGGGAATAGTCCATTTAAAGTCAGTCTTTGAGAATGCACAATTCTATATTTATGACGTTGATTGCATAATGTAACGTAAAGTGGAGTTATTCTGCAGTAGTTTTATTTATATGTTTCTTTTTGGTATAAATATAAGAATAAAGAAATTTTTCACTTGAAATGTTGACTGTGGTATATACAGAATATCAAATCATTTTGGTGAATATCTCACTAGAGAATTAAAACAATACTACCCATTTGTTTATTAATCTGAAACATGATTATTGAATCACTTTACAGATTCTGACTATATCAGGAACTTCTGACTGTTTCAACATACAAACTGGTATTGATCACTAAAAAGTTGTCCAAAGCTGTATTTAAACTACTAAAATTGGGGAATTGTGAAACCCAGTTTTTGAGTTCACATAGTTACGTTTATCAGTTTTCATTTTGTACATATATATTTTCTCCATTGATTGTTTCTTTGTAGAGTTTACATCAAATAAGGCCATAAATTAAATATCACATTACGATAGCCTCTGAATACTGCACATCCATTTTTCTTTATATATGTATCTCATTTGACTTTAAGGAGTGTGTGTGTTTGTGTGTGTGTGTGTGTGTTTGTATGTGCATGAGAGAGGGAGAGAGAGAGAGAATCTTCATAGGTACCTACCCCCGTTTGTATAAAATAGACTATCCAAGATATAAAAATGATCTGACACAGCATTTACTGTAATTTACAGCTAATTTTACCTATTTAAAATGTTTTTATGATGGTATACTAAAAGTGGGGGGCTGTGGAATAGATTGACTTGGTGTTAAGGAACCAATCAGAACAAAATTTCCTTTGTTCGAACACAGGAGTAATTAAAATTGAAGGAATCACTGAGTACCTACTATGTTCCAATCTCCTTACCAGATATTGTGCATATATTATATCATTTAATCTTTACAACTATATTTAGTTGGCTTTATTTCCACACTTTAAGGAGGAGGAACTGAGAATTAGGCAAATAGACCAACTAAGTTGCTTTGTGATGCCAAAATGAGTGATGAAACCTAGGATCCAAGGCCATGTTTGTTTGACTAATAGATCAACTGTCATTCCACTTTATTTAACTGATTGTATATTCTGACACTTAATGGTTCAGTGGGGAGAAGCTATTTCCTTTACTCTTCTTAAAAAATGTTTCTATGTTGTAATGATTGCTTCGTTTCTGTAAACGCCATAAAACTGCATAAAACCTGAAGCATTAAGATTAGGTATACTGTTTTGGTTTGGTGAGCAAAAGGATTAGATATATAAGTGAATTCCAAAATGAATGAATATGAATAGAAATAGAAAAACAAGGAGAGCAAGGTAATTGAGAATAGGGAAGAAGCAAGTATCAAGGCAAAGAGAAAAGTAAAAGCAACAATGTTTATTTACAGGTGGCTCTTGTAGAAGGGTCTGGAAGCGTGGGGCTGCATGCTACTCTCTTCATCCATACAGTTGCTTTTTCTGAGAGGGCTCTGCAAATCTGAGCGCTTTGTGTCAGGTTACATCAACTGTGCAAACCTCCTTGTTTGAACTGGATAAATGTAAAGAGATCTGACTTTTGAACACAGACAATAAAAGAGGAAAAATCCTATTAAATCCTGTACAGCAGTGCAAAACTCGAGGCTTTATTAAAGCTTCCTTACTCAAGGAACTATGCAGTACTTCCACTGGGAAACAAAATATCGGACGAAATCACAAGGAAGAAAAGCTGTCATTGTCAACAGAGACTTTAATTTCAAGTATATTAATAAGTGCACCATGAGCTCCCAAGAAAGAAAAGGTGCCAGGCAGTCACCTGAAGGCTGTTCTTCTCGTACTTGAGGCTCCTGAGCCACTTTTCAAGTGGTTTGGAAATTCGCCTTGTTGATGACAGTTATCGCTCACCTTCCTAAAATTGGTCTTTAAAATGACTTTGTGCTTTAATGCAGACAGAAAAGTCCTTCACTCTGGTGATCAGTTCCAAAACCTCAGAAACAATGCAATCAATCACATGTAGTGCCTGATGGATGTGTCAGGTGATAAGCGTAGCTATAGCTGTTTCAAGGCCACTGACTCGGAATCTGCAATCTGACTCAATTTCTTTAAAGCTTATGGCTTTGGGGTAAACCAAGGGTCAGCAAAAGTGTCCTCTTGTGCACTGATCATTTGAAACACCAGAATATCAAGTTAAGAAGATCGAATATTGATTTAGAAAGCACTTTCAGGTTGTTAATGATTTTGATAATTCTGATTAATGAAAAAATTAAATTTCATTTGATGACAGCATTTTAGCTGTGTTCATTACTTTTCTCAAATACTTTTATAATGATAAATTGGCAACTTCCATAAAATCAGCAAATTCCTTGAAAAACATAGCCCAAATTGTCAAGTACTCTAGTAATCTTTTAAAATATATACTTTAAATTAAAAAAATATATATGTTTAAGGCATAAAAGATGATGATATGATATACATAGATAGTGAAGTGATCACTGTCAAGCTGACTAACAGATCATCTTCTGACATGGTTACCATTTCTTTTTGTGATGAATGCATCTGAAATCTACTCTCTTAGCATACTTCCAGTACTCAACACAGTTTTATGAATGTGTTATAACTCACACACTTATCATGCCTGCCTATGAGATCTCTAGACTTATTCACCTTACATGACTTCAAGTTTGACCAGCATCACCCATCCCCCCCCCCCCTCCCCCCCCCCCCTCCAACCCCAGCTCCTGATAACTACCATTCTACTCTCTGCATCTATGAGGTGGTTTTTTTGTTTGTTTTTTTTTTAAGATCACGCATATAAATGAGATCATACAGTATTTATCTTTCTCTGTCTGGCTTATTTCACTTAGCAAAATGTCCTCTGTGTTCATCCATATTGTTGCAAATGGCAGGATTTTCTCATTTCTCAAGGCTGAATAATATTTTAGGATTGCACTCTCTCTCTATATATATATATGTATATATATAAAATCATATCTTCATTCATCTGCGGGAGGACACTTGGGTTGTTTCTATATCTCTATATCTTGGCTATTGTGAATAATGCTGCAGTGAACATGGGAGTACATATATTGCTTTGAGATAATTTCATGATTGCGGAAAGAGTTTATTACACAGCATTTCTTAGAAGAACATTGTATTTGATCTTGACAGATAGTTTACTACACTGAATTCTGTATCATTTCTATGAACAATGTCAGAAAAAAACTATTTACATTGTCCTAGGCTTGTGTTTAGAGCCAAATTTAGCCAAGACTAAAGAACAACAAAATTCAAAATGAAATGAACAAAAGAAAAAGAAACAACAAAAAATATATATGAAAGCAATGTTTAAGTTTGAAAAATCTGAATAACAGAAATATCAAAGCTATTTATTACTTGAATCATCTGTTAAATTTTTCATTGTTTTTATAGATACCTCTGATATTTTAAATCACATAATATACACAATTACTTATTTTTATTGCTTGATTTTTTCTGTCTTTAACTTAGCTTTTATCATTTTATTGAAAAATGTTTATTTTATGCCTGGTGTGCATCAGACACTCTGAAATATTACATTTTAGCTTCTGAGGCCAAATGACCAAATATTAGATTCTGTGCATATAAAATATTCCTGTAGAGAGATCAGTTAGAACTTAAAATTACAGACATATTTTGACAACAAAAGAATCTAGTCATTAAGCACTGACAACCCCTATTGTTATTCTAAATCCAGGTGAGTCAATAAGAAGTTTTACATCCTGCTTAGAGAAAGAGCAGTAACCTTTAAATCAGTGCTCCACATGAAGGAGTAATTAGGTGCTCACTTTTGGAGAGGTCGAACCATCACCGATTGTAGAAAAGCCTGCCTCTGAAGCTGTATTCATTAACGTAGTAATGAGCTGTTGAAATAGCAATGCAGAGCAAATCTAAAATGCAGGGAGACTAATTGGCTTATGGATACTTTCAGCTACCCTGCTGTTAGAGACACAGACACTTCTTTATGTACAGTGGACATTTTGAATTCCATTATTGGTGAAACATGATGCTGTGTTCACAGGTCTCAGACTCATGAATTTCTGAAACCTTGAATTGTGGCTCTCTGGATGTTTTTCAGAAATTTAACCAAAATGCCCCATGAAACTTCCTTAGTGTTAGCCAGGGACGTCTTTTTGCTGAACAAAGCGGGATCTTGGGTCTCACATTTACAGAAGACTCTGCTCACAGAATGATCTCATCTGTTTTGTCCTCAGCTGTGAAGTTGGTTAACAGAGCCTACCTCAGCTCTGTTACACTGCACAACCCCAGGTCATTACAACACTGACAAGCCATCTTGTAAATATAAGTCATCTACTAAGAATTAAAAAAAAAAAAATCGGTAACATTTCTGCATTATTCACGGATAAAAGAAGACACCTTAAAGAACACACAACTCTGATGGTGGCTGAATGCCAAACCCTTTACATTATTATTATGACATGAATTGATAACTAGTGACAGCAGCTTTGTTCCTGCATTCTGTCTTGAAATATCTCATCTGGTCACATAGACATAGATTCCATTGGATGCTTAAATTTTAATAATAATCTATTTCCCTGCAGTTGGACATTTAGAAATAAGCTTGCTAGGAGCTAGATCTTTATATGAAAGGCCTGAAGTCTACTTTGCCTTCCTACGTCCTTCCCTTTCGAATCTAGAGCTCCTAGGTGCCAGTTACCTCTCCATCTAAAAATCAGGTAATTGCTCCCTATCATTTATCTCCTATTCTTTCCCCCACTCCAATTTCCTACTTTTGAATCACTTTCTTGCCCTTATTAGTACGTAGATTGATTTCACATTTGCTAATCCATAGCTTATGATACACACTGTGCTGTAGGCTGTAAATCAGTTACATAGATCTTGGTCATAGTGCTTGAGAAGCTCATAGCCTTGTTTCCTATGTGCAAGCATGACATAATCCCGTGGTTATTCTGCAAGAGACTCTAAATTTGCACAGAGGAGGTCATTTATGTACATTCTGGTGTAATGGATTAATGCTCTTCTGCGCTCCCAAGAAGGATGACTTCCTACACAAGTGTTCTCATCTCCAGCTTAACCCTGACAACATGGTCTTCCTGGGTTTTTCAGATATGATTCATTTGGCCACCATGCAACACCTAGATAGGTCATTATGGCCTATGTGTAATGGGAATATTGAATGCAACTAAAAATGATTAAATAACAACATTATGTTGCAGGCCACCATTAAACCTTGATGTAGCCTCATTATTAACATGTTTCCTGTCACTTTTGCTTTGTATTTTATAGCAATAGCCTGCCAGGGCTTATTTTGCTTATTAATTATGCTATTTGCTGATTTGATGAATGATGAAATAGACTGAAGATTAGAATAGAAAGAAAACTAAATAATTGGAGAACCAACCACAAAATTGTACCTTTTGAATTTCGCTAATTAGCACAACTCTTTGCAGTCATTTGTTTCCTACGGTTCAAAGTCAGGTTTGTCATAGTACTTTTAAGAAGTAGATCTTAGTTACAGATCTAGAAGGGAGGAAAAATTAGGAATAATTTCTATGTAGAATTCATATTCTGGACTTTTTTCATCTCGAATAAGTTAAATTCTAGTTTGTTGAGTTACTTGTTTTAGTGAAAACACTGGCATTTTGGTTAGATGTTTATCATTTCTTTTTTCAATTCTTTTATGTCTCTATTTTATAATGTTTTTGTCTATTAAGTCTCTGATACTGAGACCCTGTGTTGTTTAAAAATAATATTCATAAATTGGGAGAGGGTGGTGGTGGTGGGATGAATTGGGAGATTGGGATTGACATAGGTACATGAATATGTATAAAGTAGATAACTAATAAGAACCTGCTGTATAAAAAAATAATTAAATTAAATTTAAATTTTTTTCATAAATCAGTGGGACTCTTCCTTTATGAAGTAACAATGTATATGCAAGGCACAAGTCAGAGGAAAAGAATCATATTAGCTGAGAAAGAGAAAGGGGAATTATACTTAGTATTTATTGTGCTACTTCAGCCCAAAGTATAAGTTCAAAGAGACCTAGATGATGGTATTCTCTTGCCTAAAACATCTAATTTAAAGAATGCTGACCTTACCTATGACTTTCCTATCTACCCACCCCCATAAAAGAAGAGCCTGGCAAACACTGGCATCAGGCTTGTTGCATACTGTGTTTTCTCTGATTAAGAACCATTTTTCTTTGGAGTATAACTTTAGATAGGTCAGTAATAAAACAACAACAAGGGTATTTTTGATTTACTGTTGTGGCCTAGAGCCCACTAATTACAAAACACATTATTTCCTTCCCTAAATTATCAATAATAAGCTTAGATTCATTTGTAATTTGAGCTACAAAAAGAGTTATATACCGGCCCAAGAAAGTATTTTAAAGATAGGTTTACATAACAGTGGGGTAAAATTAACTTCCCTGCAAAAGAATAACAAGGTTCAATTGACATGGAATGCATTAAAAACTCTGCTTCCTGGCTTTCTCATGGTAGCAGTTTTCCAGAAATCCATGTTGAAAAATATTGTCATCTGCCTAGCTTCTGTTCCTAGAAAGGGTGTATGGCTATGATGTAAAGATTTTTATACTATAAGCTTTTAGCAAGAAAAAGGTGTAAGGTGATTAACATCTTCTCTTTACTTCTGGGCTAGAATCTCAGAGCTTAGCTGCACTGCCCTGCATTTCTCTTGAGTTACCCCAAGTCTGTAACTCTATAAATCTATAGTCTGTAAATCCGTCATCACTGATGAACTGGATTACCAGCACACGGAGATGATCAATGCATTTATGATTTTAAGGTAGTAGAGATATAGTTTGTAGAGGTTCCATTTTGATTTTTGAAAGCACATTTTCAACAATTTCTGTAGCTCCTTTCAAAGACATATTGTGGCCTAATTGAAGTTGCATCTTTTACAGGAGAGTGCAGCAATTAGTTGGTTCCCAATAAATACCTGTTGAATGGCTAGATAAAGTCTTCCTCATAAACAGCTAAGTTGACAGAACCATTGATACCATTTACACAGGACACAAAGTTCAGCCTTCTCCTTGTTGTTTCATGAAGTATGTTCTTTTACATTAAGTGAGAACCACCATTCCATAACAGTGTTAATTGAATATGATATCATCTTGAAAATTATAATTAATATCTATTTGAGAAGATTCCAAACATCAAATAGAAAACAAAAGACATGTGACAGGCACTATTATATATAACTCTATTAACTATGATTATCAATTTGAATAAGTCAAGTGGAAAACAAATATTTGAATCATGAGACTAGAAAGAACACAGTCTTTTATTTAGGTACCTGTTTGAGCTCTTTCTTAGAAAGGCAGCTCTACTTTCTGATCTCTGACTACTTGATTGAGCTTACTCATGGAAATACAGCAGACTCTCCCTTAAGGGAAGTCAGGGGAATGCTGTTCTCTCATGTATAAATGAATATTGCACCTACATTTATCATGTATTAGTAAAAGCATCTCTCTCAGTAAAATATCGATTCATTTTCTTCCACCGCTTATACTGTGACTCCTGTATTTCATTTCTACTAAAATACACTTCTGTCAGTGATGCGATTAAGTTCATCTGTTTATAATTTTATCTGTTTATATTATTTCAATTAAAATAATCACTCATCTGTTTATAATTTTATCTGTTTATATTATTTCAGTTAAAATAATCACTGTGTTGACAATTGAGATGTTGAATCAGAGATTGTGTCTGGGTTTTCTTGATATTCATATCAGCACCCTTAGTACAATTCCGGTTGCTTCCCTTAAAAGGAAAATATTAGTTATGCTTTATAGCTTTCATATTGGACTGTGATGTCTAATCCAGCATACCAAGTGGCATGCTCAGTTAAACCTCCTTAATCCTGCTTTTATCATATCACCCAAAGCAAGATTATTGAGTGGACTTAATAGGTTAGTGCAACATAAGGTCTCTCTTTGCTTTCTAGTTTCCGAATAGAGATGATTTGTACAGAATAATTATAAA
The DNA here is from genome assembly GCF_003676395.1 of Aethalodelphis obliquidens. Lineage (NCBI taxonomy): Eukaryota > Metazoa > Chordata > Mammalia > Artiodactyla > Delphinidae > Aethalodelphis > Aethalodelphis obliquidens. The sequence goes on from NW_020837963.1 coordinate 18,364,360, forward strand.
ACAGAATAGAGTCTGTCATATTAATGGAATACCCGTGTAACACACAAAACAGGAAGTAGTTTTAAACCTTTCCAAGGAGATTGGAAGCTTGGTAGAATTAGTGGTTCTACAAACCAAGAAGATAAATTCTTCTTTGTCTTGAAGAATCTTCTTTGTCTTACCCAATCTCTTCTATAGCTTGGGACCTCTGTGTTCTTTGCGAATGGCTTCTGGAGCTCAAGAAGGTGGGCTGTGATCAGAGGAATGGGGAATAAAGAATAAAAGTCCCAGCAGTACATCCTCTCATGAATATTTTCTTTCAGGTTCCACTCTAGGAGTATCAGGATATTTTTAAAAAATCATTATTCATGGCAGGATTTATTTTAATATAATAGCAAGAGTAGTATACATATATAAATAAATCCCACAGCTACTCTTATGACATTTATGAAAACTTCTTACAGAAATTGTCAGTAGTTAAAATATGTAGATCAATACTTAATATGTGCTGGGCAGTGCTCTAAGCCATTTACAAACATCAAACAGGGAGTATATGTGATAATTCATTAAGGATGGTCTATATTAGATAGCGTTTATAATATTATAACAATATTATAATGTAAATAATGGTGAAAATGATGATGGTGATGAAAATGGTGGTAATTATAAAAATACTTATCTTTTTTTAAATAAAAAAATGTTTGTTAAGTCCACTTGCCTTGTTTAAACCTAATTATTTAGATGTAATCTTAATGCAGTGAATCTCAACCCTGTCTGCCTGTTAGAATCACACAGCAGTTTTCTTTTGCTTTGTGTTTTACTTTTAAAAAATTTTTTGTAAATAATTTTATATTTTACAGAAAAGTAGCAAAGATAGTGCAGGAAATTACCAGATTCCCTTCACTGAGATTTTTGTAATGTTAACATATTATATAATCATGGCAAACATCAAAATTAATAATTAAATTTAGCACAATACCATTAACTAAACTACAGACTTTATTTAGATTTTACCAATTGTCCCACTATTGTCTTTTTCTGTTTCAGGATCCAATCTAGGTATTTGGTATTTCTCCTTAGTCTCCTCTAATCAGTGGCAATTTATCAGTATCTCTTCTTTCATAACCTTTATACTTTGAAGAGTATGGTCAGGTATTTAATAGAATGTTCCAAATCATTCTGGAATGGGTTTTCTGTTGTGTCATGATTCACTTAAAAGTATGAATTTTTGAGAAAAACACCATGGGTGAAGTGCCCTTCTCTTGGTATTTTAACAGCAGGTCATGGTACCAACTAGACTTCTTACTAGGGAGGTTAATCCTGATCACGTAGTTAGGGTGGTGTCCCACTGTAAAGTCACTGCTTTTCCCTTTCCATTCTCTGCTTGTGAGAAGGGAGTTCAGCCTACACTCAAAGCAGGGGGTGAGGGAAATTAAATTATTTCGTAAAACTGTGGATATATGTTAAAACTACCACTGTAATCAATATCTCTCATTTTCAGCATTTATTATGTTCCTAGAGTTGTACTGAAAACTTTACCTGTATTTTAGAATTTAAGTTAATTTTCACAACAGACATCATGTCTCTTTAAAATTTCTCTAGTTTGCTTAGAATGTTTTGATATTCCTAAAAGTTACGAACCTTATTTTTTCCAGCAGTTATTTCTGCACATCACATATTTTATCCATACCTGACTGCATGTCCTTACCTGTCCCCAGCTCCATGTCTAGCCAAAACTTAAAAAACCCAGTCTACTTAGATCCATTATAAATCTTGATGCAAATCATGGAAAGATTTCAAAGCCCTACCATAAACAAAACAAAAACAAACAAACAAATAAAAACCATCTTCACTTCCCTGGACTTTACAGTTCCCTCTGTCTCTGTCTCCTGTCTCACTTTCTGGCAAACCTTTTCCTAATAACACTCCCTTACCACACTCCCCCTCTCTACTCCCTTACCATTCTGTCTTATACATACTTCACTTCAAGTTCTGTCTCCACTATGTCACAAATCGCCTCTTGTCCTTTATTCTCTGTTTGCAAAGCCACAGACCAAGCTTCATCAATTTACCCAACGTCTAGGAGCATTTTATAGCTTATTAATTATTCTCTCCTTAACAATTTCTTTTTTCCTTTTCACTTGGTTTACACAGTCTTCACTTTCTTCATCTTTTTCCACCCATCACACTGCCCACTCTTTAAAACCCTTTGTAACTGGTCATTTTTCTTCTTCCAAGTTCTAAAAATTAGAGTTGCTTAGTAAACAATCTTTTTTTAAAAAAATTAATTTATTAAGTTGGTTGGGTCTCCGTTGCTGCTCATGGGCTCTCTCTAGTTGTGGCGAGCGGTGACTACTCTGCGTTGCGGTGCACGGGCTTCTCATTGTGGTGGCTTCTCTTGTTGCAGACCACGGGCTGTAGGCATGCAGGCTTCAGTAGTTGTGCCTCTTAGGCTCTAGAGCACAGGCTCAGTGGTTACGGCGCTCAGGTTTAGTTGCTCCCTAGCATATGGGATCTTTCTGGATCAGGGATCGAACCTGTGTGCCCTGCATTGGCAGGCGGATTCTTAACCACTGCGCCACCAGGGAAATCCCAGTAAACAACCTTGACTCCTCTAACAGGTTGTTATTTTCATTCAGGTCAACATCACAAACGTAACATATCTTGGACAAAAACTTTGTATTTCTTCTAATCTGCTCTTCATCTAGGGTCCTGATCTCAATGAATGGCATCATCATTCACTTGCTTGCTCAGATTATAAGATTAACTGGCATACCTGACTCCTCTCTTCTCTAGTAACCAATATCCAATGCCTCACAAATCCTATTGGCTCAAACCTTGAAAATATTTTCTGCATATGACGACCTGTCACTTCTACTGCCACCGCACGGGTTGAATCCACAAATGTACCCTTACGAGGCAAATAATTTTTTCTTTGCAGTCTCCTAACTAAGCGGTCCCCAACTTTCTGGCGCCAGGGACCGGTTTCGTGGAAGACATGATTCAGGTAGTAATACGAGCGATGGGGAACAGCAGATGAAGCTTTGCTCACTCGCCCGCCACTCCCCTCCTGCTGTGTGGTCCAGTTCCTAACAGGCCGCGGACCAGAACTGGCCCATGGCCTGGGGGTTGGGGACCCCTATCCTAACTGATTTCCCTACTTCCAAACTTATTCCACAGTAGTCTCCTCCCCATAAGGTAGCCAGTGTGATCATGTAAAAATAGAAATACTATTTTTTCACTGCTGTTATCAAAGTTCTCCAAATTTCTCTTAAACAAAAAATAAAATTCAGATTCTTATCATGGTCTGAAAACCTTATGAGATCTGACCTCTGGCTGCTTTGCCAAGTACATTTCTACATTTCATTTCTCCCTTATCAAGTCATTGCCCTCACTGCTCTTATTTGAATATGAGTTCTTGCTCCAGCCCAGGACTTGGCACCTCCTTGATCCACCTGTAGATAACACTCCTTCGTAGATATTATCATGGCTTCCTCTTATACTCCTTTTATTCTGTTTTGTTCAAGAATTATAACTTCAGAAGGGGCTTTCTTCACCGCTCTATCTAAAAGAGCACACGTCTAACTCTATATTCCCTTAGTCTACTGAATTTTTCTTCATTGCCCTACTATTATCTCACATTAAGTTATTCAGTTTTTGTTGCTGTTGTTTTTTATCCTCACAAGAATGTGAACTCCATCACAGGAGTGATTGTGTCTGTTTTATTCTCTGCTGCATGCTCAGAGTCTGGGAGAGGGTCTGGCACACAGTGAGTACTCAATGACTATTTTCTGCATGATTTTTTTAAATAAAAATTTTAAATGATGTAAATAATAAAATAAAATAAAAATTATCATAAAATAATAAATAAAAGAAGCAAACAAAATTAGCTTTGTTGTTAGACCTATAATTACCTTCTACCCCTACTTTACTTCTTAGGTTTTCCCTTTTTCACTTCAATCATATCTGATTTAGTTCCCATCTTCAGTCTTCTTGCTATACTGCCAGCATCTGTGGTGCTCCAGCTAGAAAGATTTGCCTTACTCACAAGGTTCTTTTGGAGACAAAATCTCGCTTCTGAAATCTGGCCTCCACTGGACTCATGAGGCATTGGTTTCTATTCAATAAATAAGCTGTAATATTACCTCTCAAGGCTATTATAATAATTAAATGAAACAAGGCACTTGAAAGTACTCTCTAAACTAAAAAATCCCTAGGAGATATTATTTATTATTTATTAGTTGTATGCTTTATTATTTTCTACCAGCAGCCACAAACCTATGTCCTTAGTGAGATAAATCTGCACAGCAAAAATCTAAATCTCTAATTAATTATGTCCATTAAGATACACGTAAATGAAGCATGTTGCATAGTGTTTTGGATAGCTGGTAGTTCTTTTTCGTACCTTTTCCACTTCATACCTGTTGACTTTCTCATCTTTTTCTTGAGAATTATTGTGCAGTAGGAGCTAGAAATAACTCTGAAATTTTTCCCTTTGGAATTTTGTATAGAACTGATGCTCATCAATTCATTTATTTTTAAACTTCCACCATAAGTTTACCTGATTCATCCATCTACATAAACGTAACTATAATTTGTTTGATCTTATTTAGAAATGCATCTTCCCCTCAAAAAACATTTTCTGTTTGCAATTTTTAATTTCTCTTAATAAAATAGTAATAATTATCTAGAATTTGTAATCTCTAATACTATTTGACCATGTCTATAATGGTTTCTATTATAGAAACTGGCTTAGCATAATAAATGCTACATAATTTCTCATATCAAGTTTTACACATTTATTTTACTACTTTAATAAGTCATGCCCACCACCAATGACAGTAGTACTAAATCAAATACAAAGATCTTTTGGTATGCTGTGATATTTTACTTTAACATTTTATAATGGAACATATTCTGTAAGTTAAGTTCATTTTCCATTACTGCCAAAAGCAGACTTTTTTATCCTTTTACCACTATCTCAAGTATTCTGTTTACAAATGTCATTTCAGATAAAGTTATCTGATTAAACTAAAAGCTTTTGAACAGCAAAGGAAACCATTGACAAATTGGAAAGACAACCTACTGAAAGGGAGAAAATATTTGCAAATGATATGACCAATAAGGGATTAATGCCCAAAATATAAAAACAGCTCAAACAACTCAATACCTATAAAACAAACAATCCGGTTAAACACCAGGCAGAAGACCTGAATAGAAAATTTTCCAAAGAAGACATACAGATGGCTAACAGCTACATGAAAAGATGCTCAACATTGCTAATCATTAGGAAAATGCAAATCAAAACCAAAATGAGATATCACTTACACTTGACAGAAAAGCTGTCATGAAGAAGTCTAAAAATTACAAATGTTGGTGAGGTGAGGTTGTGAAAAAAAGAGAACCCCTGTACACTGTTGGTGGGAATGTAAATTGGTGCAGTCACTATGGAAAACATTATGAAGCTTCCTCAACAAACTGAAAATAGAATTACCATATGATACAGCAATTCCACTCCTGGTTATATATCCAAAACATGAAAATACTAATTCAAAAAGATACCTGAACCCGAATGTTCATAGCAGCATTATTTACAATAGCCATGATATGGAAACAACTTGTGTCCATTGATGTATATATTTACAATGGAATATTAATTGCTCAGTCTTAAAAAGAATGAAATTCTGCTATTTGCAACAATGTGGATGGACCTAAAGGGTATCATTCTTAGTGAAGTAAGTCAGACAGAGGAAAACAAATAGTGTATGTTATCACATATGTGGAATCAAAAAAATAAAAGAATCGAATGTACATAACAAAACAAAAAGACTCACAGATATAAAAAACAAACTGGTTACCAGTGGGGAGAGGGAATTGAGGAGGGACAAATAGGGGTATGTGATTAAGGGATCCAGACTACTATGTATAAAATAGATAAACAACAAGGCTATATTGTATAGCACAGGGAAATATAGACATTATTTTGTAATAACTTTAAATGGAATATAAACTATAAAAATATTGAATCACTATGTTATACACCTGAAATTAATATAATATTGCAAATCAACTATACTTAAATTTTTAAAAAGTAAAACAAAAGTTGCTTTTAAGTCGATCATCAATTTTACTACAAGATGAAAGGAATCATTATCCTTTAATGGCACGGTTATGCACAGAATCTTGTTGGAGCTCTTATTCTACAAGGGAAGTTCTCTGGATTTTGCTTCTGTTCTTCAACTGGATGTACTATCTAAGACCTAATAAGGTTCCATCTCTAGATCATCAATATGCAGCTATATTGTCAGTTATTTCAATCCTTCTGGTCTCAGGCAAATTAGAATGTCTCCAAGATTCAAATATTTTAAAGTTTTGTTCTGTTTTGGTATTTTAAAAATTATCAGGCAGTGTTGCATGGTAATGTTTTTCCTATAACATTAACTCACTGCATCTCTGAATCTTTTTCTAAATTATTATTGACAAAAGGATAAAAGGCAAAGGAAGCCAGATAGCAGAGGTATTTCTTTATGAGAAGTGCATATTTCAGATCACGTTGACCTCTTTGTGTTGCCTATTTGGAGCTGTGCTGACATTGCCATAGTATTTGTGCTGCTAAGTGTGAAGATAGAATCAACCAAACCCTCAGATGATTTGTCCTTTGGGTGCTAATGACATTGAATCTCACAGTGATTCTAAATTTTCCATGGTCACTTCACACCCCCAGGCTTTTCAGCCACAGCAGTTGAAATAAAACCTTTAGAGTCTTAGTTATCCTTTTAGGACTTTGAGATATATTTTATGGAAAATATTCACATTTTCTGACCCAAAAATATAGAAAATATATGTTCAGATTTTAATAAAAATGAGAGTCATGTACAGTTGGAACTTGCCTTAATCGACCTCAATGCAGTGGATTCACTGGATCAACAAGTGAACTCCATTTCTTCTGTAAAGCATGTGGAATGATGCTCTTGGTGCGCTGTGTTCTCATTCCTCGTGCTCCACTCTCTAATATGTTGGTGGCCTCCACTGTCATCAGTTGAGCTGTATGTTTGAGAGTCAGTCATATTTGTTCCCAAACTGACTAATGCCTGCTGTCCTTGTCATTGCAGTTACGTAACTTAATTAAATCTTACATGAACCAAATAAAAAGAAAGAGAATAAATGTTTCTATAAAAAATACCAAATCTTTTGGAATTCTTGAAAAGTCATGGCACTGAATTTAAAACCAGTTGTGCCATACAACTATTAAAGGATAAAAATGCGCACACACAATACTCTAAAGGATGCTGAATTGGAAACTGTAGATGTTGAATTATAGGTGATTTATGCTAGAAAGATGAGCCAGAACTGTAATCAGCAGTAGTATTACAAAGAAAAATTCTCCCATATTGCATAAAACACTGTTATTTTGTTGAATAAATACAGAGACAAATGTTTTAAATTAAAATATTTGAGGTCTCTGGATATTTTTAATGATTCTCATCTTTAACTGAATTTTGATAAACTATCGGTTATTAGCATCCAAGATATTTTAGGTAATATGTCATTATTGTGAACAAGAGGGTGGAACCATGACAATAAGAAGAGACTGAGACTACACAGTGCAAGTATTGGGTTGGTCAAAGAGTTCGTTCGGGTTTTTCCGTAACATCTTATGGAAGAAGCCAAATGAACTTTAGGGCCAACCCAATACAACTATATTAAATGAAACTATTTCTTTTAAGATAATAAAACTATAGAATTGGGAAAAATTTTTTTGTCAATATTAACTCAATTGAGTGCCTACTTAAAGTGGAAATTGCTCTTTTGAGACTGCACCATCCTTCCAAATTCTTGCAAAGATAAGGTCTGGAGCATTCTGGAAATGGAACCACAAACATCATATCTTTGATAATACCATCCTGTTGCTTTTATTTCTTACCCAGTTTATATATTTATATTTATATATGTATATATATATGCAAAATATATATATACATGTATGTGTTTTATATATTCTTCATTCTACTGGAGCAGAGGCATTAGTCTGGCATTTTTTAATGAACTCAATATTTAAATAGAAATTAAATGTAATTGAAACTCTGTAAGATACCCAGAGAAGCATTATTTCAATAGGATTCAAGAATACTTAGAAAAATCTTAAGTACACTCAATAAAATAATCAGTTTTTTAATTATAGTTTATAAAAACACTCATGAAAATAATAAAACATACATCACGTCAAGAAAAAAGAGATCAGCAAGGTTATGAGTAATTTATTAAAAATAACATACAAATTCACAAAATATTAAAATCAATGCACCATGAAAGTATTTGTTTACTAATTAAAATGAGGTCAGTATACTCTCCTGGAATTCAGTTGAGTGGAACATGAGAAAAACATAGCTCTGCAGTTCAACACACATTTATACAAGAGCAAATAATTTCTGTTTTCTTATTCAGAATCAATGAAACAAAAGATTAAAACAAGTCCTTAATTTCTACCCATTTGATTCAATGTATTGTATCCTATATTAAGTGATAATTTCTCCTGGTCTAAATAATAGTGTTGAGTTAGCATTACTTTTCTTAGTTTTATTCTTTATTTTTTAACAAACCAAGAGTTTCTAAAAGGAAAAAAGACATAGGAGCTTAATTATTAGATGTAAATTATTTTTCTTAACTTGTAATAAGTTATTTTCTGTATCTTGTGAATATTATTGAAACTTCAGATGCTTTCGCTCAGTGTTAGTTATATGCTTTGGAATACATTTTTGAAATATAGCATATATGCATAAAAGTTCAAAGATCAGAAATGTTCAGTTGTATAAATTCTTGAAATGTTGAGCACAGCTGTGTAACTAGTATTCTAGTCAAGGAAAACAATATTCCACTGACCCATAATGCCTCCTACTCCATTGGAGTCACTACCTTTTGAAAGGTAAACACTATGCTTACTTCCAACACTAAAGATTAGGTTCTCCTGTTTTAAAATTATATATAAATGGAACCATGCAGTTGTTAACCATTGTGCCTGGATTCTCTTGCTTATGGTTTGAGATGGATCTATGTTGCTGTGTTTAATGCTACATCATTAATTCCCATTACTATGTAATATGCTACTGTCTACTGCTGGGAGGCATTTTCTTATTTCCAACTTTTCACTATATAAATATTTTAATATTGTGGTGCATATTTTTAGTGACAATTCGCATACAGAGATAAACTTAATGTTATAACTGGCATGTCAGTTTGCTCAATAAAATAACATAAAGTAGTTGTCAGTAAATTGACTCACTCATGTGTCTCTATTATTCATGATAATATTGTAAATAATACACTTTGTCTATGTTAATCTTAAAAATATATTTGTATTGGATTAGGTACCACCAGTTCTTTGATATTATTGTTCTGATTAGTATCATAACGTTAGTAGCATGGGAAGCAATATCTGAAAGAAATCAGAGCACGTGCCATAACTTATTTACACTACCTAGGGAAGTCTCAGATTAACCTGACGCTCTTGATGATGACAACCCACTTAGGGTGATACGTCTATGCCAAATGCTCTTCATCTTACATGAAATACTGATTAGAAAAGATGCTTTACTTCTTAAGTAAGTTAATAATATGATATTGCTGTGGACTTCCATTATTCTATGGTGTTTTTGAATTATTATATTAAGCAAAAATACATCTGTAACTGACTAACACAGGAAATTATGCCTTCATTTCTACATCATGAAGGTCAGAAATAAAGGAAGAAAACTAACATTACTGAATTATTTCACCTTAGTTTTCATTCCTGATGGAATATGAAATTAAATTTCATTATAAGCAACGTGTACAGGGGGTGGGTAGAGAGTTGTGCAAAGACACAACTAGGCATATAAACAAATTGAGCTGATTATAGAAATAGTGTCTATAAGCAAAATACAGGGCATTTTTATAATATGTAACTGGTGATATTTTTGGAGCTTCTTTCCATTATCGAAGAAAGGTTTCCATTTCCCCCTCTTAAGCTTATTAACATTCACAGATTTGTCAAGGTTATAAAAAGGTTATTATTTGGATTATCTGAAATAGGTAAAAAAAAATGAGGCTTAATTAGTCTTTTTTTAAATATGTGAACTTGTTCAGAAAATTATTATTTGGTATAATGGAAAATACTTTTCCAGTGTGCACCTCTAGGGAATGTTAGGGGTAATTTCTTCATGGTTGTAATGAGACTAAATACAAACTAGTGGAAAAAAAAATATTTGCTATGATAACTAATATTTCATAATCAACTTGAAAAAATAGCATTTTGTTACAGAAAGATATATGTTAAGAAATTTAAATCATACACACACACACGTAAACTCATCACTTATCCTGAAGGCTAATTTCTGAGAACTTCATCCAAGCCAGCCACTCATGGATTAAGTTAAAAGATTGATTGCTTACTACATGAAAGTCATTCTGTTATGTGCTAGGAGTGCAAAAAAGGAAAATGCATGTTTTTCTTACTCTTAATGTTCCAAAATATCATTCAAAGAGATAGTTACATAATCAGATAATTATAGTTCAGTTTGTAATGCTGCAGTCCAATAACAGGGCTATGGGCAAAGGTTTCAGAAGTCAAGCAGACACATTAGAAAGTGTTTTCTAGAAGCAGTACCCCCAAACTGAGTGATAGCTGGAAGAATAGTAGAGAAGTTAAAGGAAACTGGTCTTGATATTAGACAGATCTGGGCTCATAACCCAGATCTAACCATTTAACCCCTATAATACTAGTGAAAACTACTGAAGCTTTGTTTCCTTATCTGCAAATGTTGACAAATCACATTTCTGTAGTGAGAATCAAATGGAATGAAGTATATGAATGACTGAGCAAAAAAGTAGTACTCAGTAGCTACTTCAGATGGGTCAAACACCCTTCTCAGCTCATTTCATGGTTAATTTATATAATTCATTCAACACATCTAAAAATAGGAAGGATGCCTGCCCTATGCTTCAAAATTGCACTTCACAGCCTAGAGGGAGTCCCAGTTTTAAAGAAAAGATGCAGTTAACCCTTTACAGTTAACCCTTGTAAACCCGAATTTGTATGATTTCAGAAGTAGTATAAGAATTAATGGATTTGGGGCTTCCCTGGTGGCACAGTGGTTGAGAGTCCACCTGCCGATGCAGGGGACACGGGTTCGTGCCCCGATCTAGGAAGATCCCACATGCCGCGGAGCGGCTAGGCCCGTGAGCCATGGCCACTGAGCCTGCGCGTCCGGAGCCTGTGCTCCGCAACGAGAGAGGCCACAACAGTGAGAGGCCCACATATCGCAAAAAAAAAAAAAAGATGCAAACAACTAATACACACAATGACTTCCATGAATCTCAGGAGGATTATGCTGAGTGATGAAAGTCAGTCCCAAGGGGTTACATACTGTGTGATTCCCTATATATAATTCTTTTGCATAACATTTTTTTTTAATTGAAGAAAATAGAGATTGAGAACAAATTACTATTAGTCAGTGAATCAAGACAGGAAGGTCAAGATGGGGAGAGGGTCGGAAGGATATGGTTATGTTTATAAAAGGGCAATACAAGGGATCTTTGTTGTGACAGAACTCTGATGTTGGATATACCAGTCTACACCTCTGATAGAAATGCATAGAACTAAGCATAGACACACACGTGCACACATGTGCAAGCACATAGATGAGTACATGTAAAACCAAGGAAATCTGAACAAGATTGGTTAATTATGTCAATGTCACTTTCCTAGTTATGATATTGTATTACAGATTTTCAAGTTGTTACCAATGGGGAAACTGGATAAAGTGTACACAAGATCTCTTTGTATTATTTCTTACAATTGCATGTTAACTTAAAATTATTTCAAAATAAAAAGTTTAATAAAAATGACAGCTAGGAAGAAAGGAGCATTCACTTAGAGTATAAGAACCATTAATGGAAAGCTCTAAGTCAGTAAAGATACCTTTAGTATCTTATTTAAAAAATAGCTAATAGCCTAGAATTTGGTACCTTGGACATTTTTATGAAAAAAAAGTGAAATAATACTTTTCCCACACAAACAAATCCTTGGAGATTTTGCCACACATTGCACAATCAAAATTTCTAAAGGAATTACTTTGCAAAGAAGCAAAATGATCTTAAGAGTGTCTGAGTTGCAAAAGGGAATGATAATTGAAGATTCTGAAAAACACATGAGTAAACACTCATTCAACAAACAACAATATCAGTGTCTAATTTGTGAGTGTAGACTAAAAACTTTAGACAAAGCATACTGTAAATTGGGAAGGTTAATCGCTGTTAGTGTTTCTAGTATTAATACGTTCAGAAGAAGGATAAAAATATATTTACTAATTTAGACTTTAAGTGTGAACATTGAAAGAGCTGGAAAACCCTCTGAAGAGAGAAACAGAGTACTACTTCAATAATGTAAAGGAAAAAGTTAGAAAAACTAGAAGAAAAAATATGAATTATTGTAAAAGAAGAAGAAAAACTGCATAAGTGAAGCTCAGAAGTTGTTAGCAGAAATAAATCTAAATGTGTCATAAACCCTCAAATAAATATCCCATTAAAAGAAAAGTCTTGATAGGTTTGAAAAGAATTTAGCAATCTTTATTTTAATGAGAATAAACTAAAATTTAGAACACAAAAATATTAATAGTAAAATTAAAGCATTACCAAGGTTAAAGGGTATAACAGAATATTCACATGATCTTAAAGCATCACCTTACTAATGTAAAATGTAAAATGTATTGCTTCACCTGATGCTTGAAAAAAGCTTGAAATCCACAGCCCAGGGAAAGGATGAAATACAACACAACGGTGAAAGTGAATAAGTTGCCCAACAATGGATTAACTTCACAAGTATTCCACTGAGTGGAAAAAAAAAGAAAACTGCAAAAAAACTATACTGTGGTACAATTTATATAAAAGCTTAAAGCCTGCAAAAGGGAAGCAATATATTGTTTGGGGAATGTGAACATATGTGGTAAATCTAGTGAAAGCAATGAGGAGCAGTTACATACAAAATTCGAGAAATGACTTACTTCCAAGGAATGAGATGTTAGGGGAGGGGAACAGTGAGGACCCGGGGTCAGAGGGCGCCTAAGAGATTGGCATAGTTCTATGTATTTAAGTGTGATTAAACCTATGTATGTGTATTTGAGGATGATCACAGGAGTATTTGCATTATTTTCCCACTCATTTATATTCTCTGTGTGCATTTATTAAATATTCAAATAGTTTTTAATAAAGGAGTATTGGGTAGAATGAAATAAAAGGGAAATAAAGAAAATAAAATAAAGAGTAAGGATTAAATACTGAAATGAGATTATAATAGGAAGTGTAGGTAACTGAAAAATTATGAAACCTGGCCAATTGTCAGTAGGTGAAACTCACCAGGAAGGGAAAAGGGAATTACTGTATAAACAGCACATTAAAGGAGTGACAGAATTTTCCCCATATATTGCAAAGATGTGCCATGCCTCTCTAAACCAATTACACTTCTACTCCCTGAATCTCCTGTGTAAGAGTTGCCTTGAACCACCCCCCAGCCCCGCCCTTCATGTAAGGCTAGGTTAGTGGTGATGAACTCTTTTTTTTTTTTTTTTTAAAGAAGATGTTGGGGGTAGGAGTTTATTAATTAATTTATTTATTTTTGCTGTGTTGGGTCTTCGTTTCTGTGCGAGGGCTTTCTCTAGTGTGGCAAGTGGGGGCTACTCTTCATCGCGGTGCGCGGGCCTCTCACTATCACGGCCTCTCTTGTTGCGGAGCACAGGCTCCAGACGCGCAGGCTCAGTAGTTGTGGCTCACGGGCCTAGTTGCTCCGTGGCATGTGGGATCCTCCCAGACCAAGGCTCGAACCCGTGTCCCGTGCATTAGCAGGCAGATTCTCAACCACTGCACCACCAGGGAAGCCCCGATGAACTCTTTTTTGCTTTCGCTTGTGTGTAAAAGTCTATCACTCCTTCAAATCTGAATGATAGCCTTGACAAATATAATATTCTTGACAAATAGAATATATCACGCTGCTCCCTTCTGGCCTGCAAAGTTTCTGCTGAAAAGTCAGCTGATTGTTTTATGGAAGTTCTGTTCCATGTAACTAGTTGCTTTTCTCTTGTTGCTTTTAAGATTCTTTAACTTTAATTCTTGCCATTTTAGGTGTAATGTGTCTTGGTACAGAACTCTTTGGGTTCATCTTGTTTGGGACTCTCTGTGCTTCCTGGACCTGGATGTTTGTTTCCCTCCCCAGGTTAGGGAAGTTTTCAGTTACTGTTTCTTGGAATAATTTTCTGCCACCTGTAGGAGATAGATATTTACAATGTAGGCCTGAAGTAGCACATATAGGGGTTCAGAATGGGCCTCCCCAAAATGTGACATGAGGATTATTTTTTCTTTTTGCATGAGGATTATTTTGAGCTAAAGGCAATCATGATTCTGCAGGTTCAAGTGAAACTACTGCTCTTTACCTAGAATATTTTAAATATATATATACATATATGATATAATGAAGCAATATAGCTTCTTTTCAGATGATTAAGTAAAATGTGCTTAGTGAAGTATTCAATGATATACTTGAAAAATATTTAATCCAAGGCATCTCTCTCTGTCTGTCTCTCCTTCTTACACAAAAAATTGATTAGACCTCAAAGATATGTTGTGGTGTTTTAGAGATGGTTAATTAATATAACAAAGGTGTACACTTTATCTCAATAGTGCTTGTAATCATTTATGAAAACATTTATATCAGTCTAAATAATCTACTTCAGGAGTTTCAAAATATCCATCTCTTGCTTAAGGTACAATGTTATATCCAGATCTGCACTCACTTTGGACCAACTGCATTCCTCTAAATATTTAGTTTACAAAGCTGTCACTAGGCTTTACAACTGCATGAAAGGACTAAAGGTTTCATTCATTTTTATGTAAAGCAAGATTATGACAAGAAAAATGAAGTGGAGGTTCCAATACATTTTTGGCAGACTGGAAGCAACAATCTTTATCTGTACCTAATGAAGAAGTAGATGTAAAACCATGCAAAGAAAGGATGCAAGCAACTGATACAGAGAAAGCAGAGATGGAGCAAACAGGTGGTTTGGACACAGCAGGAGCTGATAATGACTGGATTAATGATGGTGGAAAAATATGACCAGATGCAATAAAGTCAGATGTATTTCAGCACAGGCTACTGAATTTTAGAGGACAGAATCAGAAACCCAACTGTGGCACTTACGGTTGATACAAGAAAGTTGCCAGCACTTGAAAACAATGCAGTGTTTCTGTCTTATTGAACAAAGTATTCAGTATTAGCCTCCAGGATTGATAAATTATTTCTACACTCTTATTGTGAAACTTGTATGGAAAATCTAGTTATTGGATAGGAATTTAAGAGGGTATTTGTATGCAGCTAAAGAAATGAATATGTGTTTTCTATGGAGCACAGCAGCATAAAGTGTAGGATAAAGGGCAAAAGTACAAGGAAGAATGGCCATCTTTAACTAATAACCCTTGATATGTCACCAAAATTTTGATTCAGTCTTTTATACAATGAAATACATCAATCTAAAAAATTTCGTAGTCACAGTGTGGTAAAAATACTAAGACTTTTCATATACTATGACATTTTATTCCTCGAGAGAGAAGTACAAAGAGAAAACTGAATGTAATTGTCCCCTTTTTCTTCTCTTATTTCCTTCTACAAAAGAATTTAGATAAAATTATTTTAAGTATTTTAACCACCAAAGTATTATTTAAGTCCTAAATTAAAAATCAGTTTTAAAAATTTATCTTATTTCAAGTAATTTAAAGTTAGCTTCTAGGCTATATAATATTTGTGCATGGTATATATCACTTTTGAAAACTAAGAACTTTGTTGAAGATTTCAAATATAGTAACTGTTACAGCACCGCCTCAGACAACTTTTACCTGTTTGCCCCTCCTGTTATAAAAGAGTTACTCAGGGAAAAAGATCTTACATTTCTACATAGATTCTAAGTGCCTGTAGATCACTAAATAACGTGAATCTGGCCAATGATTAGCACAGTAGAGTAAAAAATCTGTACATGTGCTGTCTGTTCCCTTATTCTATATCCATAAAATGCCAGTCAGAATTTTGAATGATTAACCTGACATAACATGAAAAGTTCACACAGATGAATGCCCAGATTGCATGCTGGCATTATATGTCAGTAGTTAAAAAAACATTAATATTAATGTAGTATGTGGATATAGAAAAAATCATTTATTGGGGAAATGGGTAACTCAGGAATATCAGGGGTAGGGCAGAACAGAAACAGAGAGTGTGGCATGAATTCGAATTCCAGTTTTCTCACTAGAATGTAAACACTATCAGGGCATGCTTTTTTCCTATTTTGTTTACTGTTGCAGCCCCAGCCCCTAGGAAAGTTCCGGATATACAGATGGTATTTTCTTTAAAAACAACTTGTGGATCAGAGGCTTATAATAAAGGCCACAAGAGTGCGTGCACGCGCGTGCACATGTATACACACACATGCGCGCACACACACAAATGCCAGGGGGTGAAGCGGAGTTAAGGATCCTGTCAGGAGCACTGGGCATCTGAGAAATGGGCTCAGCCGCCAGTATGGGTGGGGACTCGATGGTGAGCTCCACACCTCTGCCCCCCAGGGAACTGGCAGAGATACTGCGAGGACGCTTTCTGTCCATAGATCACCTATGGTTTTAATCAAAGAGAGTAAAACAGGAGTGTTCTCAGATCCCTGAGAGGACATGGAGTGGCCGTAATCCCAGTGTGGTACCGATAGAATCAGGAGAGTCATTCCCTGCTCTCCTCCACTGGCTCAGTGGAGAAAAATTAAGTCTATGCACCCTTGCCTGATTCAAAGCCTCTCCTGGTTACTGTCTGGGAAACAAAATGATCTGAATTCCGGCATCTTACTCCAGCTGCCTGTGTGTTCCTATTACCACTACCATTGCCTTACCCTAAAAACTGCAAGCCATTTTCTTCCTCATTTCTTATATTTGCAATTCCCACAGCTGTATTAGTCTCTACTTAAGTCGATTCTACTACAGGATCCAGAGCCCAGTGACAACACAGACATGAGTTCTCTGTCTCCTCATGTGAAAATATTTCTCCAAAAATGTCACATTTCCCTCCTAAGCACCAGTGAAAAGTGAAGAGGGAGGACACTTGAAATAGATCAATAGTCATAAAGAATCCCGAGAGGAATCCTGTGAGGAAGAAAGGAAATGGAAGGGATGAAGCTAGAGCATCCCATACCATCTGGTTAACTACGGTAACAACACAAACACCCCAAGATCTCAGTTACTTAAAGTATTACAGCTTTATTGCTCTCACATGGCACAGGAGGTTCTGCAGTGTGCTCTTATTCAGGCTCCATCAAATATGTGGATTCTCCAAAGCTTTGGACTCAGACTCCCACCCAGTTTCCTTTGAATCCAGCCAGGAGGTAAGGGAAAGGGAAAAGCTGTGGGGGACTTTTCAGGTTTTATGTTCTAGGCATGCAGACATCATTCATATTCCACCCATATTCCATTGGTCAGAGCACAGTCACATGGTCTTAACTGCAAGGCAGCATGGAAAAGGCAGTATATGCACCCAGAAAAAAGAAAATGTGGGGTTGATAAAAACACAACATTTATCCTGCAAGCATCTGCTCATCTGTCAATAATTGATTTCATTCTTTATCACACAGAATGTGCTCATTCCTTGCAAAGGGACACATCACAAAGTCTAATATCTAGCTTTAGGCAGTCACTTTAGCTTTAAATCCAGGGTTTCCAGGTGACACACACTCCTTCCCATCATGTCCAGACATAGCTGATGCTTTTGTGTTTGAACCATAACACATATTAAATATGCAGTACAAAGGATAGTATAACAGCAGCCCAAACTCCCATTTAGAATAAAAGAAGAATGAAAGATGAGGAAAAAACCCACCAACACAGTAGTCATCAGTCCACAGCTATCTGAAACCCTCTGGACAGACACTGCAACGATATCCTACCTGGGGAGTGGGGACGTTCCTTGGTTGTGCCCCACTTCTGCGTTATTCTCCAGGTTCCTGTCTTCCTTGTCTTTTTCCCCCTATAGCTGAGGAGAATATTGCTTTTATTAGTCAGGGTCCTTTAATTTCCACGTGAATTTTGGATCTATATGAATTTTGTAATTTCTGCAAAAGAGCAAGCTTGATTTTTTATAGGGATATAGGGATTAAAGTGAATCTGTATATCACTTTATGAAGTATTACCATTTTAGGAATATTAAAATTTCCAATCCATGAATATGGGATGTCTTTGTATTCACTGAGGTCTTTTAAAATTAACTTTAATGAATGTTCTTACATTTCTTTTGTGAGATTTATTCTTAAGTATTTTTTGAAGTTATTGTAAATATAATCGTTTTTCCAATTTCATTTACGGAGTATTTGGTATTAGTCTGTAGACATGTAATTGGTGTAGCTTTACTTCTTTCTTTCCAATCTGGGTGTTTCTTTTTTATTTTTCTCATAACTACCCTGACTAGAACTTCCAATACAGTATAGAATAGAAGTGGTAAGAGTAGATATCCTTGTCTTGTCCCTGGTCTTACGGGAAGTTTTCATTTTTTTACCACGAAGTTTGATGAGTTTGATGGGTTATGGTTTTTCATAAGTTGAGAAAGTGCCCTTCCATTCCTACTTTGTTGACTGGTTTTATCATGAAAGGCTTAGATTTTGTCTAATGTTTATTATGTATATAGTGAAATATTCATGTGTTTTTTTCTTTATTATATGAATAGAATGTACTATCCTGATTGATTTTTGTACACTGAACTAACCTTGCATTTCTGGGATACATACTACTTGGACATGGTGTATATTTTTTTAATGTGTTGCAAGATCTATCTGTTAGTATTTTTTGAGAATTTTTGTGTATATATTTGTAAGGGATTTTGGTCTGTACCTTTCTTTCCTTGTGATGTATTTGTCTCATTTTGGTATCAGGATAATACTAGCCTCATAGAATGAGTTAGAAAGTATTTCCTCTTCTGCTGTTTGGAAAAGTTTGTGAAGGATTTATATTGTATCTTGCTTAAATGTTTGGTATATCTCACCAGTGATGCTATCTGGTTCTGAATTTTTCTTTGGGCAAGGTTTCCTTCCCCTCTTTTTATTAATTGTTAATTAAACTAGTAGAATTTTCCCCCAGAATTGAGATATAACTAACATTTAATACTGTATAAGTTTAAAGTGTTCAACATAATGATCTGACATACGTATGTATTATGAAATGATCATCACACTTAGTTAACATTCATCACCTCTCAAATTTTAATTTTTTTCCTTATTATGAGAACTTTTCAGATCTACTATCTTGGTGACTTTCTAATATACAATATAGTAATAAAAATACTGTATTTTAAATTAATAGATTTTATAGAGGAATTTTAGTTTACAAGTGGGAGTTTTTTGATTACTAGTTCAATCTCTTTACTTGTTATAGATATATTCAAGTTTTCTATTTATTTGATATCAGTTTCAATAGTTTGTTTCTTTCTAAGAACTTGTTAATTTAATCTAGGTTGTATAAATTGTTGCCATGCATACATTTTTGCATTTTACCTTTTTTATCTTTTTCTAAAATTTCTGTAAGATTTTTAGTAACAATCCCTCTTTTATTTCTGATTTTAGTAAACTTGAGTCATTTTTTTATTTCATCAGTCTAAATGTTTGTTAATTTTTTATCTTTTCAAAGAACCAATTATTGGTTTTATTATTGATTCTCTATTCTCTGTCTTATTTTTCTGCTCTAATTTTTATTGTTTTCTTCATTCTCCTTGTTTTGGGTTTAATTTGCTCTTTAATTTCTAGTTTCCTAACATGTAATCTAATAGTTAGATTATGAATTCAACATTTTTTTCATTTACATTTACATGTACTCACAAATTTTCCCATAAGTAATGTGTTAGCTACATCTTGAAAGTTTATGGTATGTTGTATTTTTGGTTTTGTTCACGTCGATGTATTTTCTAATCTTTCTTCCTTTTATGACCGCTTCATTATTTAATAGTGTTGTTTATCTTCCACATATTTGTGAATTTCTCAAATTTCCTTCTGTTATTGATTTCTAATTTTACTCTATTATGATCAAGGAACATATTTTGTATTATTTCAGTCTTTTAAAATTTATTGAGGATTGTTTTATGGGTTCATATATGGTCTGTCAGAGAATGGTTTATGTGCACTTGAGAAGAATAGCAATTGGAACACTCAAAAGTTATATTTGTTCTAAGGGCGCCTGGTTACACAATAAGTATTTTCAGTCTCCGGCCTCTCAGCAGGAACTTGGTCGAGGCTGTGAGGAGCTGTGTCCACGAAGAGAGCTTCCTATTTGCAAAGAGACCCTCATAGCATCACTTTTACCACTTTTTAATGTCCCAGCTATCTTCCCTGTTCATCCCTATGTAAAATTAATCTCTCTTCACCCAGAGCAAAGGACAAACTGTAAGATAATATAAAGAGGATTTTCCTAACTCTTTGCTCACAAAAACAAAACAATTAAAATTTTGATCTTCCCAAGTTATATGATGTAAAGGAGAAATCAAACAAGTTAACTTCAAGGTCAGTATGTTTATGATTTTTATGAGTTACAGAATCTTAATGAGAGAATTCTCTAAATTATAGAAGCAGAAGTAGAAACATAATGGTACCTGTTATTTATTTTGTTCCTGTGTTTAAATAACAGTAATCATCTTGTAACCCCCATGTATTTCTGATTTATTCAGTATAGTCCTTGGACACCTGTTGGAATTTTCAAAATCTTTGGTTTACAGTAATACTTTCAAGCAATTAAAGCTTTGTGCACATATTGTATTTTTAAAGACCTTTGTATCCAAAATACTATGCTGTTGAATGTGGGCAACCTCGTTTTGAGGTCTAAGGTTGCCTCTAATGTGTTTCCATAATCTGTTGTCCGTTGACTCAAATCCAGACCTGTTGTTCTGCTCGACATGTCCCTTCAACATGATGTAATATTATTTATCATTCTTCTTTGATGTTAAGTCTCTGGCTTTGTATTCTCTTCATGTACCTGGACATGTTTCTTTTCTGTCTCTCTCTTTTTTTGTTGTTTTTAAGCAAACACGAGACAATACCTTTGTAATTCTATCAGGAAGTTTTCGTTTCAAGGAAAGATTGTTTCCCTGATGTTTATTTTAGATTAGGGCAAAGAAAATGAGCATATAATGTTTAAATTCTACTTCCATTTTTGAGAACATTACATATTATACCCCTAGAATTAAATACTTGATATCTTCCATTTGCAAAAAAATTATACCCTAGTATTATTACAGTTAACTGCTATTTGTATCTTATTTAGCTTTTCAAAACTATGTGGTAAATTCTTGTTTTAATAATATTCACTGAGGCATTTATTTTGCTCCTGTTTTTCTACATCTTGTCTTTAAAATAATATTAAACTTAAACGGATGTCCACTTAAGCCCCTATTAGTTGATACATGTATATACATATTCATCTCCTTAACCTTACTTAATTTCCAAAGAATAAAAATGACCAGGTCATAATTCCACCTAACACGATACAACTTTCTTGTGTACAACTGAAAATGTACTAATCCCTTCCCCAGAAGATGAGACAAAGTTCTTGAGTGACGTTTACTCTTCTCCTGGATACCTCATAACTTAAATGCTCTGATGTAAAATTAACAAAACTTAAATACTATGATATAAAAGCAGTTCATCTTATGTTATATGATAAAGAAATAAGAGAGAAAGGAAAACAAAGATACAGATAGGTACATACACAAACGTATTCATAGCAGAATAAGGAAGAAATACTCATGACAATTATAGTTTTTGTTTCTTTAACTGACTATGTGGTCATAGCTGACATTTACATTTACCTTCCTCCACTACCCATTCCGATTCTCTTTGCCTTTAGCAAGCACCTCCGCTGGTCATTGTTCTTTACCTGGTAGGGTGACCCAAACTTGTATTCCTGAAGGGTCTGGGCCACTAGTAGTCCTGCCTGGATCGCACTGTTGTAGTTTTCCATTGACCTTAATCACAGGACATGGTAATACAAAAGGACATCCTAAGGAATCTCCTGTATTCCAGACATACTCTCTTACCTCTGCTGTGGAGTAGTAGTCTAATATCTCCTTGGTAGTCAGAATGAATCACCCCAACCCACATCATAATTCCCTTACATTTCAGTTCAATGGAATCATTGTTGTGTCTCCTGATAGAAATGTTATCCCCTCTGGAACTAAGACATCTAGGCCAGCAGAGCAGTGAGTCATGAGAACAAAAATTTTGTTAGTGGGTCACTAGGGATAATATTGAGTAGTACTACTCCCATTTCACCTCTTGATTTCTGGACCTGTGAATCCTGGCTATTGGAGAAGTAGCACTGTATATTGGAAGCTGATTCAGAGCTTATAAAGACGTTTGGAGAAGATGCTCCAGCTCTGCAAGGTGTTGCAACCTAGCTGACACTATGACTGAGTCTTCAAAAGGTCACTCTATTATTTTATCAAAACAGCTGCTTCAGGTTGGTAAGGAGCATGGGAAGACCCGTGAATTCCATAAGCGAGGGCCCACTGCCACACTTCTTTTGCTGGAAAATAAGTTTCTTGATCAGAAGCAATACTGTGTATAATGCCATGACTGTGGATAAAGCATTCTGAAAGTCCATGGATGGAAATTTTATCCAAAACATCGTATGTAGGGAAGGCAAATCTATATCCAGAATAAATATCAATATATTCCAGTAAGAATAAAATGTTGTCTCTTCCATAATAGAAACGGTCCAATGTAATCAGTCTGCCACCATGTAACTGGCTGAACACCCTGGGGAGTGGTGCAATATTGGGGACCTCAGTGTTGATCTCTCTTGCTGGCAGATAGGGCACTCAATGGTGGCTGTAGCACATTGGCCTTAGAGAGTGGAAGTCCGTGTTGCTGAGCCTGTGGATAACCTCCATTCCTGCTACCCTGGCCTCTTTGTTCATGAGCCTACTAAGCAATGACAGGGATGGCTAGGGAAAGAGGCTGGTTGGTATCCACAGTACAGGTCATCCTGCTAACTTGATGATTAAAGTCTTCTTCAGCTGAGGTCACCTGGCTGCTTGTGCCTCTTGTGTACACATTACTTTTTATAACCTATTTAGACGATGCAAGCTACCATAACTCCTACTCAAACTTCAAGTCACAGCTTCTACCACTTTCTGCTGGAAATCTTTCACTTTCTGTACCATGTCATTGTTTGGCCAGTGTGATCCCAAACCAACTTCTTACATCTATCATTTGTCACTATTTTCTCTTTCTGTTCTTGACTGGTGTTTCACAAATATTGGTCTACACACTGGTCAGAATCTATGTTGAAGTTATTATTCTTTTACAAATAAATGAACAAATAAAGACAACCTAAGGAATTTTCCATAAAGCAGTACTAGGAGATAAAATGCACCATCATTCATTCTCATCTTAAGTCCTCCTAAATATGTTTTGGTCATTAAAATGTCCAGTACTTTATAAAATGATGATGATTGTGGTAGATGCAATTTTTCCCCTTCCTCCCTCCTTCCCTTCCTTTCTTCCTTCCTTCCTCCTTCC
Organism: Aethalodelphis obliquidens; assembly: GCF_003676395.1. Taxonomy (NCBI): domain Eukaryota; kingdom Metazoa; phylum Chordata; class Mammalia; order Artiodactyla; family Delphinidae; genus Aethalodelphis; species Aethalodelphis obliquidens. The sequence goes on from NW_020837963.1 coordinate 18,387,948, forward strand.
TTCTTCTCTGCCTTCCAAATCCCAAATATAACAAAATAAAAAATGTTAGCAACACTATTTAGACCTGCATTTTAAACTTTTTTTTGCTCTAAACTTGGAATTGAATTTTTTAAAAATTGTCACTATTTCCCTGGCACCTTTATCAGTGTCCTGAACATATAGTAGATGCCAATATACCTTGAATAAATGAGTGATTACACCCTCAGATAGGACAAGGCGAGTATAATCTAAGAAATTTCCAGACAAGGGAATAAAATGGGTACAGATACTGTTAGCACTCAGGTTCAGGGGATGCTGTTTGGTTTGTAGGCTCAGTAGGCTCCTGGCCTGAGTATTTTAATTACCGCCTAGTAGCTTCCCTGGTGATTCCATTACTTACTCTGCTCAGCACCCTAATGAACTCAGTGCCCCCATAATTAAAATTCATTGTTTTTATGACAGTCCAGCATATTCTGTGCTGCACAGCTAGTGATCTGCATACAAACCACTGAGTTAGATGAACATTTTTTAACTTCAATCCAGCACATATTTAAGCCCCACCTCAAAACCTCAAGGGAAAGTAATAATTATAGAAAGGGGGCAGTAGACTGTTTTGGATCCGACATGCCAGTTCAAAATCAGCAGCGTACTAAAACAACGATAAAGTGTGACCTTTGGTAGCACTTATAACGGTGGTACTTAAAGATCGTTCTCTAATCGTTTCAGTTTTGCCAGTCGTTTGAAAACATCCAATATAAAACAGATAAAGTGATTAAATTACCTTTTGGCCTCTTGAAGAGCTATTTTTGTGCTGAATTTGACTCCACCTACAGGTATCTGTCTGTATGTCCATAAAAATAGGAGATGGAATCCTTTGGGAAAGTACAGAAAAATTGTGCAGACACTATAAACCACATAATAGAGCGAACTCATTACCTATCGTCCACCCCACTGAAGCAAGGTGTAAATTCAATTTTAAGGAAAGCTAACACTTTTATTCTGTTTTGAAGCAGTTTCTTACCTGGCAGATGGGTAACTCTGTCTTCGCTTACATTTCTTAAGGTGCAAATTAATTTTTGGCTCAGATAGTAACTCATCCTGTGTAAGGAAATTGTAACAGTGAGGGCTGATCTCTTCTTCTCAGAAGGACAGTTGAGTCAAACATAGACATAGCAGATTCTAGAAATGTTTGCATTGTTTAAAAATTTGTCTACCCCTAGATTATTCCCCAAAAGGTGATCATATTTTATTTGCTCAGCATACATTGCGATTTATTTATTTATTTTTGAGGTATCGACAAAGCAAAAATATATGGGAATTTTTATTGTGAATTCATTTGGCTCATGCAATTCTGAATTTTAAGGAAAATATATATCATTTATACTGCAATAAATATTTACCCCATTTATATGATCAGCTACTGACAAGGCATATTCAAATAGTTATTCTTCATTCTGAGTACATTTAATATATACAATTTTAGTTAGCAATTTGAAAGTTTTTTTTCAGTATAATTTCAAATGAGGCATCATTCACTTTATACTGAAGTGGGAGGATTTTTGCTTAGAGGAGGGAAGTTTCGAGAAGTGAGTATCCACAAGCAGATGCTGTTAGACATTGTGATATTGAAAACATAATAATGTTCCATGTATTGCAAATTTAGAGTTGTGGCATCTCAATGCAATATTTAGTTTGGTTGATGTTAGAAAGACCAAAAGTGAAGGATCAGATTATTTCAAAATTTTGTATATAATGGAGAAAGAAAAATAAATTACAATGGAGTTAAGTCTGTATGAAAATGCCTGGCACCAAGTAGACCTTTTCACCATATTAACTCTTCTTAGGAAACTGTTTGGTTTTATAAAGGAAAGCAGTGAAAAGTGTATATTGACTTTCAGAACGTTTCTTTATTTCGAACTGGATGAAATGCATCTATCCTATTATGTGAGAGGTACATTTGTTATGAATAAATTTTTAATTGATAAATGTCACTCACCTGCTTAGAAACTTTCATTTGTCCATTACTCTTAGAATAAAAGATTAGTTCCTGAACACTGCTTGCATGATATAATCTCACATGCGCTCTTATCTCCCCACTCATCTTCACTCTGTTCAGTCACTTTGGTCTTCCAGTATGCTCAGGGATGTTCAAAGCTCAATGTCACTTTCTCAGAGAGATTCTCCTTAAGCCCACTAATTTCAATTATTTTTCTCCTATTCTCTCAAAACAATCCATTCTTCATCGTACTTACCATAACTTGCATTGAAGGCTTATATATTTGTTTGTGTAACGTCTGTCTCCTCCATTACCTCTTTTCCATAATGGAAAAGATCATATTCATTGGTTTTTCCCTATAAACAGCCATGTATGAAAAATCATACATGGTAGTTACTTCTTAAATATTTATTGAATACAAATTAAAATGTTTTGCCATACTGTTACTATTATAAAGAACATGTATGATAAAAGAATTATTGAATCTCTATTTATTTTCTTAACTTGTAGTTTTCAATTTTAGCACATTGAGTGCCACATGTTCTCTCCAAATCTTCCAGTGAACTTTCATCAATACATAAAATGTAGTTCTGTAACAGTTAACTATAAACAGTATTAAGGCAGGATCTTTAAATGAACACATCATGGTTTTAACCTATAATGATATGCTGCCTTCTTCAAATAAATGATAACATTAAGATAATTCTAAGAAAGACCACAACATAGGTGAATGTTACATTGTCAGTCTCTGAGAGTTAGCCAAGGGAGTCAGTGGATCTACGCTATAGAAAAAGTGAGTAATTGATGTTAGTCATGAATGCTTGTATAGACGTGGTAAGATTTTAGTTGTGATTATGTTGTAATTGTGTTTATGTAGTATTCTTTCAAATTTTTTCATATTTAGAAATGTGTTGTGTAATAATCTAGTTTTTGAAATAGAATGAAAACCATTGTCTACTGTGGTCTGGGTACTTTCATTAAACAAGAATTTGGGGCTTCATTGGTCTGATAACTGCTGTAGGTATGTGATTTATTTTATTCTTCAAGAATCCTTCCATAACTATTAATCAAAATAAGAACAAAATCCTCAGGCATGAAAATTATATATAGATAGGAGAATATACCAATTTGTCTTGTTTCCCTTAATTTGAAGAATGAAAACTAATATTTGTTTAGATTCTGCTAAGAGCCAAGTTACTGTGTTAGGTGTTTCTTAAACTCTGTATTAATCCTTACAGGAACACTGATGTACCAATAGCTTCGTTTTGCAGATGGCCAAACTAACTTTAAGGTTTAAAAGATAAACTAATATTCCCACATGCTCAAAAACTTGTATCTAGTAGAAACAGAATTGAAAACATTGGTTGTCTGGTTGCAAAGTGAGAATTCTTTCCTTCTTGCCTTGCTTTCTCCAAATGACTAATTGAAACAAAACAGGTGATTTTCACTTTATAACCCTCTGTATAGAGTTCCACAAAGAAAAATTACCTAATACATTTAAATAGAAATTATTGTTCTAATAATGTTAATATGTTACATTTATGTTCTTCATTTCAAATATTAAAGTGCATTTTTAAATGTTTCTTAAGTAATGCTGAATTGTCCAATGACTATGCAAAATAATCTCTATTGACTAGTTGGTAAAACAGCACATAAGCAAACATAAAAGATTTTTCTTTATCAATATTTTGAAAATGTCACAAAACATTAGCATTATCGGTCATCTATTTTTTGCCATTTTCATAACAGCCTTAGGACAACTGGATTAGTAGTGCCTATTATGAAGATAAGGAAAGTAAGACTCTGAATGGTTATGTAATGTAAGAGTGTTTAGCAAATATGAGATTAAAAAACAATTATTTCCTACCACACTAGAGCCCACGGTTTTTACCTTATCTTATGTTGCATCTCAAAATAGTGTTAACTTCTTTAAGCAAAATTTGAACCAGCTCCTAAGTATTAATGGAATAAATCTGCTATACCATTCCTTGCTATCAGATGGGTGGCAGAAAAATTCCTAAAATGTACATAAACCTAGACAAATATAGGCATAATGTTTTAATAACTAAGGTAGGAAAACATGTCTAGCTTCCACAAAGGCCTTCAATGCCTACCGAATCTAAAATTAAGAATAAAGACCCCTGCAATGATCAAGATACCTTTTATGTTTTTCTAGGATAATTCTTGCAGCAATCCTATACTACTTCCATATTCTTTCAATATGGCATGTAAAATACCAGATGAATAGAGTAGTGACAATTTGAGCATTGGGGAAGAATATAATCTAGAGACAATCTGGTGTTTCTTTCAACTGAACTGTGCTTTTAGAACAATAGTATTGTCAGTCATTTACCTAAATTGATTAAAATAAAGAAAAAACCTATTTGTCTTTTATTATATTTCAGAACAAAGGAACATCTCTTCGACCAGGTACTGCTGTGACTTCATAAACAGTAAGTTAATTCCTAAGGTTGCATTGCATATTTGAGATATGTAATTCAGGATTTTTTCCCAGCTCCTAATTGGCTAAATTCAGTACTAAACCCTTCACACAATAATTCAGCCAAATTGCTCATAGTTTGATATCACCAAGTCTTTAGTACATACTCTATTTAAGAGGCCACATTAATATATCCACTCCTTCCCCATCAGGGTTTTCACTATTGAAGATATTTCATTCTAGACTGCAACTCCCAGAAAAAGAAATTCGTTTTTGTATATGGTACCTGGGAACAACTTCCAGAACCTTCTTCACTGTGTATTTTCTATTGGAAGAAATCAAAGGCTTTTTTGACTCCAAAAGGTCTTGGGTCTCACTTTTGTCAATATTGATGGAAACAATAGAAATTACTAAAAATCAAGGAAAATATCCTATGAAATAAAAGTTATTTGCATAATCTTTTAAAATGAATTCCACTTTCAATATAATAACAGGAACTCTAAAGAATTTCATTAGCCAATATTGTATAGGCTGCTAATTATCCATTGTGAAAAATACCTTGATTAGAACTAAAGGACTGAAAGAGATGGATCAGCACACATTAAGTACTGTAACACAAAGGAGCTCACAGGGAACATCATAAAATTGTTCTACTCTTTCTTCTTTTATACAACCACACATATGCACACATGTAACACACACACAAACACTAAATACAACACAGGCCTTACAGAAAAACTTAAATTCTTGTACATTGAGCAAAGGTTTCTTAAAATTTGTTATGGACTTTATATTCAGAGTTATTCAAAAAATTTGGTTGACACTGGCAACATTTATAAAGTTCTACAAGTTTAGGTAAATGTTAGAAGAAACTTGATTAAATGACTCTATTTAATAATATTAAATAAGAAATTCATTCCCATTGGTATAGACAGATATGTTTTTCTGAATATCAGGTTAGTCGTCTGTTAAAAAGAATAAATATTCATCTCACAGGTTGGCGTAAGAACTAAATCAATATGCTTGTACATAATGTCTGCTTAACAGGCATTCAAACTATTATAGCTAACATAGCATTAAAAAATATCTCCCCTTTTGAAAGTTGAGCTAGAGGCAAGATTTTGAATCTATTGATCTCTTGTGCCTAAATTAATGTTGCTGCATCATGTAAGTGGTTGACCATGTCATCCAACCTTTGACTCACAGATTTGAGATCAGAATGAAAATTTATCATAACTGCATGATACCCTCCCAAGCAAGACTCTAAGAAGCATAATAAAGTGTCTTGGTAGATTACCCTACTTACCTATCCTTTAGTGGCCACATTCCAATTTTGTTGGCACTGTTCTCGGCTCTCTCTCTCTCTCTCTCTCTCTCTATATATATATATATGTATACACACACACACACACACACACACACACACACATACATATATTAAGCTTCAGAACCTCTTAACTGTTAGGGTTTCTGCTAGGGTGATGGATGACATATAAGAAGTTTTCTGCATCCTCATTGGTCATTTGGAAAATATTGGTTCACTTAGTTATGAAGATCTCTCAGATGTTGACACATTTCACAATACAGTATAGAATAACCACATTACATAATTTACCACTGTCCACCTCAGAAAAATCTTTAAGTATTATGCATTTCTCAAGGTCATAGTGGGTGGACCTTATGACTTGTTTCTGAAGGGTAGAATACATAAAATTATCCCCTCTATTTTGTAATTCTCTCTCTTGCTGACTTCGATGGAACAAGCTACTATACTGGGAACTGCTCTGTGGAGAGGCCCACATCATGAGTAACTGAGGGCAGCTTCCTGCTGAGAAGCAGCAAGGAACTGAGGCCTGTACATCCAATATCATGTAAAAAACTAACTCTGCCAAGAGGCATCTGAGCTTAGAAAAGATCCATTCTCAGTAGAGCCTTGACATGAGGCTGTAGCCCCGGCCAACACCTTGACTGCAGTCTACAATACATCCTAAATCAGAGACACATCAAAGCCATGCCTAGACTTCTGACCCACAGAAAATGTGATTTCCTTGTGATATTTTTTAACAGCCATTCTAACAGGTGTGAGGTGATATCTCATTGTGATTGGCATTTCCCTGATGATTAGTGGTGTTGAGTACCCTTTCATATATCTGGCCATTTGTACGTCTCCTTTGGAAAAAATGTCTATTCAAGTACTTTGCTCATTTTTAATCAAATTCAGTAAAATTTCAGGATACAAAATAGACATAACAAAATTTAGATGTGTCTCTATATACTAACAATGAACTATCCAAAAAGAAAATTAAGAAAACAGCCTCATTTATGATAGCATCAGAAAATACTTAGTAATGAACTTAACCAAGGAAATGAAAGACTTGTACATTCTGAAAACTACAAAACATTGATGAAATAAATTAAAGAAGACATAAATAAATGGAAAGACAACCCATGTTCTTAGATTAGAAGACTTGCTACAGTTAAAATGTCCATACTACCCAAAGCAATCTGCATATTCAACTATATCTCCATCAAAGTCCCAGTGGCATTTTTTACAGAAAGAAAATAAATCCTAAATTCACATGGAAGCAAAAAAGACACTGAATAGCCATAGCAGCCTTGACAAGCTGGAAGCATCACACTTCCTAATTTCAAAATATATTGCAAAGATATAGGAATTAAAACGGTACAGTACTGGCATAAAGACAGACATATAGACCAATGGAACAGAAGAGAGATACTAGAAAGTAACCCATGCATATATAATCAATTGACCTTCAACAAACGTGTCAAAAATATACAATGGAGAAAAAATTATTTTCAACAAATGGTGTTAGGAAAACTGGATGTCAGTGTGCAAAAGAATGAAGTTGAATGCTTATCTTATTCCATACACAAAAATTAACTCAAAAAAGATTGCAGATTTAAATATAAGACCTGAAACTCTAACATTCCTAGAAGAAATCATAGGGAAAAATATTCTTGACATTAGTCTTGGCAATAATTTTTTGGATATGCCCCCAAAAGTACAAGCAACAGAAGCAAAAATAGACAATCGAGACTATATCAAGCTAAAGCACTTCTGCACAGCAAAAGAAACAATCAAAAAATTAAAAAGGCAATGTACAGAATGGGAGAAAATATCTTCAAATCCTATATCTGATAAGGGGTTAATATTCAAAACATAAGGAACTCCTACACCTCAATAGAAAAAAGAGCAAAAACAAAACAACAAATAACCATGCTACCTTTTAATATGTTTATATTTTTTATGTTTTGCCTCTATATCTTACAATTAAGACAGGATAATGTATAATTCAGTGATGGTGAATGGTGGCCAGAATATTTTCAACATTAAATTGACAGCTTGACATCTGAGCAATGACTTTATGTATTTAAACATTGATATTTATACGATGGTAAAATAGTACAGCCTGGAATTTAATAATAATATGATAGAATCTTAATATATACATTAAAAATTCTAGAATTCGTGGTCATCTGTAGGTATAAAGTTAATGCATATTAATCTTAAAAAGACTAGAACTCTTCTAAAATTTCCTTCAGATATTTTAGAGCATGCTTTTGAATATTCATTGTTGAAGCAACATTTCATATTTTGGGGGAGAATTTAATTGTTTTTAATACCCTTTTGGATCTAAATCTGGCAAACAAGGTGAGCAATCACATTGAGAAAATCCATTTGGAGTTTAAAATTAGGTATGAATTTAAAGTAATTGAGATTGATTTTCTTAAATTACCAGTAAAATGTCTCTGAAAGTGTTTCCAAAAGAGGATCCCCCATGAGATTTTGAGCTATTGCAGCAAAATGAGAAAAAGTTTTGCCTCTTAAGTCAATATTTGGCAGGAAAATTGGTATGTATGTATATTGCATTATGCTGTTCCTAAAAACTTTGTCAAAATTTGGGCTTTATCTTTAAAAGTATAAAATATTAGCCCCAGAGATTTATTTGTATTTTTGTATTTTTTATGTCTTCTAAATAATAGTTTCTTAAATATAGCTCAACTGATACATGTGTGTATGTATCTATACATATACTCACACAAAAATGTATATATATAACATATATACATCTGTATATCTATACATATTTTACACTTTTTCATATATATGTGTATATACAGCTCCCATATATATAATGTGCATATTTGTGGTATGAAGATATTGAAAGAAAATATTTTCTTAGATTATTAGGAGAATTTGTGTTTCATTATGTCATTTGCTACCCTAAACTGAAGACTTAAAAATATTTATAGTTCCAGCTTTTTGTATTCATGTATTCCATCGGTAAATTGCCTTAAATCATTGAAAATTTTAAAGTGTAATTTGAAGAACATATATTTTTCACTAGTTAGAACATTACAAAATACTCACAAGTTGTTTAAATTCACTAATTTTAAAATATTAGGCTTATCTCTATATAAAAGCTCTTACAAAAGAAAAGGCTATAGAATGGTATTTAACCTGTATTTTGTTAAATTCAGATTTTAGGGGAGATTAGAGGAGGAAAGGCTATCCCTTACCTGAGTTAATCATTGTTTAAACCTTCCAAATATTCCCAGCCCTCACTATCAGACTCAGATCCAACCAAAAAAAAAGCCCAGGGGACTGTGAAACCTAACTTTATTAAAGATAACTTCTCTAGCTCGGCTTTCATTTTTTTCTCTATTTCATTTTGGAACTCCATGTAGAAACTGATATACTCAGAAAATCTTTTTTTTTTAACATCTTTATTGGAGTATATTTGCTTTACAATGGTGTGTTAGTTTCTGCTGTATAACAAAGGGAATCAGCTATACATGTACATATATCCCCACATCTCTTCCCTCTTGCATCTCCCTCCCACTCTCCCTATCCCACCACTCTAGGTGGTCATAAAGCACCGAGCTGATCTCCCTGTGCTATGCGGCTGCTTCCCACTAGCTATCTGTTTTACATTTGGTAGTGTATATGTGTCCATGCCACTCTCTCACTTTGTCCCAGCTAACCCTTCCCCCTTGCCATGTCCTCAAGTCCATTCTCTACGTCTGCGTCTTTATTCCTGTCCTGCCCCTAGGTTCTTCAGAACCTTTTTTTTTTTTTTTTTTTAGATTCCATATATATGTGTTAGCATACAGTATTAAAATAGATCTACCATATGACCCAGCAATTCCACTACTGGGCATATACCCTGAGAAAACCATAATTCAAAAAGAGTCGTACCACAATGTTCGTTGCAGCTCTATTTACAGTAGCCAGGACATAGAAGCAACCTATGTGTCCGTCAACAGATGAATGCATAAAGAAGATGTGGCATATATATACAATGGAATATTACTCAGCCATAAAAAGAAACGAAATTGAGTTATTCGTAGTGAGGTGGATGGACCTAGAGTCTGTCATACAGAGCAAAGTAAGTCGGAAAGAGAAAAACAAATCAGATAATCTTGTATAACATCTTTCTGTGAGAACTTGAAAACTCCCCCTTACAAATTATTCTCTCCTTATTTCTGCATGACCATGCTCCATGGACATTTTATAAATGCTCATGTTTTCAACTTAACTTATTGAGTCTGAAGTAATTTTGGCGTTTTTCAACCTGTAAGTCTTTATTTACAATATGCAATGGAAAACCACCAGATGTTGCATTGGTACATCAATAATCACATGTAAGAGACTGAACTTTTCTTTTTTCTGTTAAATATTCAATTATCCTATGTGCTATCTCTCTTGCAATGCTATATATAGATACTTAAGACTGAAATGTCACAAACAGTTCTATAGACATTTATTGAAAGTGCATGTAATAATGAATATGCCTCTTCATACCTTTTCATATATCCCTTTATCTCCCACATTTAATAATTCACAAATTTCTGTCACTTTTTTCTTTTGAAATATATCTCAAATCATTTTCTTGAGTCATTTCATTGTTATTAGGTTAGTTTAATATCTTATAATTTTCACTTCAAGAATTTTAAGTCTCTCTTCTCTACTTCTTCTAGTTGGTTCACAATATTGTGACTAGAGTTACATTTCTGAAACACAAATTCAATCTTGTCATTATTCTAATTAAAATCCTTTGAATAATCTTTATGGTAGACAGAATAAAAATCAAACGCAAAGTCAGATACTCAAGGCATTTTTCTCTCTGTCCACAAAATAATGTTCTATATTTCATTTCATGGACACTTTTCAAATATAAGCACAATGAGCTTTAGTAGACTTTACTATGTGTCTCCTCTACTTAGAATGATCAGTCGCTTCTCCACCCGGAAACTTCCTTTTCAAAAATGACCTCAAATATAATTTTCTCTTGGAAGGATGTCCCAAATTTTGTATCTACAGTGGTGCCTCAGTAGCCACAGAGAATTGGTTCCAGGATTGCCTGCAGATACTAAAATTCATGGATGCTCAAGTCCCTTATACAAAACGTGTAGTATTTGCATATGATCTAACCTATGCATATCCTCTGATACTTTAAATCATCTCTAGATTACTTGTAACACCTCATACAATGTAAATGCTATATAAATAGTTGCCAGCACTCAGCAAATTCCAGTTTTGCTTTTTGGGACTTTATGGATTTTTAAAAAAATGTTTTCAATCAGCAGTTGATTGAATCCATGGATATGGAATCATGGGTATGGAGAGCTGACAGTACTTCTGTCAAGCATTTACACTTTGTACTGTGAACATTTGTTTAAATGTTTGTTTACTCTTACAGATATATTGGCCTGCCTAATCCTTTACACCTTTGCTTCATGAACAATACCTTTGAAGTGCTATTGCCTTCCATTATCCTTAATACAAAATCTGAAATATGTTACTCATGATCTGCCCTGAGATTTCAACCTGCTTTTTGCCAGTGTTTCATATCCCAGAGAAACCTCAAAATTTGCACATCAGATGAGCTCGTTTGTGGTGGGAAATATAAACTCTGTCCCTCAGAATAAAAGTGTCCAATAATGAGTAAGGTATTCTATATGCATATTTTCAAAGAAGCTATTAGTATCATTAGTATCAAGTATAAACCTCTATGGAATGCTTCTGTGTACCAGATACTGTGATTTAGGTGAACTAGTCTGAACACTTAGATTTATTGTAGTTTAAGTTGGCAAGACATCTGGGACGTTTAATTCTACTTGCATATTCACCTACTAAATTCAGATATGAAAAGTGGATTTCACCTCTGTATGTATAATTCAATGTCTGCAGTGTCTCATTCATGAATGTCCAAAAAGACAAATTGTTCTCATCTATCAAATAGGTTTTTGACAAGGAACTGGCAGTAAAACCAAAAGACCTGCCAAAGTTTGGACTTTGCATAACTTTGTGCCTCCTTCATATTCTATTGTAATCTGTCACCATGTGTCATTTTGAATGTGTTTCCTTTAGGACTAACATGGATTCATATTGACAGAAAAAATATAACATTTATTATTGTTATATTTTATACCCTATTCAAATGAGTAAGAAATCCAAAAAGACATTGGTGTTGAGAATACATTTTCAAAGGTGACACTTAGGAGGAGAGTTCTTTTGGTTTAGAGCTCAATTAGTGAGCATATTTCCTAAACATTATTAGGAACTGGGAGCTCAAGGGTAGTCTGAGTGAATGATTCACCAGCTGTCCAACTAATACTGGCAAGTGCTGGATATTTTATATCACAAAGATAACTACTTTTATGTGCTTTGTCTTATTTAATACTTAAAGCCAATCTAGAGGGAATACAATATAGTTATTAAAACCTCACTTTTAATACAAGCAAATTGAATCATATCCTTAATTGACTATCTCAGGAATCAACTAATTGGGGGAAATCTTGATAATGATGGAGTATTTCTTCCTCAACATTATAGTTGGTATAACTTTTAGTTGTACTGAACTAAATATATTATCAATAACAAAAATGATATGCAAACATAAACCATATGCTTTCATTATGCAGAACAGGTATTAATGAGTCACAAGTACTTAAACTTCTGAATTAAGATATCACATGAGTATTCTGACAGACTTCTGAATTAAAATATCACATGAGTATTCTGGCATTTATTTATACCATCTTAAGACTCCATTTATGAAGTACCTAATTATGTGCGGTCATTTCTAAGCAATGAAGATAGTTAAGAAGACAAAGCCTTTAATCTGTGAAGCTTTTAGTTTAGGGATAACCAAACTTTGTTAATGAAAATGTACAAGACAAATGACAGCAAAAACAGCAGGGTGTACATTTAATGCCAGAGTTAAGTAAAAGCAGATCAGGCCTCTGCTATTGAACAAATGCTTCCAAGCCTGTGAATATTCTGGAGAGTCAGCTAATTGTTTATGTCCAACAAACAAAATTTAAAACCCACAGAACATTTCCAATTTTAATCTAATGTGTATAAATGAGTGTAAGCCCAAACTGGTTTCTGGCAATGCTTACTGATATTTTATATGACTTCTGACATACAATTATTGAAGGATACAAATAGATTTGTTTATGTGCTTTTTTTTTTTGTTAACGTCTTTATTGGAGTATAATTGCTTTACAGTGGTGTGTTAGTTTCTGCTTTATAACAGAGTGAATCAGCTATACATTGTTCTCAATGGTGAAAAACTAAAAACATTTCCTCTAAGATCAGGAACAAGACAAGGTTGTCCACTCTCACCACTATTATTCAATGTAGTTTTGGAAGTTTTGGCCACAGCTATCAGAGAAGAAAAAGAAATAAAAGGAATCCAAATGAGAAAAGAAGAAGTAAAACTGTCAGTGTTTTCAGATGACATGATACTATACATAGAGAATCCTAAAGATGCCACCAGAAAGGTACTAGAGCTAATCAATGAATTTGGTAAACTAGCATGATACAAAATTAATGCACAGAAATCTCTTGCATTCCTATACACTAATGATGAAAAATCTGAAAGAGAAATGAAGGAAACACTCCCAATTACCATTGCAACAAAAAGAATAAAATACCTAGGAATATACCTACCTAAGGAGACAAAAGACCTGTATGCAGAGAACAAAAAGACACTGATGAAGGAAATTAAAGATGATACAAACAGATGGAGAGCTATACCATGTCCATGGATTGGAAGAATCAACATTGTGAAAATGACTGTATTACCCAAAGAAATCTACAGATTTAATGCAATCCCTATCAAACAACCAATGGAATTTTTAACAGGACTAGAACAAAAAAATTTCAAAATTTGTATGGAAACATAAAAGACCCCGAATAGCCAAAGCAATCTTGAGAAAGCAAAACAGAGCTGGAGGAATCAGGCTCCCAGACTTCAGACTATACTACAAAGTTACAGTAATCAAGACAGTATGGTACTGGCACAAAAACAGAAATATAGATCAATGGAACAGGAGAGAAAGCCCAGAGATAAACCCACACACATATACTCACCTTATCTTTGATAAAGGAGGCAAGAATATACAATGGAGAAGAGAGAGCCTCTTCAATAAGTGGTGCTGGGAAAACTGGACAGCTACATGTAAAAGAATGAAATTAGAACACCCCTTAACACCATACACAAAAATAAACTCAAAATGGATTAAAGACCTAAATGTCAGGCCAGACACTATAAAACTCCTAGAGGAAAACATAGGCAGAACACTCCATGACGTAAATCACAGCAAGATCCTTTTTGACCCACCTCCTTAGAGAGATGGAAATAAAAACAAAAATAAACAAATGAGACCTAATGAAACTTAAAAGCTTTTGTACAGCACAGGAAACCATAAACAAGACAAAAAGACAGCCCTCAGAATGGGAGAAAATATTTGCAAATGAAGCAATGGACAAAGGATTAATCTCCAAAATTTACAAGCAGCTCATGCAGCTCAATATCAAAAGGTCAGACAACCCAAAAATGGGCAGAAGACCTAAATAGACATTTCTCCAAAGAAGCAACATCACTAATAATTAGAGAAATGCAAATAAAAACTACAATGAGTCATCACCTCATACCAGTCAGAATGGCCATCATCAAAAAATCTACAAACAAGAAATGCTGGAGAGGGTGTGGAGAAAAGGGAACCCTCTTGCACTGTTGGTGGGAATGTAAACTGATACAGCCACTATGCAGAACAGTATGGAGGTTCCTCAAAATCTAAAAATAAAACTACCATACGACCCAGCAGTCCCACTAGTGGGCATATACCCTGAGGAAACCAAAATTCAAAAAGAGTCATGTACCACAATGTTCATTGCAGCTCTTTTTACAATAGCCAGGACATGGAAGCAACCTACGTGTCCATCAACAGATGAATGGATAAAGAAGATGTGTCACATATATATGATGGAATATTACTGAGCTATAAAAAGAAACAAAATTGAGTTATTTGTAGTGAGGTGGATGGACCTAGAGACTGTCACACAGAGTGAAGTAAGTCAGAAAGAGAAAAACAAATACTGTATGCTAACACATATATATGGAATCTAAAAAAAAAAAAAAGTTTCTGAAGAACCTAGGGGCAGCACAGGAATAAAGACGCAGACGTAGAGAATGGACTTGAGGACACGGGGAGGGAGAAGGGTAAGTTGGGACAAAGTGACAGAGTGGCATGGGCATATATACACTACCAAAAGTAAAATAGATAGCTAGTGGGAAGCAGCCAGATAGCACACAGAGATCAGCTCGGTGCTTTGTGACCATCTAGAGAGGTGAGATAGGGAGGGTGGGAGGGAGACGCAAGAGGGAGGAGATATGGGGATGTATGTATATGTATAGCTGATTCACTTTGTTATATAGCAGAATCTAACACAATATTGTAAAGCAGTTGTACTCCAGTAAGTATGTTAAAAAAATAATAATAATGTCAAACTTTACAATTTTGTTTTCATGGGCTGTGCTTTTAGTGTTAATTCTAAGAACTTTCTTACCAAATCCAAGGTTATCTAGATTTTCTCCTATGTTCTTTTCTAGAAATGTTAGTTTGTATTTTACATATAGGCCTATGATCCACTTTGAGTTAATTTTTGTGGAAGGTATAAGGTATATGCCTAAGTTCACTTTTTTTTTTTTTTTTTTTGGCCTATGGGCTTCAAATTGATCTAGCTTCATTTGTTGAAAGATTATCTTTTATCTGTTGAATTACCTTATATCATATTATATATATATTATATATATATTGCTTATATATATATATATTGCTTATATATATATTGCTGAACTCTATTCTATTCCATTGATCTATTATTTTTCCAGTATCAGTGTTTTAAATATTATAGCTTTATCGTAAGTCTTAAAGTTCTATGCACTTCCTTTCTTTATATAGATCTGAATTTCTGATGTATATAATTTTTATTCTTCCTGAAGAACTTCTTTTAACATTTTTTGCAAAGAAAGTTGGTAGTGATGAATTAATTCCCTTTGTTTCTGTTTGTCAGGTAATTTCATTATTTCTCTTAAATTTTGAAGTATAATTTTATTAGATTCAGCATTCTAAGTTGGTGCAGGTTTTCTTTTCCTTAATATTTCACTCCTCTCTCTTCTTGTTGCTTTTGTGATTTCTGACAAGAGGTCCATTGTAATTCTTATCGTTGTATATATGTGTATGCTACATCTTTTGAAATTGCCCCATAGTTCTTGGATGTTTCGCTCTGTTTCCTTTTTCTTTTTTTTTAGCATTTTTTTGGGCTTCCTTCTAAGAATTTCTGTCTCCTTGCTTAGATCTGATCTTGCATGCCATGTATTTTTCCATTACATCCCTTAATATTAAATATACTAATATTAGTTACTTTAAATTCTCTGCTTGATAATTCTAACATCTATGTCTGGAATGAATCTATTTCTCATTATTATTGTACTTCTTCAGAGTGAGTTGTGAAACTTTTCTTTTTTACTTTTGGAATGCCATTTTATTTTTTGTTCACAGCCAGATGAATTCAATCACAGAAACTGAAATAAATATGTCCTTTTAATGAGAAAATTTATATTAATCTGGTTAGGAGTTGTCTCTATGTTATGTTTTCTATAGTGTAGGTAACAGAGGCTTTAAATTCCTCGAGTATCTTCTACTTTTTTTTGTCTCCCTTCTTGACTTCGGGCTTTCCTAAGGACTCCTCAGATTCTGTGTCATGAAGGCCTTTTAGCTGCAACTCACTGCAGTTATACTAAGTGACTCGTGGTAGTGGCCGGATGTGGGGGAGGACTATTCAATATTCTTACGATTAAATATCAGACTTTCAGTGAGTCTCTGTTCCTGGACTGTGGCCTTCACATGTGTTCCTCATTAGTATAACTTTTTTTTTTCTTTAATCCTTAAGATACAGGAAGGCTAGAAGGGCCTGGAGAGCAATCATATCTTATAATTTGGTATTAGGACAAGTCAATGTTAAGGTTCAGGGCTCTAAAAATGCACCGTAATATAACTATGGATGGAGTGCTTGTGTGTAGAAGAAGATGATATAAGTAAAAGTTATTTGACTTTAAAATATAACATTAGGAAGTCCAGCAAGACATGAGTCTTCCTAGATCCTAAACACAAATCAAGATTCTGCTTAAGACTTTGCTACTCAAATTATGGCCTGTGGGTCAGCAGCAACATTAACATTCATCTGGAAGCTTGATGGAAAGACATAATCTCATCAACCAGAACCCAGTTTAAAAATATGCTTAGGTGATTCACATGCATATTAACATCAGAGAAAAAATAAATAAGAAAAAATTATCACTCAAAGTATATTCAACAGTAAAATTTTTGTCTAAGTGACAGTCTGCAGAAGGCTGCCTAAGCTATACTGGGGAGAGGGGGGTCTCACTTGTTTTTCAATCCTGGAAGATTGGTAATGTTGTGTCACTATCTGCCCCATCATTAGCAGTGATAGTTTTAGTTTAATCAGAGGAAGTGTGGCCCTTGTGTCCTCACCATCATACTAAGTAGATGTTCTGAACAATGGCAAAGGCTAACATTGACTGGATTATTCTTCTATCACTCTCCAATTGCAGTGTAAATCAAACTTACTATTCTTAACCACATAGTAAATATTTAATGCTATTCATTGGTTCCACAGATAGGTCCAACACCATTCTTATATGTTTTCTACTGCAGCTTTCAGGAAGATGGGATTAAGATCAGGATCTACTTGGGACTTGCACAAGTCCTAATTCACAAGACAGGCTCTTTGTGTCATAATAATGACTGATATGATTGACAAATGATTGAATTATTGATAAAATTTGATTTAATATGTGTGTATGCATGTGCACGTGTGTATATCCTAAATGAGTCACTGGACATGATAATAAGCAGAGACACTTTTAATCTTATCAGTTGCATTATTATGATTAAGAGTATATAATTAATCAATTGAATAATTGTAACTATTCTTTATCTTTTCCTTTAAGCACCTTAATTCTAAGTGCTTTATACACATTTACTAATTTAATTTTACAAACAACCCTCAGGTAAGGTATTATAATAATTACTTTTATATAAGTGAGCATGAAGAAGTGAAATACTTCTCTAAAGTTACACAGCTAAAAAGTGGTGTATTAGGACTAGAATTCAAGTCCTATTCAAGAGGCCATGGTCTTAAACACTAATAAATAACATAGATCTTAATATAGTTTTGGAAGTTGTATTTCCCAGGAAGCAGATTCTGGACTGAGGTTTGTGTGCAGCAAGTATATTGGTGAGTGACCGTAGGAAAGACATTTGTGAAGGTGTAAGGGCTGCAGGATGGGGCAGAAGGAAACAAACTGAGTACAGTCATCCTGCAACATCCATGGGGGTATTGGCTCCAGGACCCTCTGCAGATACCCAAATCCTCGTATGCTCAAGTCCCTTATATAGAATGGCATAGTACAGTTGGCCATCTGTATCTGTGGGTCCCCCATCCATGGATTCAACCAACCACATCCTTGCCAACACTTGTGGTTTTCTTTTTAATAGCCATCCCAACAAGTGTGAGGTGATACCTCACTGTGGTTTTTCCCTGATGATTGGTTATGTTAAGCACAATTTCATATAACCTATTGATCATTTGTATGTCTTCCTTGGAAAAATGTCTATTCATGTCCTTTGCTCATTGTTAATTGGGTTATTTGGTTTCACTGCCATCAAGTTGAGAGATCTTTATTTACATTGGACGTTAACCCCTTATCAGATACAATTTGTGATGTGATATTTTCTCCCGTTCTGTAGGTTGCCTTTTCTATGTACTGATTGTTTCTTTTGCTGGGCAGAAGCTCTTTAGTTCAGTGAAGTTCCACTTGTTTATTTACTTAGATTTTCAATGAAAAAAAAATTAGATTTGCTGATTTAAGAAGTGGATTAATCCACCTTAGTTCAGTTGTCTTTGATATGTTCAGCTACCTGTGCAAAAGGGAAAGATTCACATAGTGTAAAAGGGCCTTCAGGGCTGAGAGCAGAGGCAGATTATTTTAAAGGGAGTCGTAGAAGGGGGCAGATTAACCTCTCTGATAGACCTATCAGTCTAGATATTTGGCATTCTCTGCTTTGGCTTTTAAAAGCCTCTACAATGATTAAAAATTCAAATGCACTTTTGATTCTCTATTAACTTCGGTGTCGGTATATTTTCCTGTCAGGTAATACTATATAACTGTTATAACTTGAAAACTTGATCGGTCACATATTTGAGGGTGGAGGCAAGTAGCTCAACACTGAAAGGTCAACTCCAATATTGCATTTAGGTTTAGCCATGGATATAGGTAGGCCACAGATCTGTACACTGAAGATGCAACCACGTACAATGTGCTTGCAGAATTTAGAGAGTTTTAGGGGTGGAACCAAGATGGCGGAGTAGAAGGATGTGTGCTCACTCCCTCCAGTGAGAACACCAGAATCACAACTAGCTGCTGGACAATCATCGACAGGAAGACACTGGAACTCACCAAAAAAGATACCCCTTATCCAAAGACAAAGGAGAAGCCACAATGAGACGGTAGGAGGGGCACAATCACAGTAAAATCAAATCCCATAACTGCTGGCTGAGTGACTCACAGACTGGAGAACACTTATACCACAGAAGTCCACCCACTGGAGTGAAGGTTCTGAGCCCCACGTCAGACTTCCCAACCTGCGGGTCCGGCAATGGGAGGAGGAATTCCTAGAGAATCACACTTTGAAGGCTAGTGAGATTTGCTTACAGGATGTTGACAGGACTGGGGGAAACAGGAACTCCACTCTTGGAGGGCACACACAAAGTAGTGTGTGCATCGGGACCCAAGGGAAGGAGCAGTAACCTCAGGGGACTGAACCAGACCTACCTGCTAGTGTTGGAGGGTCTCCTGCAGAGGCAGGGGGTGGCTGTGGCTCACTGTGGGGACAAGGACACAGGCAGCAGAAGTTCTGGGAAGTACTCCTTGGCGTGAGCTCTCCCAAAGTCTACCATTAGCCCCACCAAAGAGCCCCAGGTAGGCTCCAGTGTTGGGTTGCCTCAGGCCAAACAAACAACCAACAAGGAGGGAACCCAGCCCCACCCATCAGCAGACAAGCTGATTAAAGTTTTACTGAGCTCTGCCCACTAGAGCAACAGCCAGCTCTACCCACCACCGGTCCCTCCCATCAGGAAACTTGAAGAAGCCTCATAGATAGCCTCATCCACCAGAGGGCAGACAGCAGAAGCAAGAAGAACTACAGTCCTGCAGCCTGTGGAGCAAAAACCACATTCACAGAAAGATAGACAAGATGAAAAGGCAGAGGGCTATGTACCAGATGAAGGAACAAGATAAAACCCCAGAAGAACAACTAAATGAAGTTGAGATAGGCAACCTTCCAGAAAAAGAGTTCAGAATAATGATAGTGAAGATGATCCAGGACCTCGGAAAAATAATGGAGGCAAAGATCGAGAAGAGGCAAGAAATGTTTAGCAAACACCTAGAAGAATTAAAGAACAAACAAACAGAGATGAACAATACAATAACTGAAAAGAAAACTACACTAGAAGGAATCAATAGCAGAATAACTGGGGCAGGAGACTGGATAAATGACCTGGAAGGCAGAATGGTGGAATTCACTGCTGTGGACAGAATAAAGAAAAAACAATGAAAAGAAATGAAGACAGCATAAGAGACCTCTGGGACAACATTAAACATAACAACATTCGCAGAATAGGGGTCCCAGAAGGAGAAGAGAGAGAGAAAGGACCAGAGAAAATATTTGAAGAGATTATAGTTGAATACTTCCCTAACATGGAAAAGGAAATAGCCACCCAAGTCCAGGAAGCACAGAGAGTCCCATATAGGATAAACCCAAGGAGAAACACGCTGAGACACATAGTAATCAAATTGGCAAAAATTAAAGACAAAGAAAAATTATTGAAAGCAGCAAGGGAAGAATGACAAATAACATACAAGGGAACTCCCATAAGGTTAACAGCTGATTTCTCAGCAGAAACTCTACAAGCCAGAAGGGAGTGGCATGATATACTTAAAACGATGGAAGGGAAGAACCTGCAACCAAGATTACTCTACCCAGCAAGGATCTCATTCAGATTCGATGGAGAAATCAAAAGCTTTACAGACAAGCAAAAGCTAAGAGAATTCAGCACCACCAAACCAGCTTTACAACAAATGCTAAAGGAACTTCTCTAAGTGGGAAACACAAGAGAAGAAAAGCACCTATAAAAACAAACCCAAAACAATTAAGAAAATGGTCATAGGAACATACATATCGATAATTACCTTAAACGTGAAAAGATTAAATGCTCCAACCAAAAGACACAGGCTTGCTGAATGGATACAAAAACAAGACCCAACTATATGCTATCTACAAGAGACCCACGTCAGACCTAGGGACACATACAGACTGAAAGTGAGGGGTTGGAAAAAAATGTTCCATGCAAATGAAAATCAAAAGAAAGCTGGAGTAGCAACTCATATCAGATAAAATAGATTTTAACATAATGTTAAAAGAGACAAGGAAGGACACAACATAATGATCAAGGGATCAATCCATGAAGAAAATATAACAATTATAAATATATATGCCCCAACATAAGAGCACCTCAATACATAAGGCAACTGCTAACAGCTATGAAAGGGAAAATCGACAGTAACACAATAATAGTGGGGGACTTTAACACCTCACTTACACCAATGGACAGATCATCCAAACAGAAAATAAATAAGGAAACACAAGCTTTAAATGACACAATAGACCAGATAGATTCAATTGATATTTATAGGACATTCCATCCAAGAACAGCAGATTACACTTTCTTCTCAAGTGCTCATGGAACGTTCTCCAGGATAGATCACATCTTGGGTCACAAATCAAGCCTCAGTAAATTTAAGAAAATTGAAATCATATCAAGCATCTTTTCTGACCACAACGCTATGAGATTAGAAATGAATTACAGGGAATAAAATGTAAAAAACACAAACACATGGAGGCTAAACAATATGTTACTAAATAACCAAGAGATCACTGAAGAAATCAAAGAGGAAATCAAAAAATACCTAGAGACAAATGACAATGAAAACATGACGATCCAAAACCTATGGGATGCAGCAAAAGCACTTCTAAGAGGGAAGTTTGTAGCTATATAAGCCTACCTCAAGAAACAAGAAAAATCTCAAATAAACAATCTAACCTTACACCTAAAGGAACTAGAGAAAGAAGAAACAAAACCCAAAGATAGCAGAAGGAAAGAACTCATAAAGATCAGAGCAGAAATAATTGCAATAGGAACAAAGAAAACAATAGCAAAGATCAATAAAACTAAAAGCTGGTTCTTTGAGAAGATAAACAAAATTGACAAACCATTAGCCAAACTCATCAAGAAAAAGAGGAAGAGGACTCAATAAAATCAGGAATGAAAAAGGAGAAGTTACAACAGACACTTCAGAAAAACAAAGCGTCCTAAGAGACTACCACAAGCAACTCTATGCCAATAAAATGGACAACCTGGAAGAAATGGACAAATTCTTAGAAAGGTATAACCTTCCAAGACTGAACCAGGAAGAATTAGAAAATATGAACAGACCAATCACAAGCAATGAAATTGAAACTGTGATTAAAAATATTTCAACAAAAAAAAGTTCAGGACCAGATGGCTTCACAGGTGAATTCTATCAAACATTTAGAGAAGAGCTAACACCCATCCTTCTCAAACTCTTCCAAAAAATTGCAGAGAAAGGAACACTTCCAAACTCATTCTGAGGCCACCATCACCCTGATACCAAAACCAGACAAAGATACTACAAAAAAAGAAAATTACAGACCAATATCACTGATGAATATAGATGCAAAAATCCTCAACAAAATACTAGCAGACAGAATCCAACAACACATCAAAAGGATCATACACCATGATCAAGTGGGATTTATCTCAGGGATGCAAGGATTCTTCAGTATATGCAAATCAATCAGTGTGATACACCATATTAACAAATGGAAGAAGAAAAACCATATGATCATCTCAATAGATGCGGAAAAAGCTTTTGACAAAATTCAACACCCATTTATGATAAAAGCTCTCTAGGAAGTGGGCATAGAGGGAACCTACCTCAACATAATAAAGGCCATATACGACAAACCCACAGCAAACATCATTCACAATGGTGAAAAACTGAAAGCATTTCTTCTAAGATCAGGAAAAAGACAAGGATGTCCACTCTCACCACTATTATTTAACATAGTTTTGGAAGTCCTAGCCACGGCAATCACAGAAGAAAAAGAAATAAAAGGAAAACAAATTGTAAAAGAAGAAGTAAAACTGTCACTGTTTGCAGATGACATGATACTATACATAGAGGATCCTAAAGATGCCACCAGAAAACTACTAGAGCTAATCAATGAATTTGGTAAAGTTTCAGGATTCAAAACGAATGCACAGAAATCTCGTGCATTCCTATACACTAATGACGAAAAGTCTGAAAGAGAAATTAAGGAAACACTCCCATTTACCACTGCAACAAAAAGAATAAAATACCTAGGAATAAACATACCTAGGAGGACAAAAGACCTGTATGCAGAAAACTATAAGACACTGTTGAAAGAAATTAAAGATGATACCAACAGATGGAGAGATATACCATGTTCTTGGATTGGAAGAATCAATATTGTGAAAATGACTATACTACCCAAAGCAATCTACAGATTCAGTACAATCCCTATCAAATTACCAATGGCATTTTTTTCAGAACTAGAACAAAAAAATCTTAAAATTTGTCTGGAGACACAAAAGACCCCGAATAGCCAAAGCAGTCTTAAGGGAAAAAAATGGAGCTGGAGGAATCAGACTCCCTGACTTTAGACTATACTACAAAGCTACAGTAATCAAGACAATATGGTACTGGCACAAAAACTTAAACATAGATCAATGGAACAAGATAGAAAGCCCAGAGATAAACCCACACACCTATGGTCAACTAATCTATGACAAAGGAGACAAGGATATACAGTGGAGAAAAGACATTCTCTTCAATAAGTGGTGCTGGGAAAACTGGACAGCTACATGTAAAAGAATGAAATTAGAACACTCCCTAACACCATACACAAAAATAAACTCAAAATGGATTCGAGACCTAAATGTAAGACCGAGGACTATAAAACTCTTAGAGGAAAACATAGGAAGAATACTCTTTGACATAAATCACAGCAAGATCTTTTTTGATCCACCACCTAGAGTAATGGAAATAAAATAAACAAATAAAAATAAACAAATGGGACCTAATGAAACTTCAAAGCTTTTGTACAGCAAAGGAAACCATAAACAAGACGAAAAGAGAACCCTCAGAATGGGAAAAAATATTTGCAAAGGAATCAACGGACAAAGGATTATTCTCCAAAATATATAAACAGCTCATGCAGCTCAATATTAAAAAAAAAAGAAACAACCCAATCCAAAAATGGACAGAAGACCTAAATAGACATTTCTCCAAAGAAGACATACAGATGGCCAAGAAGCACATGAAAAGCTGCTCAACCTCACTAATTATTAGAGAAATGTAAATCAAAACTACAATGAGGTATCACCTCACACCAGTTAGAATGGGCATCATCAGAAAATCTACAAACAACACATGCTGGAGAGCGTGTGGAGAAAAGGGAACCCTCTTGCACTGTTGGTGGGAATGTAAATTGATACAACCACTATGGAGAACAGTATGGAGGTTCCTTAGAAAACTAAAAATAGAATTACCATATGATCCAGCAATCCCACTACTGGGCATATACCCAGAGAAAACCATAATTCAAAAAGACACATGCACCCCAATGTTCATTGCAGCACTATTTACAATAGCCAGGTAATGGAAGCAACCTAAATTCCCATCGACAGATGAATGGATAAAGAGGATGTGGTACATATGTACAATGGAATATTACTCAGCCATAAAAAGGAACAAAACTGGGTCATTTGTTGAGCTGTGGATGGATGTAGAGACTGTCATACACAGTGAAGTAAGTCAGAAAGAGAAAAACATATATCGTATATTAACGCATGTATGTGGAACCTAGAAAAATGGTACAGATGAACTGGTTTGCAGGGCAGAAATAGAGACACAGATGTAGAGAACAAACGTATGGACACCAACCGGGGAAAGCGGCTGGGGGGTGGGGTGAATTGGGAGATTAGGATTGACATGTATCTGACGTGTATAAAATTGATGACTAATAAGGACCTGCTGTATAAAAAAATTAAATTAAATTAAAAAAACAAAATAAAAAAGAATTTAGAGAGTTTTAATTTAATGGTAATATCCTAAATTGCAATCACCCATGTTTCAAGAAATGGATCCACAGTTTAACATTGCTTTGGCAAACTAAATAATTACAGAAATGTGCTTTAAAATTTTGTAATCATTGAAATTTTTAGCAGTTTTTACTTTGTTAATATTTTTCCCTTTTTCAGCAAGGCACTGAGCTTTATTGATGGAGAAAGCTTTAAAATGTTTTTTTAATATTTTAAGTGAGAAAAATGAAAATTGATTTACTCAGACCAGCAAGACCGTTATAAAAGTAACTCACAGTGTAACTACTTTTTATGTTAATAAATATTAAAAACATCTTCAAACTATCATTGATACCTCTATTAGCTAAATAGAAAATTAACTTTAGCTGCATTGACAGTCCCTTTCATTGTCATTATCCTGAATATTAGCTGATAAAAGGGATGATTAGTTTATTTAGACACTCTCACATTGACCCTATCTTTACAAAATAATACAAATAACGCACAAAGAGGCAAGCAAACCCTGTTATCATGTAGCCAGTGTTTAGTATAATTTTACAGTCAGTATTCCAAGTATTTTGACTATGTACATTTTATTGGTTCTTTACCTGCTGTACTCTATTTCAGCCATAAAACAAAAGATAATTTATTCTGTCAACAGACTGAAATAATGCTACTAGGTAATAGCATCTGAAATGTTTATAAACCTATAAATGAAGACTGCACCATTAATATGAATGAATATAATCAAATGCTTTCACGATAATTGCTACATACCTAGCATAGCATAATTTAGCTATTTTTAGTACATTAGTTGCAGGTTTTATAATCAAGGAAAAGCTATCAGTGCTTACAAGCACTAATTTTCATGTTACAAAGGATGTTCTTTTAAAATCTTTTCATGTCAACATTAAGGCAATTATCATAGGTTCCTGTGGTTCCTTATGAACTCAACCAGATTTTGTATCATAACATATCTAACTTAACCATTTTGAAAAATAGACTAGCCAATTTAGAAAAACTACCCAATCAAGATGTCAAGTCAGGTAGGATCCTTGATGTTGGATCCTGATCACAACTCCATGATCCTAGAAAATTCCACAATATCACATAAAGTGTATGAAAGAATACTCTCTGCTGTGGTAAAGGGAATCTTACAAGACTGGGGTCAGCAAGAAGAGATGAGAAGCTTTGGTTCTGCTGTGATGTCAGCATGAGGCCCCAATGATACCTGCTTTCAGGGGAGGACTCCTTCCCCCAGTGCAGGGAGTGGTATCAACTTTCAGCTCTCAGCAGCTCTGGGGATTGGGGATTGCATAAATTGTAGAGAACCCCCTCACCTGATGCCATACCCTTACTGGAACTGCTGACATCCAGTCACTAGAAAAGGCACGACTGGGGTGCCAGATGTTTACAGGAATTATCTGGGAGACCTTGGCAACTGTAGAATATCGCCACCCCCATCCACGTAGAGGGCAGAGCTTGGGTGCTGCTCCAACATCTAGATAAATATGTATACTTGGATCCAAAAAGCTGGTTGTTTAGTCATTCCACAGTAAACACTCAGGATCCTTTTCAGATATTGCTCAGTGCAATACAGTTTTTTAATTGAACCAGTATATTTATTCACTGAAAAAATTATAAAAAATTAATCAAGCCAGACATAGATGAAGACATACAGAATTTCAGGTTCACCAATGTAAGCATAGATAGGTAGGTAGATGGATACATAGAACATTTACTCTTTGTTGAAAACCTAAGAATGAAAAGGAAGTGGTAGTAAAAGTACAAGACATATTTGAAGATTATTTTAGTAACAATAATCATTTTGCATAACTTTGCTTATGTGAATATATCTGACTTAACTCTAGATTGCATGGTACACTATTACATATATCAGTTCTAAGCTCCCTTTTCTAAAGGTCTGATTCTCCAAATATTTTATTTGGTCTTCCCTTGATAGTGGGTAGAAATCTATGTTAAATGACTTTTTTTTTAAAAAATGTAAATTCATTGGGGCAAGGGGAGTAAATGGCAATATATCATAAAAAGTGACCTGGGCCCTGGGGCTGGTCTTTATGGAAAGCTCTCACAGCATTCTGTGACCTTAAGCTGTAGGAATTTATGAGCCCTTGGTCTCTGCTTGGCTACTCTATAAGGCACTTCCATTCATGTCAGGTTTAGCGAATAATAAACACAAACTCAAAGGAAAGAAATCAGGCTTTATACCGTGAAGTACACATTGGATTTTTTTGCACTAAAAATGCATAGAGAAGAGAATCATTATGCATGGCATTGTTTTCAAAATAGAAAAATTGCATCTATTGGGGCATTGTTTAGCCTTGTTCAAAATGAAAATGTTCTTCTCTCTTTTTAAGTATTAACAAGGGAAATGATTTCTGACTGTCTTGTTACTCTAGAAAACTATGTTTTCAGCAGGAGAGAAATAGGATTGCTTTCATTACTTTAATTGCAAGACAGTTTTCCCAATGCAGGAAAGAATTGACTTCGGAGGCTTAAAAAGCACTCCTACAAAGCACTCGTAAGTAATGAAAACTCCTTGACACATTGCAAATGCCTATGATACTGTCCTACCTTTCAAAAAGATGTGAAACTTTCTGCAGCTGTTTCACATAAAGTATTGTGACACTGAGTAATTTAACTTTTGAGATATTTCATCCTTAAAAAAATGTTTTTGGAGACAGAGTTATAGATAACCCAACTGTATTCATTCATATTTACTGTTGCTTTTGTTGAATGCAAAAATGACTTGCCCAACTGTGTAATGAAGTTTATTCCAAGTTTTCCCTAAACTCTCTGCATTTTCCTTTTGAATGGGATAGATGAGTTATATAAAATCTTCAATTTATGTGCAATGAGGTAAAATGCTAACAATGAAAGTGTTCTGATTTTACTACAGGGAAAATATTTAGTTGGGGGCAGGTAGCTATTCAATGTTTGTATCCTCAGTTTTCTTTTTTAGGTGCTGTTTTTATTATCACACAGTAGCAATAGCAATGAAAGGGTAAATGGTAAACATTCATCATCTAAGCATTGCATTTATTGATTTTCTTTTATGCAGCACTTTGCATACTTAGTGATATATGTAAGAAGCCAAGAAAAAGGAAAGGTCATAACCGTTCACTGATTATGAATTGCCCATGAGAGTTTTTTTAAAAACTCTGTAACAGTTCATTAATAGGAAAACACTCATTTAACATGTTTTATATGCCTCATCCACAGCTTAAAGGGATAAAGAATTTTGTGCATGCTAACACGCGCATGCCTTTACTTACTGAAAAGCCTCCACATCTATTTCATATTTATGCACACACTGCCATTCTCAAACAAAGTAAATAACTGTTTGTTTTAGGTGACAACGATTTCCTGATGTTTTGATTTTCCATAACATAATTAGATATTGCGAGTAGCTCTGTAGTTTTTGTTTTATTGTATTGGCGGCTGAAGCGGTAACATAGCAATCTAAATCTGTTAATGAAAGCTTTTTGCTTACAAATGGATTTACATGGATACATGACTAGGCTTCATGAAAATGGATTCCCATTTTATTTAGCTTTGAAAATTCATTTAATCACTGTGCATAATGGATGCACAGTAGAATTAAGTTTAAGTATTGATTAGTGATTGATAGACATTGGGGCTAAAGTACTACATGAAAGTTAGTTTCTACCACTTGTCTTGTTAACTAGCTGTGTCCAGTATGATTAGCATCTTTTAACACCATTAAGAAAAAAATATCTGTTTAATGTTCTCAAATTATGCAAACTAGACTTTTTTGAGTATGTTTTTCAAATGCTATTTGTAATCTATATAAATGAGGTTAAATGGTGGAAATTCATATATTCTAAAGTTCACAAACTCAGGTTGACAATAGGAATCTAATGTTAATCAACGTAGGTAGCAGTAGCTGAGAATCAAAAGTCCTCAGTCTGTAATTTTGGATCCATCATCCTTTCTGTGATTTGGGGCAAATCACTTTCTTCATTTTGCCTCTACTTTATACTTTGTAAAAGGTAAAATATTTCTCTGTTTCACATAGTTCTAGATTTTAGTGTAGTCACTTTGAAGGCAGAAATACTTCCTAAATGGAAGAAATAGTACTATTAATAAGCACACTTAACTGAAAAATAAGAATCTAGTACATTATTTGTATGAAGTGTAAAACCAGGCTAATTTAAGTTCTGTCCATCTTTTCTATCAGATGCTACAACATGCATAAAATGCCAAGGCACTAATTTACATGCTATACATTCTCTGAAAAGGTCAGTGTCCAGTGCTATGCCACTTATCCAGTGGCTTGTTTTCCAGAAACTTCATTTCTCTGTAACAGAGTCAAATGTGAGAAAAGATGTCAATCACCTAAAATAGCTCTTGTTAGGCCCACCTATAGAGCTATGCTATTGTTTTCTGTCTTCACTCAGAATCTTATTGACTATAGATAATTTAACACATTGTTTGCAGTTTGGGCTATATTTTTCACAATCCACAGCAAGTAAGAAACAGTTGAGCACAAACAGCTTGAGAATGATGACACCTGGAAAAGCGCAGCCCAGGGATAGATCAGAAATGTCAATTTGACAGTCAGGTATCAAAAAAATATGACAGAAAAGTTATAAAAAATTGAAGCAATATGGTGAGTTTTCCTACTGTTGACCCTGAATCTACAACAAACCAAAAATATGAAACCGTCTTTGATGTCTTCTGTTTACATAAAGTTTATAATCCATTTTTTAAAAGACATCATAAAACCATAGAAAATTAAACCAGGGAAGGAGGTGAGAGATTATCTGAGACTATAAATCCTCATTTTGCAGGTGAAAAGCTGAAGCAATGTGAGTCTTATAATTTACCTAAGGTTATGAATAAAGACTTAAAATAATAAAATGTCACTTGGGGTAAACTTTAGTTATTTATAAAGTTCTCTATGTAAAATAGTTTATTCCTTAGCAATATAGTGTGTGTGAAGTTATATAACTATATGTATATATTCATATTTATTTATATACCAACATGTGCATCTTTCCAGCAACTATATATGAGAAACATATGTCTTAGTTGTCAAATATAACATTCCTCCAATATTTCTACAATATTTTTAAAACTTATATTTGAGGTTGAACACATTTATGCTATTAGGATTCACCCTAAATTTACAAGTCTATATCTGGAAAATAAACCTGATTCAGTCAAGAATTGCTTAATCGGTGTTGGAATGGGAGTGACGAAGTGTTCCCTGTTGGGTCTTGTTATCCTTCAGATAAACAGGATAACAGATGCAATTCACTTAGGTAAACCTGTTATGTATATGCTAAAAGACAAGCCAGAATGGCAGAGGTAGAAAAAAACAATGGGGTATATAGGAGACCTTCAACCCATGTACAGACCTTTATTGTAGAACAGTTCATCTTTTCCAAATGTGATCTGTGAGCACTTGCATGAGAATCGCTGCCATCATGTACTGATGATGTAGCTCTGACACCTGTATAGGGAGAGAAGGAAGGAAAGAGGCATGAATCGGAAGCATCTCAGATCGCAGTGCAAGTCTGAAAACACCGTGACCCAGCCAAAAGGAGATCCAGAGCAAAATTTGCGAGTTATGCTGAATTCTCCCTCTCCATGTGGTCCCAGCCCTGTAGAATCTGCTTCCTAAATAAGCACCTATTTTGCTTTTGTTCCTTCAGTTTTCTTGCCAGCAAACTATCTAGGCAACAGTTACTAATTGCTTGCATTTCTTTGCCGGCGTCCTTAGCGCATTCCTGGCGTAAGCATTGCCCCTTATCAATCTAACCCACAAAATCCAGCCAGATTAACATTTTAAAATGTAATTATGAATTCTGTTCTTGTCACTCTTCTAATAAACCTAGCATGTTCCTTCAAGTTTGTATAAATATTTGTTTCCATTTACTGAATTAATTTCAGTGGGATAGTTAGATATGCACCAGCTTAAATAAAGGACTGAAGTTCTGCCAAACTTAAAATTATCAAGGAAAGAATAAAATAATACTCTGTAACTACCAGAGTATGCCTGATCAGTAGTAGGTCATTCATTTCCATTTATATTATATGTATATTATTTGGTTGATGCATATCATATATATGATGGAAAGATTACAGCTGTACACAGTTCCAATCAATAAAAACACAGAACCTTCAAAAATTGATCCATTCACTTCCATTATACATAACTCATTCTAATAGAATACCACCCTTGATCCCTACATATTTTCTTCCATATGTTTTGCCAGTTCCAAACCTAGCAGCTTGAAAAGTGTTGGGAGCTAAAAAAAGAAACAGACCCTTCCCTTAGCTTCTATAGCTCAACACTGTAGTGTTTTCTTTTTTCCTTCTTCTTCTTTCGTCTTTCTTCTTCTTTTCTCCTTCTCCCCCCTCCACCCTCCTCCTCCCCTTCTTCTTCCCCTCTTTCTCCTTCCTCTTCTTCTTCTTCTTTGTCTGCAGCTTCTCATTAGGCTTGAGTTAGAAAGCAACTTACACTACTAAAATACAAAAATACAAGACTGCGACCACAGAGAATATGTCTGTTGTGTTTACTGCTCTAACCCTAACACGTGAAACAGTACCTGGAGCACAGCAACCTTTCTCTGTGTTCAGAGAAATGAATGAACGAATGAATGAATCTAGAACCTGTGCCAGATTCTTTTTTGAGAATTTTTGACCAAAATTGCAGAAAGAACTCATCAGTTGACAGTAGGTATTTAAATTGAGAAGTTATTATGTAGAAAGATCAAGAGAGGTTGTTAATTTCCAATTATGGTCTAACCAAAGTAATGTGAAGCACACACTATGAAAAAAACCAGAAAGTTAATTTAGTGAGAAATAAAGAAACAAATGTGGAATATAGTTGAATCCTATTACCTGATTGGCATTAGAAAAGACCCAGGAAGTCTTCCAACTAGTACTGTCTTTTCGTGTCCTTACCTAATAGAACCACATGTCTGTGGAGTCCCACGAGCACCTGTTCTGAATTTATCTGCTGCATCTCGTAGATAAACAGCCATATACTTAGTGACCAAAATGCCCAGTTAACAGTTGTCAAATCTTGTAGATTGGTAGCAAAGTACACTAAATAAGTGTCTTAAGTAGAATGAAAGAAACAACACTGCTGAAACAACACCTAGTTTCATTGTGCTTCGCTTTATTGAACTTCATAGAAATTGTATTTTTTACAAATTGCAGGTTTGTGGCAACCCTCTATCCAGCAAGTCTATTGGCATCATTTTTCCAACGTCATTTGCTACTTTGTGTATGTGTCACATTTGGTAATTCTCACTTTTCACACTTTTCGGGATTATTATATTTGTTATGGTGATCTGTGATCAGTGATCTTTGACATTACTCTTATAGTTGTTTTGGGGATACCACAAGCCATGCCCATATAAGACGGCAAACTTAATCCATAAATGTTGTGTGTTCCGACTCCTCCACCAGCTGGGTGTTCCTCATCTCTTTCATGAGTCACAACAACATTGAAATTAGGCCAATTAATAGCCTTACAAAGACCTCTAAGTGTTCAAGTGAAAGGAAGGGTCACACATCTTTCACTTTAAGTCAAAGGCCAGAAATGATTAAGTTTAGTGAGGAAGGCATGTCAAAAGCTGAGGCAGGCTAAAAACTAGGCCTTTTGTGCCAGTTTGCCAAGTTGTGAACACAAAGGAAAAGTTCTTGAAGGAAATTATAAGTGCTGCTCCAGTAAACACATGAATAATAAGAAAGTGAAACAGCCCGATTGCTGATACAGAGAATGTTTTAGTGGTCTGGATAGAAGATAAAAGCAGCCAAGATTCCCTTAAGCCAAAGCCTAATCCAGAGGAAGTTCCAAACTGTTTTTCAATCTATGAAAGCCAACAGAGATGAGGAAGCTGCAGAAGGAAAGTCTGGAGCTAGCAGAGGTTAGTTCATGAGGTTTAAGGAAAGAAGTCATCTCCACAGGTGCAAGGTGAAATAGCAAGTGCTGATGTAGGAGCTGCAGCAAGTTCTCCAGAAGATCTGGCTAAGGTAATAAAAATGGCTACAGTAAACAACAGATTTTCAGTGCAGACAGAACAGCCTTAGTTTGGAAGTTGCCATCTAGGACTTTCATAGCTAGAGAGAAGTCAATGCCTGGCTTCAAATATTTAAAGATAAGACTGACTGTCTCATTAGGGACTAATGCAGCTGGTGACTTTAAGCCAATGCTCATTTACCATTCTGAAAATCCTAGGGTCCTTAAGAAGCATGCTACATCTACTCTGCCTGTGCTCTGTAAATGGAACAACAAAACCCAGATGTTTACAACATGGTTTACTGGATATTTTAAGCCCACTGTTGAGCCCTACTGCTCAGAAAAAAAAGATTCCCTTTACAATATTACTGCCTATTGACAATGCACCTGGTCACCCAAGAGCTTTAACAGATGTACAACAAGATCAACGTTGTTTGCATACCTGCTAACACAACATGTTGATACACTCTGCAGCCAACGAGTAATTTCCACTTTCAAGTCATTATTTAAGAAATACATTTTGAAAGGCTATAGCTTCCACAGATAGTGATTCCTCTGATGGATCTGGGCAAAGTCGATTGAAAACCCTGTGGAAATTATTCTAGATGCCATTAAGAATGTTCGTGACTCACGGGAAGAAGTCAAAACATCAACATTAAGGAGTTTGAAAGAAGTTGATTCCAACCCTCGTGGATGACTTTGAAGGGTTCGAGTCTTCAGTGGAGGAAGGAACTGCAGATGTGGTGGAGGTAGCAAGAGAACTAGAATTAGAAGTGGAGCCTGAAGATGTGACTGAATTGCTGTGATCTCATGATAAAACTTTAATGGTTGAGGAGTTGCTTCTTCTGGATGAGGAAAGAAAGTGGCTTCTTGAAATGGAAACTATTCCTGCTGAAAATGCTGTGAAGATTGTTGAAATGACAACAAAGGATTTAGAATACTACATCAACTTAATTAACAAAGTAGTGGCAGGGTTTGAGAGGATTGATTCCAATTT
The DNA here is from genome assembly GCF_003676395.1 of Aethalodelphis obliquidens. NCBI lineage: Eukaryota > Metazoa > Chordata > Mammalia > Artiodactyla > Delphinidae > Aethalodelphis > Aethalodelphis obliquidens. Next base: position 18,422,027 of record NW_020837963.1, read on the forward strand.
TTAAAGAAGTTCTACTGTGGGTAAACTGCTATCAAACAGTCAAACACTTTGCATGTTACAGATAATTCATTTGTGAAAGGAAGAGTCAGTCAATGCTGCAAACTTCACTGTTGTCTTATTTTAAGAAATTGCCATGGCCATCCCAACCTTCAGCATCCGATAACCTGAGCAGTAAACATCCATCAACACTGAGGCAAGACCCTCCACCAAAAAAAAGACTACGACCTGCTGAAGGCTCAGATGATGGTTAGTAATTTTTAGCAATTAATTTTTAATTAAGGTATGCATATTGGTTTTTTAGATATAACTCTTGCTCACTTAATAGACTACAGTAGAGTATAAATATAAATTTTAAATGCACTGTGAAACCAAAAAAAATCATGTGACTCATTTTATTGCAACATTCACTCTATTGCTGTGGTCTGTAACTGAACCTGCAGTATCTCTGAGGTCTGCCTGAACTCTCTTCCTTTGTAGATGAAATTAAAACTAGTAGCAACCTGGAAACACATGCTAGTTGAGACAGCATATAGAAGATAAAGCGATGAGTGTAATGGATAAATAATTGGAACAAGATCTTCTGGATTTTCATCTCAATTCTGATGCTTCCTAACAGTGATGCCCTGGGGAATTCACTTAATCTCCTTAGGTTTGGTTTTCATCTGTGTAAAATAAGGATAAAAACTACTGTGTCTACCTCCCTGAGGCTTTGGGGGGACCAGGGTTGCTAATATCTGTGAAACAACTTTATGAAATTTATAGTTATCTTTAAGTAATCAGTTTTGTTATAATCATCATAAAGCACTCTACCGTTTACAGTGGAACTTCCTTACCAAAGCTGTGTCTTTTGTCTTTTAAGTCAGATTCTAATGCGGGCTTCACCTTTGTATTCAGCGCTAACTGAAGCAGCTTATCCCCGGAGTCTGCAAAGTCAAAGCAGAGCATAAGGAACTGCAAGTACAGGTCTGAAACCCTACTAAAGATCAGGGAACTACAGAGAGTGTAGTTCAAGGGAAAGCTGCCTCTTGATCACTTTCTCTGGAGAGTGAAAAAAAGAGAAAAGAACAAGGAGCAAGAGGAAAGGCAAAAAGACACTGCCACCCAGAATGGAAGTCTTGATATAATAATGTCTAAGCCTGGCACCTTGAGAGTTTAATCACTGCTTACTTAAGGAGGAGGCAAAAGGAAGCTGTCACCTCAGCCTCTGAACAGGGAGGTCAGAAACCTGCCTCTGTTTTGTTGCGGCAATTAATCCCATTGCGTTCTCCCTGCCAGAGATCCTCGGCGGAGGGTGGGATCAAGGGTTTTATATATAAGGAATCTTTCTCCTTGTTGCACGTCTAGATTCCAAGCAGAATGTGTATCTAGTGTTTTCAGCAGCGTGTCTCCTCCATTCTACTTCAAAGTGTCCATTACAGTGGATAGTGACAGTATTCTTAAAGAATACTTATACAAGAAGAGGAGATAAAAGAATCTCACACCCAGCTGCTTAATTACAGATGCAATGTGTTTCGAGGCTCGGTTGGCATTTTGAAAACATTTCTGTGGTACCGTCAGTGAAGGCTGAATTTAAATACTGTGGTTCATCTGAAATTTGGGGCCCACAGTGATTTAAAATAAAAAATGAATCCAGTTGCCCCAGTGTTTCTTCTTGTAACAAATATAGAATTAGGAGCAAGGATTTGGCTTGGGAAAAATAAGAACCTACCTCAGCCCATAACAAATCAAAGCAAGGCTAGTTTTTTTTGCTTTTTTTTTGTTTTCTTTTGCGGTATGCGGGCCTCTCACTGTTGTGGCCTCTCCCATTGCGGAGCACAGGCTCCGGACGCACAGGCTCAGCGGCCATGGCTCACGGGCCCAGCCGCTCCGCGGCATGTGGGATCTTCTCGGAGCGGGGCACGAACCCATGTCCCCTGCATCGGCAGGCGGACTCTCAACCACTGCGCCACCAAGGAAACCCAAAGCAGGCTACTTTTATTTCCTTGTTCACTTTTAGTTGATTCTAAGCAAAAACAAGGGAAGAAGGAGTGGTTTGATTTTGGATGGCTTTATACTTCCCAACTCTCAATGGTTTACCACATCTTTAAGCAATCACCCAGTGTCACTAAACAATTTATAGCTTTGTGGTATATAACAAAGTTACAATAAAAAGCAATTGCGACGGTAACTAGCAGTGGCCAAAGTCACATACTTCAATATCACGAAAATGTTGAAGATAGTTTATTTATGCCCTTTTAATTTGTAGATCAGAGAAATGAGATCTAGAAAAACTAAATGATTTACAAGGTCACAAAACTAATTAATGTTGAAATCAGGATGTGAACCTGTGTTTTGACTCCTGTATCCGTGAAGTTCCCAATTCGCATTATCTGTCTCCCTCTTTTCCACAGAAACAGTTCTGTACTAATGCTTCCAAACAAGAACTCATTGCTCTATAAACATGTCACATGCACTAGGCTGAAAGAATAAACTATGGTGGTAATACATTTTTATATTTTCCTATAGTGATAGGTCCAGAACAAGCGGTGAAAAACTCAGTTGATGTCTTTCAAAAATATCTGTTGTAAATAAACGTCCCCTTCTGAGTTGCAGAGACAGAGTTGAAACTCTATGAACAAACGTGCCAGTAATAGTGACTGTGCTCTGTGCTGTTTTTCTATATATTCAGTGAGGAATATATATATATAAATAAGCTGATACAAACATCTAAAGAAGAAAAATAAACATAAGATGAAATTATAAAAAACCAGTAATGCTTGGAAATGCAATAAAAATATTAGAACAGAATCATGGATCCTGAAATAAGCACCAACTACATAATGTCCAATCATTAAAATTAAGTAAAAAAATTAATATATAAATAATAACATTTTTTTCATAGATGGAGGCAAAAACCAACGCAGTTACAATTCTTCATATGGATTATTGTGCTCAAGGAGGTTGTATATTTGAGTTCCTGTTTTTAGGGGTGACATCCCAAAAATCTAAAAATGAATTTAAAACGTAAAACAAGTGCTTGTGTAATTACAAATATTCGGCTTTCACCGGGATGTCAAATTCTCTTCACCTGACTGAAAATCCATCCAATAGGGAGATACGGAGTTTATTTAAATTTTATTCTGATATACATGAATCTTGAACCCTGTAGGTTCCTGGGTACATAACTTCAGTAGGCTTTAATAACATCTCCCACTCCCCACCCCCCTAAAAAATCCACATCCTAATCCCTGGAACCTGTGAATGCTACCTTATTTGGAAAAAGGAAATTTGGAGATGCAATAAGTTAACAGTGTTGAGATGGACAGATTCTTCTTGATTATCCGTGTGGGTCCATATATGATCATAAGAGTCCTTATAAGAGTCAAGCAGAAGGAAATCGACTACAGAAGAGGAGTCAGTTTGACCATGGAAGTAAAATTTGATATGGCTTTGCGCCAAGGAATGGGCAGCCGCCAGAAGCTGAGAGAGAATAGATATTCCCCTGGAGCCTCCAGAAGGAGCCAGCCCTGTCACCACTGCGATTTTAGCCCCCAAAGACTCTTTTCAGTCACCTGGCCTCTAGGACTGTAAGAGAATAAATGTCTAATGTTTTAAGCCACTAAGTTTATGGTAATGTGTTACAGTAGCAATAGAAAATCAATACAATAGCAACAGATATGTTCATTAAGAAAGGTATCATCTAGGGCTTCCCTGGTGGCGCAGTGGCTGAGAGTCTGCCTGTCAATGCAGGGGACATGGGTTCGTGCCCCGTTCCGGGAAGATCCCACATGCCGCGGAGCGGGTAGGCCCCATGAGCCGTGGCCGCTGAGCCTGCGCATCCGGAGCCTGTGCTCCGCAACGGGAGAGGCCACAACAGTGAGAGGCCTGCGTACAAGGTATCATCTAATCAGAAAAATATTGAAATTAAACAATGTCCTTACCTGGAACTCTCAAGGAAAAGTTTCACTGAAAAGTTTAGTATCTTTTTATGATCATCTTGTGTTTCTGTTGTTAAATTCATTAGAAATAGGAACTACGTAATAGGTTATCTAACCTGTGCCCTGGAGAGAAGAAAAATAGACATTGGCAGGATTTTTGGCATTTCCTCGTAGCTTTGAAGATGGCTTGTCCAGGATATCTGTACATAACTTCCTCAATAACAGGCTGCTCCCGGTGGAATTTAGTTCCAACTTACAACCTTCATTGCTAATTTTTTTCTCTCTATATCTTGTAACACTCATTTAAAAATAAAGCTATTACTTAAGGTAGATACAGTGCTAGGTTTGCACATAGACATTCCCAGGATTATAATGAGGGTACCTAACAGTAAATTTTTGCCAGCCATTCTGTGGTGAACAATCTTTAGCAGGCCTGGGGGAGAAGATAAACGAAAGCAGGTGAGATGTCCCAAGCTCTTATTCTCACATCTGCTCCCCCAGCACCACCCCCATCTATGTACAGGGCACTCCTGTCTGGTGTTAGAAGCCAAATTCTAATCAAGACTGGGAAATCTCCAGGGAGCAATAATTTGAATCGAATAAAGGTCAAGCTATTTACAAGAATGCAAATGTGAAGTTGTCTGCTCATTTTATTTTATGGACCCATTCAAAAACTGCCCTGGGAAAGAGAACAGGAGATTAAATCAGAAGTATGGTTTAATAGGTAGAACATAGAACTTGAGGGCTGAAAATCTGGAAGGGAATCCAAGTTCACCATTTTTTACTTTCCTTTCTCATGTGTGGCGGCAGATACACACTAAGGTGCCCCCTAATGAGTCACACCTGAGTACAATACCTTCCCCTTGAGTGTGGGTGGAATCTGTGATTTGCTTCTACTCAATAGAATATTGCAAAGGTGGTGGGGTGTCACTCCCACATTATGTTACATTGTGTGAGACTCCATCTCAGCAGACCAGACAGATTCTCTTGCTGGCCTTGAAGACCTTAGGTGCCATGTTGTGAGAGGACCTGTGAGTGAGTCACGTGGTGAAGAACTGAGGGAGAAGGGCAGCTTTAGAAACTGAGTCGTCCGTGCATGCCAGCCAGCAAGAAAACAGGACCTCAGTCATAGAGCTGCAAGGGAATGAATTCTGCCAACAATCACGTGAGCTTGGAAGAGGACCCCTACCCCAGGAAGAAACATAGCTGGATGGCATCTTGACTGCAGCCAGGGGAGACCCTAGAGGATTCAGCCAAGCCTCATCCCAACTCCTGACCCAACAGAAACTATGAGATGACAAGTATGTGTTGTATTAAGCCGCTAGGTTTGTGACAATTTGTTAAACAATAGAAAAAGAATGCAACTGTAAAATTTGTAAATCAGCTTCTTATGACTTGTCAAACAATGCATGCAGAATAACTTGTGCATAGTAAAACTCAGTGATTAGTTATCAATATTGTTAATTTACTATTTTGAAAAATGAAGGATTAAAACCATGCAGGATCTATAAGATCTGTAATTCTATAATGTTTTTCATATATGAGTGCTTGACCATCCTTAAGCTTTGAGAAATTTGTTAAACCTCATAATTTCCAAACCAAAATAAACAATCTAATTATTCTAAAGATTTGGAAGACAAACATTTTATCACTCAGTAAACATGTATGAATTCCACTGTTTTACGTTTTGATATATGTCGTCTTTGAGACTGAAATCACATTTTCTCAACATAAATTATTTCATGAAAATTATTTTGAAATATTCACCATAACCATAATAGACACTTGTGAGTTAATTATTTGGGGGAAAGGGTTCGTGGACTAGAAACCTAGACTTTCTAGATCTTAACTTAGGACACAACTTGGCGATGGTGGTGCAAACACCTACCTGTTGTCCGGACTTTGAGGTCAAAGGCCCAGGCTTACATCTAAGTTCTGTTGTCACTTTTTTGTTTGTTTGTTTGTTTTGCGGTACGCGGGCCTCTCACTGCTGTGGCCTCTCCCGTTGCGAGCACAGGCTCCGGGCGTGCAGGCCCAGTGGCCACGGCCCACGGGCCCAGCCGCTCCGCGGCATGCGGGATCCTCCCGGACCGGGGCACGAACCCGGGTCCCCTGCATCGGCAGGCGGACTCCCAACCACTGCGCCACCAGGGAAGCCCTGTTGTCACTTTTTATTTGACTTTGAAAGTCACCTAACTTCTCTTGGGACCTGAATTTCCCTAACTTTAAAATGAAAGTATCCTTGGTAATTATTGTTGATGTGCATGAAGATATTTTCTAAATTGTAACCTTCCATAAAATGCTAGTTATTATTTATCATTTTCTTTTGACTACTCTTTTATAAACATAAACATGACAAATAAGAAAAAGAGGTGATGTGTTCTTATTTCCTACAATCTCAATAATGTAGTTACCTTCTTGTTCTGTGATAGTCATTTTTAAAAGTCATGTCATTTTTTTTTCTTTTTGGACAGGTGCTTCTGAAGCTCTCGCAGCCATTTTCCTTTCCATCTCTTCAGTTTCTTTCATTCAAGTGAGAAATTCCATCAAAATGATCAAAGAAAATATCAAACATGGTAAGAATTTGAGTTAGATGATCAACACAGTTCAAAGATTTCTGACTATGCCACTATCACAGGGAAGTAAGTAGCTACCAAATTATCAAAATCACTGATCAGGTTTTAGAAGACATTAATTGTGCTATGTTTTAAAACTTGTAACACAGAGTCACAGCTTTTATAACTCCTCAAGATCAGCATTTCGTATGTTGTAGTGTTGTACATAGTGTAACAAGTATTAGTAGATTTGGAAGCAGAACCTCTGCTTCGACGAGTGGTCGATAGTCATAAAGATTACTCAATTTAACGTTGAATTCAGCACCTAGGAAGAAATTTATAACCATAGTCCCTAAGGAAGAACCCAGTAAATAATATTCTAAAATACCACATTTCTTAAATATATGGAGGAATATGTAATGCTGGAGCATAGGTAATGACCTGTTTGCTTTTTTGTTTTGTTTTTGTTTTAATTAATCCCAGGATCCCAAGCAATTATTACAAAGCTCAGCACATGATGGCAGTTAGGTGAGCTCGGTGACATAGAAGTTGGAAGCACAGGCTTTGTCATGAGATAATCTGGGTTTCACAGTATGGTTTAGGGTGAGCTACTTACATTCTCTTAGCCTCGAGTTTATCTAATATAAAAGGTAGATGATAATATTATGTTCCTTGTAGATTATTGTGAGGACTAAATAAGATAATGCCTATAAGGTGCCTGGCCCTATACATAGTATATATGAGTAAACAACTATAATCTTGGATCACAATGGAAAAAAAAGTATTTGCTTAGATATTTCAATTTAGATAGTCCTGTACTGGTTAAAATTAGTCTCAGGACTAGTTTTTAACAGTGGTTTAAAGAAGAGAGAGTTTTGGAAGGTGGTGGTTTTCTTGTCTGCTTGTTTGTATTTCCTCTGACCTACCGTTCAAGGGCAGGCAGTCTAGAACTGTCTCTTGCTCCATGGTGTCTCAACCCAGACTCCTTTGCTGTATTTTCATTCCCCAAATCAACCCATGGTTCTAGATGGATTCTTCACCTACCAGCTTTGATGATCACATCCAAATCAGTAGGAAGGAGAAAATGGTATCAGAAAGGCCAGCCCTTGCCTAAAAGCACATTCCTGGGAATTTGCACATTCCACTTCTTTCATATCCTACATTTTAGTACTTAGCCATCTGGCCACAGCTATTCGTATTCAAGGGAGCCCTGGGAATTGTAGCTGTTTTCAGAGAATACATATGTGTAACTAAAAATCTAGGTTTCTCTTACTTTAGAAGAAGGGGAGAATGGATATTAATGGGGGATAAACATCTAGATCACATCTGCTATACAAACTTAACCACTTCAGTTGTTATACACTCCTAGTAAAGATTAACTTCATGTACTCTATGCTAGGCAATTTTTTTTTGAAGTATACTTGATTTACAATGTTGTGTTAGTTTCTGGTGTACAGCAACGTGATTCAGTTATATATATATATATATATTCTTTTTCATATTCTTTTCCATTATGGATCATAGGATACTGAATATAGTTCCCTGTGCTATATAGTAGGACCTTTGTTCTTTGTCTATTTTATATATAGTAGTTTGTATCTGCTAATCCAAAACTCCTAATTTATCCCTCCCCCACCCCCTTTCCCCTTTGGTAACCATAAATTTGTTTTCTATGTCTGTGAATCTGTTTCTGTTTTGTAAATAAGTTCATTTGTGTCATATTTTAGCTTCCACATATAAGTAATATCATATGATTTTTGTCTTTCTCTTCCTGACTTACTTCACTTAGTATGATAGTCTCTAGATCTGTCCATGTTGCTGCAAATGGCATTATTTCATTCTTTATTATGGCTGAGTAGTATCCCACTGTGTGTGTGTATATGTGTATATATATATACCACATCTTCTTTTTCTTTATCCATTCATCTGTCAATGGACATTTAGTTTCTTCCATGTCTTGGCTATTGTAAATAATGCTGCTATGAACATTGTGGTGCATGTATCTCTTTTAATTAGAGTTTGATCTGGATATATGCTCAGGGGTGGGATTGCTGGATCATATGGCAAAACTATTTTTAGTTTTTTAAGGAACGTCCATACTGTTTTCCATAGTGGGTGCACTACTTTACTTTCCCATCAACAACGTAGGAGGGTTCCCTTTTCTCCACACACTCCCGAGCATTTGTTATTTGCAGGCTTTTTAATGATGGCCATTCTGACCGGTATAAGGTGATACCTCATTGTAGTTTTGATTTGCATTTCTCTAGTAATTAGCAGCATTGAGAATCTTTTCATGTGCCTGTAGGCCATCTGTATGTCTTCTTTGGAGAAATGCCTATTTAGGTCTTCTGTCCATTTTTTGATTGGGTTGTTGCTTTTTGTTATTGAGTTGTATGAACTGCTAGGTAAGTATATTTAAATTTAAGTGAACACTCTCAAGATTGAGGAGAGAGGATACAGACCTCTTCAGATTGGAAGAATATCAAAGAACATGTGGCCATCTTTATTTTTACATACGTGGCAGTGATACAAACAGGAGAGGGAAAGCCCTACTGTTGAGCACATTTTCAGTCTTGGTTACATTATATCACTTCTGCCAACATCCCTTTGACCAAGCCCAAAGTCAGGGGACTGAAAAGTGAACTCCCCCACCAGTGAGAAAAACTGCAAAGTTACACTGTAAAGGGCAGAGAGGATGCGTATTTGTGATCAATATGTCAGTCTACCTTAAGAGCTCCTAGTGTCAAAACATAGTCTACTTCCTTTCCTCTACCTTCATATCAAAAAATCCTTTCATGGTATTAAGGCAGCAGGTGTAACAGGCATTTCATCTATCTATGTGGAATGGGGAAGTGTTTGGACCAGGTTCTAGAGAGGGAGAAGTGTCCTAATTTTCACTGAATATGGGTCCTGTTCTGCTGTTGTATTTACCACATACTCCAACTCTGTCCAAAGAGAAAATTGAGAGATACATGGGAGGAGAGAGCCTTCTTCAAGCTGGGTGTCTCATAAAGTTTCATATGAATTGAATAATCATGTTATTGTAAATAGAAAGCAATTTTAGTCATGAAATGAGGTTTCCTTTTACCAGGGAGAGGCAAGAATGGAAAGAACACAATTTGTACCATTCACTTTTTGATGGTAATAGAATTATAATTAGATAGATCAGTTGTACCCAAATACATACCATGATGTTCAGGAAAGAAAAACTCAGTAATTATATGTATATTGTGCTACTGTCCCATTAGGAAATAGAAAATCACATTCCTAGAAGAGCTTTCAATTAACACCAATTATGTATTATCATATATCTAGTTTCTTATAGTGCCATTGATTGTTAATATGGTACAATTAGTCCTTAAGTGTGTGATAAATATTCTACTAACTGTTTAATGCTGTTTGGCATTCATTACCAATGAATAGTCATTTAATTAGTGCCAACTTATTCCATGGCAACAACACAGCTGAAGTTTTCTCGCTTCTCTGTGAATATATTCAGCTTTCTCTATCTTCACCTCCCAAGAAGACTTCAGCCTTTATAGTGACACCCATTTAAAGAAATATCAATATATGTTGACACTGTTATAGTTTATCTTTTTGAAGATGTTATTGTTTTATAAATAAAACATTTATTTAGAATATAAAATATATATTAGAATTTAAAATATAAAGTATTTAGAATATAAAATATTTTAGAATATACATTATTTCTTTTTAACCCTAACTGAGAAATTATGAACAATGCTTCTGCTTCCTTTTCATCCTTAATTCATAAACTACAGCTGCTCTAAAGAAAGCAAACTAAATTCCATAATTACAAATCAATATAAGTGCACCAGGATGATGTCACCCCTTCAAAAGACAATAGAAAGTGCAAAAGTTCAATGAATGTAGCAAAGAAAGGTATTCATTTGACTCTGAAATAGTGTGAATAAATTATTCCTGAAACATAGCTGTTCCTCAGAGGAAAGGTAAAAGTTACTTGGCAAAGGGCAGAAAGGAGCAAATGTATATGGTCATAGAATTTTCATATTCTATCAATATAGCTGACATAAGCAAGGGGTTGAAATCTAGGGAGTGAGAACCCAATGATTTCAAGATTCTACTATTATCTTCACTTCCTTTCAATTTATACTTTATTTCATGGCAGGTGTTATTATTTATAAATATCTAACATGAAGACTGACATGAAATATGAAAACCACCTGGAAGGTGTTAGAGATTTTTAAATGACGGTCACTATCATTAGTTTTTCAGTCTTTACAGGCGCTTTGTATCAAACCAGGCATGTTGATTTCTTGATGTATTTTACTTATTTCTGAACATCTATAACTTTACATGTGGATGCATATAACTGTTATTCTAAGTAAGTAGTAAATAGGATGAGATTAGAAGCTAGTCTTTTTATTTCTTAGATGGAAGTTAAAATACCATGCACTTTGCCCACCTCCCCCCAAAAAACCCCCACAACTCTTCTAAGACAAAACAAATGGACAGAGGAGTATACCTGTAACTTACAACACAGTAGCAGCTCTCTTAAAGGAAATCCTCCTCACAGTAGTTTCTACTGATTCTTTTACAGTCTTGTTTTCAGTTGTAGTCCTGACAAACTCATTTGTAGCCACACTATGGTGATGTGCAAGCTTTAGGTTTCTATCTCACAATTTTCTTTACTATCTATCATTTTTCGTATTTTGATGCCCCAGTTGCATTTTGATGCATTCTGATTTATCTTCCTGTTGCATATCATAAAGTTGACCTCATTGAGGACATCAGAGAAAGTCCAGGATAAGAGATAAAAACCATAAAACATTAATATATATTTGTGCACTATTTAGGAAGGGAACAATTTTCTTCAGCAGTCTTTAGGGTCCCTGGTTAGGTCTGAAAATTAAACTGACAAAGACAGATTAACAGGAGAAAAGCATATATATTTATTTAATCCATGTAAATTTTATGTGACACAGGCATAAGGAAATGAAGACTCAAAAAAATGGTCGAACCTTAGTATGTTTACGCTAGATTTGATGACAAGTGGAGAAATACGGCAGGTCAAAGAGCATGAGGTAATTGTAGCAAACGGGGAAACATAGCAAGGCTTGCTTCTTTAGGGTCTTCTCAGTGTCCCTTTGCCTTCAGAGATAAGGATGCTCCTTTTGGCAGGGTATAGAGAGCACCTGCCACATAAAGGCTTTATGAAGGTCAGAGTAACCTTCTTGCTTCTGCCATTTTCTCAGACTTCTTCAGCTTAAAATAGTCAGTAAGCTAAGTTGCCATATTTTGAGGTAGTGGGTCCTGAACTCCATCAACTAACATATACTATGTAAGCAAATTCTTAGCATACCTAGAAAAAGAATGAGTAATTAAAGTTACCTGGATTTTATGAAGGACATTTTAATGAGGAAGAAACTTTTGAGGCTGGGTATTGAAGACGGGTGGAAAGGAAGGAAACAGAGGCCCTCGAGCTCATGCAGAGATAACACTACACCAGTTCTGTTCACCACCCCCCTTCCTGTTATTTTGTTCATTTAAAGTTAAGCACGCTTTTTTTCTCCCCTTCTCTCCCCAATACACACACTCACTCACTCACAAATGACCTCTTTTTTTCTGCTTTATTGTGATGCTTTTAACCTCAGAGCAAAGAGTAAGTAATTTATCTTCCACATCTGCTGTATTGGACTAAAACCAAAAGTGTTGTAATTAATTTTAAAATAGCCAAGTACTATAAAGAAAAGACATATTTTTAACTTTCTTTATATACATAGTTACGGGATATTTTAAAATATAAAAATCCCTGTAATACCACATAACTCCCTCCAAGATAAGGAATGTGTGAATGTGTGCATGGATATGGTGTGTATAGGTGTATGTGTTTGGATATATGTATGAGTATATATATGCATATGTTTAAGGATATATATATATATCAGGATAGTCCCTAAAAGGGTGTGGGAGAATGGACAACTCAACTAGCCAACTAGGGCAGTCCCAGCAAGGATAAGTGCACTAGGAAAGAGGCTACATGGGGCTCAACCCTTAAATGTGTTTTTTGGCATACCATTAAAGACAAGAAAATGATACTGAGTTATACTGATATTCAGAAAGGCGGTATCCCCTGTAGCCCTCTTACAGGACCAGAACATAAATGTATTATTTTGGGGGAAGTGATATTTGTTTTCATATCATAGAATTTATTAGGTGATTTAAACAGAATTTTTTTTAGTTTGTCATTTAAATGCATGAAAAATGAATTCATCCTTTCATACCTCTAGGTCGATGTTACAAATTTTGAGACATGATAAAAATGACAATAATTTTCTTTCATAAATGGTTATAAGAAAACAAAGGTGATCCTTTGCAGATAAATGCCAGTTTTGCACCTAGGTTTCTGTTTGGTGCCAGAAAGCTGAGAAAAATATGTGGAACGTTCTATTAAAATACCTATTCTTTCCACCAGTCTTCATGAATTCATACTTTTTGTCTTATGCTATCCATTTTCTTCTGTCCTCCTTTAATCTACTAAAGTTTAAAATGATTGAAGGTCATTTGTCAGTTTAAAAATGATTGAGGTCAATTGTTCCCTGCAGGACATGAAATAGTTAATAATTTCTTGGAGCTTGGTGTACTTAGGCTAGGTGAAAAAGCAGTAAGACACTGGCAGAGTTTGGGAAATAAAATTCCCATGAAGAACTCCACATTCCCAGATGGCTAACAGCACTGAAACATGTGTCCATATTCAGCAGGAGATTTTTAGGCCTATTGATGTTTCCAGGCAACTGGTATCAAAATAATAACTTTAAGTCACGGAGAAATACTTTAATCGGTGCAAATCATTTATCTGTGAAAGAGGTGCATTTATAGTGATAGTGTAAGTAAAATGGATATCTTGTGCACTTATTCCAAATTTAGTATCATAGTTTGTATAGTTCCAGATGTTGTTTAATTCCCCTCCAAAGAGGTAAATACATGTTCTTCTCTTGAATTGCCATCACACAGCAAAGGTAAATAGTCCTCTGGCTCACAGGATGGGTATAATGGTTAAACTCTGACTTAGAAAGAATTTCAGTGTCAGAGATTTACCCCGAGTCCTCTCCATTCAGTTGGTATAAAACATTACATTATATAACATTTAACATTGTTTTGTCTTCCTCCCTCTCCCTCTTCGCCCCCTGCCATCTCTATCTTCTCTCATTTTTTTCACGTTAACTAAAAAAAAAAGCAACTATCCCTACTCTAGTCGTTCCCAAAGTAGAGTTTTCTGAATGTTTGAGTTGAGACACCGCTGTAGAATTGGCTAAAAGAAATTTAATGAAGGGAAATGACTTTTGCTAAGAGCAGGTTTCCTAAATTTAATTTTCTATATTTATTTCTAATCATATTCTTCATTATATCTTATGAAAAACATAATGTTTTTATGTAATGCTAATTTATATGTAAATTAGCCTCCAGGATATTCTAGAAAATTACTGCTTACCCTATTATGTAATTTTAATGACATTTTAGAATTCTAAAACAACAATACCTTATTAGCTTCAAAGTGGGAGACTGAGGCATTTACAAAGGAGGACAAGAGTTCTTGATAGATACCTTCCTTCAGACAGAGATTGAGAATAGCTTCTCATACTCTGAAAGTGTGGGAGGGAAATAAATGAAACATGCCGCTGAACTCACTGTTGTGCTGAAAAGTCTTTGCCACAGATGCTAAAGGTCACCTTGGATATTCAGCTGCATTTGATTGTTTACATGCTGGAGTGGGGAGGATCCACAGGTCAAAGGTTTCCAGCACTATCAGAGGCTGTGCTGCCATTTTATAACAAACATTCTGTGATGTGCCTTTACCCATAACTTCAAAACAACATATGATGTCTTCAGTTTCATGTCACGATGAAGAAAGGAATGCAATATCTAATAAAATAATATGCCTTAATATGTAAATAATTGTGACCAGAACAAATGTGGATGAAAATGGTATAGGACCTTGGCTCCACATGTCCAGACAGTCTGCCTTAAATAATCTGTGGGGCAGCCTGGGAGTTAGAATTTGTTAAGGACTTTCCAGAAGATTCTGATAGATAGCCAGTGTTGAGCTGATTGGTATAAAATACATGTAGAATTCCTTTGACGGTGACAGCCATGAATCTGCTGGTATATATTGATGACTCCAATGGGACAAGCTATGTTGCATCACTGATGTGATTATCTGAAATTATGAACATCTCTTAAAGTTATTTCTAATAAAACAATGCATAATCTCCCTTTGATTTAAAAAAATATATTCATATTAAACTCTATAATGAAGTCTGGATATTTATATGTAAAATTAATTTCTGTTCTATTATCACATGATTATACACACATATGTCACCATAATGCTGAAAAGGATATCAAAAAATTGAAGAGGAACATACTAAGATGTTCCTTAACCTAGTTGCCACGATTATATCCTCAATCATGGAGAAAAGCAGAAATAACCCCATAGTTCAGCAAATAGCTCCTCAGGTGGTATTGTTGTTGAGAATCATAGGGAAAATCTGTTGCATGAACTGAAAAATATATTCCTTTCTAGAAATAAGTCATCTATAACAAACATTACTTGAGTTACATTTTTTTCTTCTTGCTTCCACTTATATAAAAGTATTCACTGTATTTTCAGTTCCTCATTTTATGCACACCTAACTTATTTTCTTACATTTGCTTTGTCTGAACTAATGGCATGTTTTAAGGGCTCACTTTCCAATTTCATCTATATATTAGCCATAACTTTATGTTTAAAAAAAGTAGGATTATATGGAAGTCTTATTGATTTCAATGTGGAAGCTTCTTTGATTTTACAGTTTGGATATTAACCCATGCCAAATCATTGACATATTTGACATCTTACATTACTCTAATGAGATATAGCTCATTAGTTTAAATTAATTTGTTTGGAATATATATATATTCCATATATTCACACAAGAATATATATGGCACATTACCTGCAATTTCAAAATTCTATATACCTATATATGATAGTTCTCATTTTAGTAATGTTAATTTCTTCAGTAATTAACATCATGTGGTTAATTGTCTCTTCAATATGGCTATGTTCCTAAGAAAATGTAAGAAACAGTCTGGCAAATTATCATGCATGTGTGTATCCTTCTTCCATAGATGAAGGACCAGAACTGAAATAGATTTCACACTGAGATTCTAGCATAAAATGAACTGCAGTATTCAAGACTGATTTTTATCTTGGACTAGATCCTCGGTAGTTTCCAGTTCACTTGTCATGGAAAAAAATAAATATGTAAATTAACGTAAGAAGCCTCAATAATTAAGAGATTGTAGTCATTTTTAGTGTTATTGGTTATTCTCTTGTACATTAGTATTGCATTGTTAATATCTTCCTGGTTTATAACTGATTTTGTATCTATTCTCCAATGCAGAATGCAATAAATGCAGAATGATCTACTAGAGGTTCCCACTTTAGAAGGAAAGGATTAATTTGAAATTCCTCTCAAATGGTTGTTTAACAAGTTAATTTATTGTTTGCTAGTTGGTTCACTGGTTTGTTGTTTTTCTGTTGCCTTTTTTCCTTCTATTTTGTGAAGTAGTCACAATGTATGTTAAATGCTAGCCTATTTAATAGATTTGATGAAGTGAATTTTCCTTGGAAACATTAAGGTCTGATTAAAATACTCATCTGGAGATTGAAAAATATAATTCTGGCAAAAATGAAAGTGATTTTTTTTACTAAATGGGAAGAATGCAGGCTTTTGAATCAGTCAGACAAAGTTACAAACTCCAGTTCTCTAGAGCCTAAGGATAAACATAACCTTGGCAAGTTTTGTACAACTCTAATCTTAATTTCCTCAAAAGTGAAGTAAGGATAATAATATCAGCTTTATGGAGTTTTTGTGAGAATTAGAGATAATATAAAGTGCCTGATACTTGGAAGATTCTCAATAAAGGATAATAAATAACACATATTAAATGGCTGTCATGTGTATTTAAACATTACAATTGCTACCCAAATATGAAAAGTTATGACTTGTGAATTTATGCCTATGTATATTTTTTAAATGATAATCCTATGTATGCCTGTGTATATTTGATTTAAATATAATCCTTACTTTAGTGTATGAAAATATATCTTCATTTATTTTGTTTATACCCTAACCCTTCCTAAAGTTAGAATCTTAGAGATTTTTAATTAATATATTATATATAGCAGCACTATCTTTAAATAACTCATGAACAGATGATTGAAGATTTTAGGGTATTATTTAAGACATTCATTATTTAACCCTCCTACATAAAGTCCAAATATGGCAGGTTTTACTAAGCATTTACATAGGTAAATGTTTGTATTCATTCATTTAACAATTATTAAGCACTTATCTACGAAAAGTTTTGTGCGTGAAATTCCTAAGTGACTTCCATTTTTGCTTGGGAAGCAGATGTTGAACAACAAAGCATGAAATATTTCATTAAAATTGTAGTAAATGTGAAGAAAGTAATGCAGGATGTTATGAGAAGTTTATAATGAAGGATCTGACATAATTTGGTGGGAGTAGATAAGGCTTCTTTGAAGAAAATATATCTGAATTGAGCTAAGAATAATTTGTAGACATTAATCAGGTGAAAATGTAAGTGTGTTGGAGGGGGACTTTCTAGGCAGAGGTACAAAATGAACCAATATCTTGAGGTAGCAAAGAGAAGAGCAAGATGGAGGAATTTCACGACGGCTAATGGAACTGGGAAGCAGAGTGAAGATTAGAGTTCTTTAAGAGGCTGGTGGTTTTTCAAGGCAGAGGAAATGTAGGCTCCTGTAATGTTAAGGATTTCTTTTTTCTTTATCTCATGAGCAATACTGAGCCACTGGATTGTCTTAGGCAGGAAAAAAAAGAGGAATCTTAAGAATGAAAACAGAAAGGATATTTTAGGTGTAGCTAGACAGGAGTAGAAACATACCAGAAGTATGGAACTATAAAATTGATAGGAATTAATGAGAAAAAGTGGTGTACATGCAAAGGGGGAGCTAAGCTCGTGGAAACCCAGTCTACATACTGAAGTTCTGTTCACACTTCTGGAGCACTGACCCTCCCTTGGGACTAGATGATACACACAGAGGTAGTATCATCTCTCCTTTGGATGAAAACTCCACGGAGAAGCCCCAAGCATATTTTCGAAGCAGGCTCTAGGCTATTTGGACAGGGAATCTGGGGCTCAGGTAGCTAACACATGGTCTAAAAGGGCTTGGGTGGCAGACTCTGGATGGGTACACACCTTTGGCCTACAGACTCCTTTCCCTGTGAAGGATGCAGGCCCAGACAAGGGCTAGAGTGGGGTGCTGTAAAGCGAGGTGCCCAGAGCCAGTGCTACTGCCATCGGGGTTATTTTAGCCATTCTTCCCGTGTGTAGTGATATCACACCATGGTTTTGTATGGCATTCCCCTGATGAGATTGAGAAACTTTTCAGGTTTGTTGGTCTTTTGGATATTCTCTTTTGAGATGTAGCTATTCAATTTTTGTGTGTTTTTCTTCCTAAGAGAACGCCTGATTTTTAAGAAATTTAATTATATGAGAATATGTATATGTGTATATATATGTGTGTGTGTGTGTGTATATTCTTGCTATAATCATGTTATTACAAATACCTTCTCCCACTTGTGGCTTTCCTTTTTACTCTCGTAATGGTGTGTCTTTTTAATGCAGTCTGATTCATCACTTTCTTTCCATATGGTTATTTAGAAACTTTTGATTTACCTTTAATACAGAGATCGTATGGAAATTATACAACTTGAATAAAAACTATCTGAACAATCAAGTTCAACACATTCCTTCACCAGCTTTTGCTAGCAATTCCTTCATATGTTGTTGAATTGCTGTGAATTGCTCTTAGGTTATAACTGTTCCACTTGCATCCATGTGTTTCACTCGCTAACCTCAGCCTACAAACACTGCATTCTTCTTCCACATGTGACATACATACACTCACTCACACCTGCTCATGAACTCACACACATATGTTCCCATATACACACACTCAAGCACAAACTCAGGTGCTTACACACTCCAGTACTCTCATACGCAAACACATACTCCCACTCTGATAAATACACACACAGTTTCTCTAGTTTAGAGCAAGTGAGAGGTTATTACTCTTAGTAGTTTTTCTCTTAAAATTTTTAAAGATTCCTTTACCTATGAAATCATATTGATTTTGAAAGTTGCTTCTATATAGGAAATCTATCCCATCACCCACTCTAGTGCATCTGCTGACATTGTCAGAGAAGCCATTATGGCCAAAGCATCAGCTATTTTCTAAAATAGACTTATTCTGAGGCAAAGAGTATTATTAGGACGTGAAGTAGAAATCAAAAGAAAAATGTTCATGTATTAAATTTGTTACAAATGAGTAAAATTGAATTGCAAAGGCAGCTCAAGTTATACCATGGGTTAAGTAGACTACTGACCTGTCCTGAGACTTGGACATTTTAAAACATCTCCTATAAAGGAAAATATGCCATGATTTCCAGAGAACTGATTTACAAGTAGACTTTTTAATATAGAAATAAATGTATTCCAAAAATAAACTAATTATGATCTCAAAAGTATTCATTAAATATTTAGCAAGCCTACTTTTTTGTCATTCAACTTGGAATATTATCAAGGTGTCATTTATGTTTATGAAGGGAAATATTGATATAGAAAATAAACAGGGATATAAGAACAGGGCATGTGCTTTCTCAACTCAAGAAAAGACATATGCCAATTTCCCATTCTTAAAGCATCCCCTGTGTTCATATCTCTGCCTGGCCTGTTGAATTTACTGTATGGATTTCATGACAGGTGTAAATGGCAAGATTAAACAGGGGCGACAGTTCAGCCAGAATTTCATGGTAGATTGTTCCTAAAATGTTTGCCTTTGTTCTGTTGTTTGCTTTTGGTTAAGAGCTGGGCCCTTGAGGTTCACAAAGATATGCCCCAGAGTCTGTTGTCCTTCCAACTTATCACCTGACAGCACTGATTGTACAGTGTAATTAAAAGTCAAAGCTAGCTTTGGCGATGTATACTCTGATGAAGGAGCCATCTGAAATTAGGACTTAAATAATGAAGGGTTCAGGGACACGGCGGCTGGTATTTGTTATACATTTTAATAGCAGAAGTTTGCAGCTAATTGGAGGCTAACTAAACTCCTTGGACATATTTCAAGTCACGTCAGTTAATTTTGCTCCCCAAGGAACCTGATAGGACATGCAGCTTAGTACTGCTTTTTTCTATCTTAATTACCACATTGAGTTGTGCTAATATAGATTTACTTTGGATGTTCTATGATTATAACCAGGCAAACACTGTTGGCATTTGTTTTCAATTTTATGAGCTCAGACTCTCACCCAACATTAAAAAATAATTGTCAATTTACAGATAAATTGAAATATTTTGAAATTATTGAAATACCATTCAAGTGTGCAATTGGTAGAAATTTATATTTATTGAATATTGAGACAATTTTAAAAAGTAAAAATGACAACTCAAGTGTTACTTCAAAGATTAGATTTACATGTTTTCATGGTTTCAATATTCAGTTGATTCTAAGCCAGGATGTGCTAAATCCAGCTCATAAACACATGCTCAGATAGAATGCACCAAATTTTTAAATAATAGAGAAAGCTAAAAACAAATTAATTTAACCCTGAGGAGCATTGTATACTCTTCTTTAAAGCAGAGTTTGAGTCAGGAAATTGTGTAAATTTCGCTTACTACACTTGAAATTCCTAAGATATTTTCTAAAATACTTTGCAAAGCAGGTCACAAAACCTCATGAGCTCATACATTTGAAATAAAAACAGCAGATTTCCTGGAGTGCAAATTTTGATTATAAGATTAATTTGTATTTTAACTTTGAAGAATGTTTTTAAAATTTTTTGTGTTAAATTTTTATCATTTTAAATAATTCTTCTTTTTTTTAACTTAAAATACTTTGCCTCCATTGCAAAAATAAAATGTTTTGGCTTAAAACTAGATTAAGACAGTTGTTCAACTGAATACTCTTATCATTGTTTATATAGTTTGTTAATACAGAATTATGATGTTTCATTGGCAGTCATATATCATGAGACCCAGGAATCATAGTCATCACTTCCTCTGAGCCCCTGATTTCCTTCCTTCACTTCCAAAAAGTAACAAGAAAGGACTATGTATGAAATTAAAGCCTATAAATGCATCAATTCTTACCTTATGATACTATTATTTTGTTCTGTCCTAAAAAAATATCATATTTTAGTAGTGCTTTTATATACCAGAGGGAACTCTTGGTCATAAGGCAATTAGGTATAAGCAGAATAGGTTATTGAGTGAGACAAAGTGCTAAATTAAAACACACACACACACAACTGAAAATTCCATTATGGATTTAATCTAAATAATCCTGTTCAGTGCACTCACTTGTGGGCACAAACGAATAATCCTGTCTTCCTTTTCTAATCCACATACCCAGTAAAATACTTCCACAAAGAAGTATTTGTGGGAAAGGAAAATAACCACAAAGAACATGGCAAAAATTGCAAGAAAAATGGGCTTCAGGAAAAATATATACCTGAGTTCAATACCACCTCAGTGTGAGTTTGGAAAATTACTTAGTCCTTAATATTCGATTTTCTCATCTGGAAAAAAATGGGTAAGAATACTCAGTGCAGGAAATTGTTGAAACTCTAATGAGGTGCTAATGCAAGAGGCCTGGATAATACGTTGGTCCCTTCTTCTCTTCTAGATAAGAAATATTCTATATATAAAAATAAGAACTTCAGAAATTAGAGGACGTTTAAGAGATTTATTTTCATAAGCCATTTATCAAAAAGATCATACCTAAAATGTTGTTTGTAAAAGACTGAAAAATATCTTTTACTTTTAAAATTCTCCAGTCAAGGATTTCTCCCACTTCGGTGGTGAGTAGCCTTCATGAGGCTCCTTGTAATTAACTGAATAATCTCAGGCTGAATTTCTCTAGTCTCTCTACAATTGATCTGGAGAAAACGTATCATCATTTTCTGTTCAAAAGCCCTTTGCACACTCAGAGAATATTATTTGGACACTTCTAAGCTATCTAAAATTCTGGCTCAAAAATACTTTTTATAAAATCAGAGAATAACAGCTTCAGGAAAAAGTCAAAACAACAAACAAAACTAAACAAAACTGACATCCTTCCTGATTTCAGAGACTAAAATACCAGAGCCCCAACTTAGAGAAGGAAAATAGGTAAATGCATTTTTATAAGTTATCTGTGGTCATGGCTCCCCATGCCAACATAACTAGATGAAAAGTAAGAAAAAAATCACTTTGACATTTTGGATATTTTGGGGGTTTGTCTAATAGAAATGTAGTGTAATGGGATGGATATATCAGGTTTTGATATAAACAGATCTGGGTTTGATTCTTGGCTCCTATTTTTTTCATATTTAGAATTTGTTTAATATTGTCTACTTGTATTATTCTATTAAGAATTAAGTATCATTCTAAGAATTATGTAAGTATGACAACTGAGATCTAGATAGACACATAGCTGATACAAAATGCCCCTCTAGATTCTATGTTTCAGATCACTAGTCTCTAGATTTTTATGCTCTTTTTTATTTGCTGTACTTTTTAATTCATCATCATCTGATGTAATAGATCTCTCTCTCCTTTTTCTTTTCCCATTTGAAGTGGCTTGTAGGCAAGACAGAGCAGATGATTCCTGTTTGAGAGTTATGGTAGCAAGGAGCCATTGGATAGGAAATCTCACTGCTCTCATTGGTTATTAATTTCCGTAAGGACTAAAGGCCTACAAAATAGCACAATATTTCCCTTCTTTTCTGTCCTTCTGACTTCTAAGACTCTGGTATTATTATGTCTAAATGACTATACCTGTTATATTTAATAGTTTATTCTAGGTATTTATTCTAGGTGTGTGCCTGTTTGCTTATTTTTTTGTTGTAATATATGTTGATATAGGTGTTGGTATCTTTGATAAGTTGGACAGACAACTTAGTTTTGTCTTTTTAAAAAATAATTTCTCTTAAACTTTTCCATACAATTTAAAATAATATATTGGGTACTTAACATTTTTGTGTTCTAGAAGGCAAGATATTATCTTTTTCTCATCCAAATTTAACCTCCATATTGCATGTCTGTATAGATCCCACTATTTCAATTCTGCTAACAACAAAAAGACCATAACTCTACCTACAGAGCTCTCGATTTATCTTTAACAATATCTTTAGCTGTGTCATATAATTTAAATTGTGCATTGAATTTCTCAAGAGCTATAAGTTCCAAATAAACAGGCCTAATTTTCAAGAAAAGAGATAAAAATTATTGGAAAATATTCCAATTTTTAGTGAAAGAATATGAAGAAAAATAAACAGAATTTTCTGAAGTGATATCAGATACTTTCTTGGTATGAAACTGGGGTCAGTTCTTTATCTCAGGCTTTTTCTATATATTCCCTGTCATTTATTTGAAACTATTATTTAAAATCCATGATTGGTACAGGTTTACTTTTCATGTCAAACAATTTTTCTGGCAATGATTAAAAATATATTTAATTTAATGTGGGAAATTTTGATAATCCACAGTAAGTTTTGACTCTTCCCCTAGATATTAATATTTTGTGATCAAATGTGAGTGTATTCTTTACTATGCATTCATAGAGGTGCTTTAAATTTACCATTCATGGATTAATTACTTTTAAGGCATTTGCTCTTCTCAGTGTTTCCAAATCATGCACCCCTTCTCCGCTATTCCCTTCAGGAGACAGTCCCCTGGACGACTCCTACTTTACCAACGTGTAAAGAGCAGATCAAAATCCACCTCTACTGGGTTTTCTTCCTTGATTCATTGAAAATGCAGCCACGTCCAGAAATGATTTCTCCTTCTTTTGAATTCTCATGACAGTGCATTTGGTGTTTCCCTTAAGGGTGTTTTTCATGTTGGAAACATTATCAAACTCTCTTAGTGTGTAAGCCATTAAGGGGTCATTTCTTATTTAACGTGTATCTCCTAGATGCCCTCATCCAATGCTTCATACATCGTGGTTAGTAAGGAAATTTTGGTTGAAATAAATCATAGCAAGAGTAATACACTAATATTTTTAAGACATCTTGAAAAGTTATTTAATTCACATTTATCCAGTCATCTATTTCAAGAAGCACACAACTGTAAATCAAATATCTTTCCTTAATATACAAAAACATTTAAAGAGTAGACAAAATCTTGGATGAATACAAGACTCTTTATTAAAATATGTCTATATTATCAGATTTGGGTAATTCCAAAGAATATAAAATATTGCATATCTCATTTTTCTGGCAGGATATTCCCAAACATGCTGCCGTATCACTTCAAAATTTGTGTGATACAAAATGAAGTGATACTTGCCATATCAACGTTTTCAATCTACAAACAACAGACTCTGCCTTGTAAATCCAACAAATATTCATGGGAAAATCTATTGAAATTTAACATAGAGAAAAAATTAAATTTGACCTTAAATGTAATTGTATGCTTGATCAGAATCCAGTGACAAAAGAGAAAGAAAGATAGAAGCCAACACAGATACACACCTTTTGTATTAATACATACCAGTAAATATACATTTATTTTAATATATAATAAATAAATTTATTTATTTTTGCATGTGAGATTCTGGAGAGTGGCGTTTGAGACAAACACTAGATCAGATAACTCATGTGAGGCACTACGGCACTGAAGGAATTATCATAGATAAGACAAAAGTGCAAAATGAATTTTCATTTACACAGAATTTTCATTTCTGTGTCATTGTAAATCATTTTGTTCTGGAGCAAAATGATATAGCATTTAAGAGAAAAAAGGAAAGGTTGATGTTGTTTCAGTTGGCAAATAGGATAGTCATTTTTTCCCTGCACGGTACCGTATATTAAATATTTAAAACACCATTGTATCAGAGTGTGTTGCTAAATAAAAGGGTGAAATTTTGAATTCAATTTAATTTTATTTAAATATAGTTCACAGATGTTGGTAGGACAGATAGTGGTTAGGGTTTTCAATACAAACATACTATGGATGTAGTGAGAAGCCAGCTTTATATTTCTGTGTAATTATCTCAATGGGTTATGTATATCGTATATTTTTTTAAAGTGACAGGGCTAGAAATGAAGCCTGTGGATTGAAGAGTCAATATATCAAAATATATAAGCTTGAATATTAACCCACTTTCATCAACATGACAGATGGTTTCTAGGCCAATGCATTTAGTCAGTGATATTACCAGTGCAATTCCAGCAGAACTGTTCCAGAGAACAACTGCCTCTTATATGCAGAGGATGGAGAATGGGTGTCTGCAGTTTCAATTTTGAGATCAAAGAGCCACCGCCACCTGCAGTGCTACTCACCACCCATAGGGAGGTAGAGAGGGTTCTGGCATGGTTTGCTTGGCCATTAAGAGAAAGTTTTCATTTTTCTTCTCAAATGTTTTCCACATGTAAGTCGGTTTTATATTATTATTTTTAATAATAGTCTTTATAATAACTCTCAAAAGTGTTATTTTGATAGAGCTGTGTACAATCACATTACATCCTAGTGGATATCAGATATTGAATGCAAAATATATCAATCAGTATGAAGATTCCATTAAGTAATTTTGTCTAAATTATAGCAGTTGCAGCAAAAATTGCATTATGTAGTTACATCACTGATTCGGTCAAAAATTAATAAATAACCCTTCTTTGAAATACAATATATTAACATTTTTTTCTCAACTATGCTTTTATTTTCCCTCATATACCACTTTGTCTTATTCTGCCTCTGTCTTCTACAGTTCCCTCTATTGTCTCTTTAATTCTCTCCATGGAATACTGCCAAGAAAAGCCTAGGAAGCTTCTAAATTTCCCAGAATCTCAGGATGAATTTCTTATACTTCATCATGAATACCACCATTAGACACTTCACAATTATCCCCTTCTATTCCAGGCAGCTTTATCAAATTTACTGTATTCTGAGTTTTCCCATGTGTATAGGGCCCTTCTATGTATAATGCCCTTCCCAGAGATGGGTAAATCTCTGATATTTTTTCTAACATATTTTCTAAGCATTGTCACATTCATAATTGGCTTATTAAAATTTTACTTAAGATAGCCACAAAAATGAATGGATATTTATACATGCTTAAATGATTCTCAACATAAATGAGCTTTCAGTCATTCTTTATATATTTTTCCGTAAAGGTATTACAATCTACTAGGATTTCTAAAAACTCTACTTATGTGTACCAAAATTGCATTTGGTCTCTAAGAATTGCTTTTATCTCAACTACATTTCCTTTTTCATTCCATAAATAGTTGTAATATGTTATAACTTTTCTATGACCTGATTTCAATACTGAAAATTTTTTATCTGAAATATAGTTTTGTTCAAATCATTCACATGGGTCAACAACAACAAAAATTGGTATTGAATGCCTACTAGGTGCTGTTCTAGGTTCTGATTTTTTTCTTTACAACTATTTTCCAAACTTGTAGTAATGTTGCTATTGTACTTTTATAATGTAAACATGCTTATATTATTCTCATAGTTCTTAGGGATGGGGAAAGTAGGGTGTCCTATTTTATTGTTACATCAATTGATTTTATTTTTTATTTATTCATCACCCTATATACCACTTTTCTAAATTGTGAATCAGCAGTTCAGCGATGTCACTCTGTTTTTTCACAGGAGATTTTTTTGTACCACTAAATACAACTCTAGAGCCAAGAGTTATTTCTACATTGTTCTATTCATTATAGCATGTGCAGAATTTTAATTACCACAAAGAATGCAGATTTCCCCCAAGGGCACCCACTGTGGAAAATGTTTAAATGTAATCATAATAAATCTTTTTATCCTTATTATTTAAAACATCCATCATTAAAACTTTGGGTTTTCCTGAAGTACTATTCCTTCCAGATCTCATTTCAGAAAAGTCATGCATGAAGAGAACAATAATAAAACGGGTCCAAAAACATTTTAGTTAAAAGTTATGAAGACATTTTCATAGTCTGCCACTTACCATTGTCTCTGCAAGCCAAGGACATTTTTTATGATTTTACAGTTATCTAATTTATTGTTTATAATATAGGGAGGTTCATTTATTCTCTAGGTATCTGAGTTTTAACTATCTTGGTGAGATTTTTATGAGTCACCCAACAAATTAAAAACATTTTAGGAAGAATGGAGAATGAAATAGAGAAATAAAGGGAGTCTGAAAAATCAGAAAATAGGAATATAGTTCCGGTAAAGCAACTTTAAGAATATATATATAAAATCATGAGCCATCCATCTTTGATTTGTCTTTTTAAGTAACAACAATAATCCGCAGTAAAGTTCTAGTTTTTCTTATCAAGCTACTTTCAAACACAAACAGAAATGATAAACAGTAATTTAGTGTATCTAGTTTACTGAATACTAATGATAAATAAGCACACAAAAAGCAGATACTTTTAGTTGCAAAGTAAGCACTTTCTAATGTTATTAGATTTAAAGACACTATGTTTAAGCTCCACAAAACCACCTGAAAGTTTAGAATTGCATAAAATACAAAATGTTAAATTTTTGCTTACTTTGAAGAAACATATAAACTACAGCTGGCATATGTGGTGTTATGATGTTAATAACCTTGGGTAGGAGAGCAACCAGTGCCCACCAGTTTGTCAGTTAAAGGCAAGAATTCCCAGGCCTTTAAAAAAAAATAAATTACTCTTCCATTTCTCATTTATTAGCGGAATTTTGTAAAAATTCTAGGTCACCTGATGAGTTAGTTCATTTATTTTAATGATATATATACAGCCATCTATGAAAGACAAAAACCCTGTAAGCATTATGGGATCCTAAGTAGAAATGGTATTCCTGACAGCTATCTAGTAATCAAGCTTTGCAAACCTGGGACTTGGAAAATTTGTTGAACATTTTCAATTAAATATAAAGAATTTTTTTGCTTCGCATGGTGATTTTAAACTGGTATTTCATCATTTGAAATAGGGCACTGGCTCTGGGTTATTTAGTATTTATTAATAATTTCCATTTTGACCTTTCCCAGGTTTTGCTGTTTATTAGGTGTTTTTGCACTATTGCAGAGATGACTGAACAGAATTGGGGAATTTTTTTTGCCCTTTTTTGAAACTTCATACTTTAAATTATTTTTACATTGACCTTTAAAGTTGGTATGTAGCTATGATTTGAAAGTTCTGTTTAAAAACCACCCTGCTGAAAAATCAGACAATCCCAAAAGTTCAAAACAGATTGGCCAGCTGATGGCTGAAAGCGAAGGAAACCAGGCAGAAGAGAGAACTGAGAACAGAGAAAGGAGCCAAGATATGTCAGGGCACAGGGAGATCTTCAGCATATTTGTCATGACTGGGTTTTTTTTAACATATTTATTGGAGTATAATTGCTTTACAATGGTGTGTTAGTTTCTGCTGTATAACAAAGGGAATCAGCTATACCTGTACATATATTCCCTATGACTATTTCTTTTATAATTCCTTACTGACTTCGGAAGCCAGGAAGCACACCGTGTGTAAATAAATTGTATTTGATGGAAAGTGACTTCTGAACACATCTGGGTATATATGGAGAGTGGGCATTTTACTTTTCCATTTGTTTATTCTGCCTTGAATGGATCACCCTGTTTTCATTTATTTAATTTCATAAAATAGGTCATCTTTGATCCAGGTTAAAATCTGAGGGATCTTCAGGTTTTAGGGATGCAGTCACTGATTGGTTTACGTCTTATGCTTGGTTTATACTTAGAGTCTTTTGTCAGTAGTTACAAAATGGCTTAAACAATAGAAGCTGTCTGACATGAGGTCAGAGAAATTATAATTCTTTAATTGCTTGTGGCCAGTAAAAGCATAGCCATGCCTAATTGTGTTCTGCTGAATCCCATAAATAGCAGAGGAATGCTCTTCTCCATTTGGAATTTTTCCTGACTGCTCATATTTCACCAAGGCCTTGGCATCTGCAAGAAACTATTTGTTACGTGCATTTTCTAACGGGTAACAACTTTCTCTTTTCCTTCATTAAAGTGTCGTCCAGTGAAAGACGAAATCTCATTTTTAATCAAGCAGCAAAGTGTAGCTGATTATATGTAACAAAATAGTTTGATTTTGCTTATTGAGCTATTTAAAATAAAAAGGCACCATTGACTGAGATGAACTATAGTGTAAGTAACCCATGCGTAGCTGTAAAGTGGCCAATTACATGATGGATGGTGCCAAAGTATTCAACTTTCATCAAAGAGCTATATTTTTAAAAAATTTTAATCCAATTGGCCCTCTTTCTTCTTCTGTCTTTGAAGAATGGAGAACATATATTTAGTTAAGCTTGGAAATGTGCTGTTGAACCATGATTGCTAAAATATTTGGCAAAACTGAAATACGTATGTGGTGTCTTTGTAAAAAATTCGTAACTGGGCTTCCCTGGTGGCGCAGTAGTTGAGAGTCCGCCTGCCGATGCAGGGGACGCGGGTTCGTGCCCCGGTCCGGGAAGATCCCACATGCCGCGGGGTGGCTAGGCCCGTGAGCCATGGCCGCTGGGCCTGCACGTCCGGAGCCTGTGCTCCGCAACGGGAGAGGCCGTAACAGTGAGAGGCCCGCGTACCGCAAAAAAAAAAAAAAAAAAAAAAAAAAAAAAAAAAAAAAAAAAAAAAAATTCGTAACTAGTTATTTATACTGATTCTGGGTTTCAAAAGTGAATTCTCCAAACTTTGCTGGTGTATTTTGCCAGGTATTGTGCTAGGTACTTAGGAAGACACAAATATAAATCACAGTGGCTCACATATGGAGCTTCTGTCCTCAGGAACATAGTCTAGGGGCTGTGTTTATCCTCCATTAGTATTTGCTCTTTTATGAAGAGTTAATGTTGGGTATTAACTTTGGGAATATGGATTTATGAAGGGAGGTGAATGTCATCTCTATTTGACTGAACTGACTGTCCTAATGGCAGAAAAGATATCTAATGTCCTTTGTCATCACAGTTATATTTTCTTTCTAAAAATAATTTATTGAGGTGAAATTCACATAACATAAAATTAACCCTTTTAATATGATGTTACGGATTAGTGCATCCACAATGTTGTGCAACCACTATCTCTATCTAGTTCCAAAACATTTCTAAACCCATTAAGAAGTTTCTCCTCATTGCCCTATTCCCCCCCGCAAACCCTAGCAGCCACCAACCTAAGTTCTGTCCCTATGGATTTATCCATTCTGGATATTTCATGTAAATGCAGTCATACAATATGTGACCATTTTATGTCTGGCTTCTTTCATTCAGTATGTTTCAGAGGCTTATATTTTCTATGCATTGCTCAATTATACTCATCCTCAAAATGATTTAGGGTGGACATAACACAAGCTATTTGTTCAGATAGACCTGGTCCAAATCCTGGAGTTTCCATTCTCAGTAGTTGGGATATAGTGCATGTTATTTAACTTTTCTGGACCATGTATTCTTGTGTATAAGTAAGAAAGAAATATCTGTCTTTTAGGATAATTTTAGGAAATAAATGACAATGTTTAAGAAGTCCTAGAACATAATAGGCCCTCACATGAGGTTTATTCCATTTGGCTGTAGCAGAGATAAAATTGTTGCATTCTCTTCACAATTCAATGATTTAAGTGATAATCACTCAGAAATATTTCTGTCAATATGTATTGCCATGTAGGTAAGTAAACAATAAATATCACTCATTTTGCTTATATAAATTTTGATTCCATATCTATGAAAGTATTCTAACACTTTTACATCATAAATTTCAGTAAAAGGATAGATTAATGGAAATTACCCTTAAAAAAGTCACATCACCTCCATGTTTGGGTTGCAGCCCATTTTGCCTGAATTGTAATATTTTTTTTCATTCTGATCCATTTTACAAGATTTTTATGTTAACAATGATGAAATTCTTCCACGGAAAGCAGTGTACTTCTCAGGACAGAAATTTCAACAAAAGCAAAGCCGTGTTAGGTCACAAAGTTGTTTCTGCCTTATGTGGAGACGGTTATTCAAAATTACACACACAGTTAAACTGCTTTTACCAAAATTTAAAAATTTTAGTTTGTAGGCTTAAGACATGAAAGACAATAAAGTTTTATTTTTATATCCTGGAGAGCTGATATCTGAATATGAAGAAGGCCAGGGCTCAGCCAATGTTATTTATGACTCCATAGTAGTTCAGAGCGAAAAGTCTTAAACGTAGACTGCAGAAATCAAGAACAAAGACCTAGTTATCTGTCCTTATCAAAAGGAGCTTGTCACTGACTAAAGCAAAATGACATTTTTAAAAAGGCAGGGAATGTTTTCTGGAAGTTTTAAATAAGTGACTCTTCCCACTGTGTCCAGGTATCTGTGTCTTTGTTCATTTCTTGTTCTCATTGGACAGTTCCTTGGTTAAATTTCGTTTGTATTGCTTCCTTTCTCCTTATTGCTCTACTTTAGCTCATTCCTTATTAGTTCTTGACCCATGTGACCCATTATATTTGTGGAAATTTTATCTCTTCAATGTCATTTTACATCATAATGTTATTGAAATAAGTCTTATCTGAAATTCCTTTGAAGTTCGAGAAATGAAATATCTACCTGTGCACTGTTTTATAGGATTTTATTATGATCCTTCCTTAAGGAATATTACACATTCTCTCTCTCTCTCTCATAAAGAGCAAAATAAACTTGCATTCCCTGATTTCTTACCTAGAAAGTAAAACATGATTTCCCTCTTTGGTTGTGTACTATCACTTCTCAAGTCCCTTTTTAATGAAATGTCATTTCTGTGGGATGAATGACCACCTATAATCAAGTTATATTTCGAAATCACAGTCCCTTCATAACGTATTTAATAGGTTGATTTTTAGGGCTTGGAAACTAGTTATGGAACATACGTACTGTTGGCATTTACTCAAACCTCCCAGCTCAAATGTTTGTTTCTAAAATCGAAATAATAGCAGGCCATGTGACTGTACACAGTTAGTAATATAAAGTGTGGGATATATCTTCCGTATAGATGCACCAGATGCATACATCTTAAAAATATGTTAATTTTCTCCCGTGGAAAACTATTTTATATATTCCACACCATACTTCATTAAATTATGTGTGATGATAAAATACAGGTACAGTTTTAAAATAAAACTTCAAAGGAAGATTATGCTAAAATTCAAATGTCTGTATGCCTGTTATGCGCTTGTCACCAATCTAAAAATTATTTAAAGGTTAGTTTTCTAGTACAATTGCACAGCTAAGAGTCTAAGGTCACCATAATGCTAGAGAGTTGAAAAAAATAGCCTTCCAGCCTCGACAGATACAAGAGAAAGAGAAAGGAAGGAACTAATTTGAATCGTATATAAATACAAAGTAAAATAAAATAAATGCTCTCTTTCATGGTACACAAGCAACAAGATCAGTTTTGATGTCCCAAGTTAGGAGAAAAAAATTTTTTAAATAATTAAGCTGTCATTTTGAATTGTAGCCAAAGATTATTCTTCCTTCTCTTTGGATTAAAAAGTACCAAACCAGGAAGATATGATGTGAGTCTGAATTGGACTAACAATAATGTGAGATTTACCAGAATTCCATAAAAGTGGGATTATCTAATATTTTAAAGACATGTGGTGAGGACAATCTTAATACCAGGATGCACAGAAAAATACTACTACTTTATTGAAATTATTCCTAAATTATGGATTCTGGATTTTAATTCCAAGGGCATTTAACAGTTGTATCCTTTATGGAACCTTATCATAATCACGGGAGGAAAAATATCACACTGTCAAAATTGCCTTGTGTGATGAGGCACTTATCTTCCCGTGTTCAGCTGCCTTCTGCTGGCTAACCTTGTCGTGGAGGGCGCTGCCGAGACCACCAACCAAAGGAAACCCACAGTAATTACTACAATCCAGTGAGAAATGGAGTCGCTCGAGGCAGGCAGTTTTAACCCCACAATCAACATTCTGCAACTCAAGGAAAACACAAACATGGCCCGGCTGAGACACATTAGGCATGAACGAATATTTCACATTAAGTGAGTTAAAGGACCTTGCTGAAAATTACAAAGGCTGCTTAGGAAAGCAATGGATCCCATTATGGAAGCAATAGGTCTCAAAGAAAGCAGCGTGTTAGAGATCCATGTATAGTTGGAGGAGGTAGACACCTTAGTAAAGCAGTCCCCTCCCCCATCCTGAACGCAATGCTTCAACACCGCACTCTCTGGGAGGAGGAATCCAAGCCAGCCCCCCTCCTGACTCTTTGCTCCCCGCTCCATTCTCACTACCTTCTTCCTCTCTACCTCCCACACCCTTGATTCCCCCTTTGTCACCGCCCTCCTGCCTGCCTCTCCTCTGCCCCCTCCTCTCCTACCCCGCTTCCCCCAGCATCTACGTGGGACCCTTGCTCTGCTGCAGGCAGCGCTGGGCACTAGGACCGTCTCCGACAGGGTGCGATAAGCTCACCCGTGGAACGACAGGGCCTTCTTTTTCTTCGCGATCCCCTTGACTGGGCTGGGCACCCCCACCCCTCCCAGGAGCCTCGGGGACCAGCTGGGGGGAGGTGGGTCCCCGGCTTCATCCCCGACCTCATGGATCTCTTTGGACTGCCAGATCGTCTTCACCACGACGTTCGCCATGGCGTCCTGGGGGACGGGGTGAGGGGGTGGGGGGGGCGGCTCCCAGGAGCTCCTTCCTCTGAGACTCTCCACCTACACTGCTCACTGACCCTCAAGGTCCCCTGTCCCCATAAGCCTGCCTCATAAAGGACCCAAGCACTGGGCCCCTGCAGTGGGGGGGGGGGGGGGGGACACAGGAGTAGGCAAACGTGATTCAGCACATTCCCCCAGGGGGCTCAGTGAACTCTTCTTGTTCAGGTTTCTAGTTCTGCCCTGATCTGTCCCTCCCCTTCAGAAACACGGTGAAATGTATTCTAGTCCAGAACTTACAGTGGAAGGACCCACTGTATTAATTCATCATGTAATACGCTGGATTTGTCACTTTCCCAGGGGACGATGGGGATTGAATACCAGCGCTGGAGGATCTTACATTCTGTGGGGGGTTGGAAGGGGACAGGCAGGCAATAGAAACAAACCCAAAATACCAGATGTCCGAACGTGATATAAAGGGAATCAAAACTGGGCGATGGCCACGTGGACATTTGTCAAAGCTTGTCGATTTGTGCACCCGGGATTTGAGCCTTTCATTGTGCGTGAATTCTACCTATTAAAAAATCTAAACAAGAAAAAAATGTAATTAAAAAATAAAATGCTGCTTTCTATTACCTCCTGCAATTTTACTATGAAAAACCAGGAGGAAAACAATCTTACATTTCTCCCCGAGTTTAAAAACACTCCATCGTTCTGGTAACACCTGATTTGAATTCATCTGCTGCACATTACAGAACGTATGTGGACATTTATACCTCCAACAGGAATTACTTCCATATTAGGGTAAATCGGCTTGAGATACAGGTACTTCTAAATAACAATCTTTGTGAAATATATTATTTTAGTACGCATTTTCCCTGCCTTCCACTTCATTGGCAGGTGGGTTAGGAGTTACTATAAACACGAAATGAGACTGGGCAGTGCTCCATTTAAGTCTTTCCCCCGCTTCAGTGATAATGTAATTCATAGGAAATTCCTCCTCGACTCTGCTTCGTAGTATTTTCTAATGGCTTGCTACACTCTGAAAAAGTGTGCAGTTTTATTCAAGTCCATTCTGTTGTGGAAAAAATAAAATTGAGGTGGGAAGAGCAGAAGAAAAGATATATGTAGCAAACAAGCATAAATATGTCGATAGAGGGGCTTAACAGAAAATGAAGTCAGCAGGGGCCCACGCCATGCACCACCATTGTAAAATATAGGATAAATCACCACCACCCTATGTTTTGCAGGTTTCCATTAAGGGAATCTTTATGTGTGAGTAAATGGCCTGTAAATTCAAGCCTTTTTTTGTGGCTTGACTTTAAAAGGTGCCTGTTTTATATCATGTGTTTTATGCTAACATGTTGGTGTATTTTTTAATGGTAAACTAAATCCAAAAAAAACGTCCAATGGAGAAGAATTGATTATACAATCTATCCCAATTTCATCAGTTCCTCGTAGGATATAAGCTATATAGTCTATAAACAGCTCTGAATTTTTTTTATTTTGATCAATGGGCCTTCTTAGATGAGCTATAAAACCATTAACCTTCTTTTCCATTTTTCATATTTCAGTTAAAAAACTCTCATGATACACTTGTTGCATCTATCTCTTAATGAAATATAAATTACTCATGTATGAAATTCATTGAATTTATGTGTCAAAGTTTAAATAATTTGGAATTAATGAGCCCATAAGTATAATTGATACAAATACACACTGTATAGGTTTAACTAAAAGTCTCACAACTGACCCACATACATTTCATTAATATCAAATATACTAATAGTAATTTATAATTAAAAGGCAAATATAGGAGTAATGAAAAACTATGTGACCCATTCAGAAGCATACTGATGATACCCAAATACTAGAATCGCTGCTATTCTTGGGCCTGTGGGTGTAGAAAGGGAGATGTATGTTTGTCAAGCATTGTGTGGCTGCTAAATTTCTTAATAGCATGTTTTTTCAGCTTTCTTGAAGTATCACTGATAAATAAAATTTATAAATATTTAAGTTGCACAGCATAATGATTTGAGGTACTCACGCATCGTGAAATAATGAACACAGTCAAGTAAATTAGCACATGCGTCATCTCACATAGTTACCATACTGTGCGTGTGCGTGTGTGTGTGTGTGTGTGTGTGTGTGTGTGGTGAGAATACTTAAGATATACTCCCAGCAAATTTCCAGTATACAATACGGTATTGTTAACTATGATCGCCATGCTGTACATTAGATCCTCAGCGCTTATTTATCTTATAACTGAAAGTTTATATTCTTTGACCATCTCCCCACTTCCTCCAATTCCAGGCCCCTGGAAACCACCATTGTAGTCTCTGTTTCTGTGAGTTCAACTCTTTTTAGGTTCCACATATAAGTGAGAGCATACAGTATTTGTCTTTCTCACTCTGGTTTACTTCACTTGGCATCATGTCCTCCAGTTTCACTCATGTTGTCGCATTGGAGGGTTTCCTTCTTTCTCATGGCTAATATTCCATTGCATTTTATACCATATTTTCTTTATCCATTCATCTGTCTATGGACACTTGGGTCATTTCCATATCTTGACTGTTGTGAATAATGCTGTAATAAACTTGAGGAAGCAGATATCTCTTTGAGATCTGATTTCATTTCCTTTGAATTTATACGTAGGAGTGGGATTGCTGGATCATATGGTAGTTCTATTTTTAATGTTCTATTTTTAATTTTTTAGGGGAAACTCTGTACTGTTTTCCAAAATGACTGTTCCAATTTACATTTCCATTAACAGTGCACAAGGGTTCCCTTTTCTCCATGCCCTCATCAACACTTATCTCTTCCCCTTTTGATAACAGCCATCCTACTGGGTTTAAGGAGATATCTCATTGTGGTTTTGATTTGCCTTTCCCTGATGATTCGTGATGTTGAGCACCTTTTTACATACCTGTTGGCCGCTTTTTATGTCTTCCTTGGAAAACTATTTATTCAGGTCTTTTGCCCATTTTTAAATTGAGTTATTTGGTTTTGTATTTTGCTATTGAGTTGTATAACTTCCTTATATATTTTGGATATTATCCCCTTATTAGGGGATAATATGTGCTTTGCAATATTTTCTCCCGTTCTGTAGCTTGCCATTTCATTTTGTTGACTGTTTCCTTTGTTGTGCAGAAGAATTTTAGTTTGATGCAGTCCCACTCATTTATTTCTGGTTTTGTTGCCTGAGCTTTTGACATCATATCCAGAAAACTCTGATCTCTTCCCTGGGGACACGTCACCTCCTATAAACCATGTGTTCCTTCTATCCACAGAGTGCAGAAAGCTTACAGAGAAATCCTGTGTCTAGTGGATTTTTCTTGCAGTAAGTTATTATTATTATTACTTTATTGTTTAACCTAACCTTGGATCGCCTATGTGAAGTTTTCTTGCTGTCTTTTTCTCTAGGAATTTCTGAAGGTGCTTCCTGTAAAAAGTCTATAACTACTGAACTTATCCTTTAATTTTATCTTACTTGCCACTCTTCGGTGTGTAATGAATTTCACTTGAACTCTCATGGCTGAATCTGGACTCTGGACTCCCCCATTCCAAGTAAGCAGCCATTAGTTTAGTCAGTTAGAGTTCTGCTATTTAATTCTTACCTTTCTAACAGATTTGAAGAGGATTATCTTGCCTTTCAAGGATTTCTTTGAATTTGGCCAAAATTGCATTGTAATATTTGACTATTCTCCATAGAATTTTGGTTGAGATCGTGATGATCTAATATTTTCCTTCCTGATAACTCGGTGTTGTTTTGTGGTTGTTTTGTTTGGCACAGGAGAGAGAATTGCCAAGAAATACATTTTCTCTACTGTAGTAAACAAAAATGGTGTTCTTAAAAATATGAAATTTACTGCTAGAATCAGTGAGTTTTAATGCTTCTATATTCTTTTGTAAAATAATATTAATTACTTGTGCCATATAACATGAGCCAATTTTTATACACACTATCCCTAAGCTTATCCTTAAAACTCTGAAAATTATGTCAGATATTTCCTATTTTATAAATGGAAGCACTGAGGCTCAAAGAAACTACCTTGCCAGAGTCTAATTAATAATTAAGATGTCATAACTTGATAAACACATAATTTATAACCTTACCCAGACTTCCTCTTTGGTCTAATTTCTTCATACTCTTTCACATGCATTATCCACTCTTTTTTTTGTTTGTTTGTTTGTTTTTGGGTTTTTTTGTTGTTTTTTTTTTTCGGTACGCGGGCCTCTCACTGTTGTGGCCTCTCCCGTTACGGAGCACAGGCTCTGGACGCGCAGGCTCAGCGGCCATGGCTCACGGGCCCAGCCGCTCCACGGCATGTGGGACCTTCCCGGACCGGGGCACGAACCCGTGTCCCCTGCATCGGCAGGCGAACTCTCAACCACTGTGCCACCAGGGAAGCCCCATTATCCACTCTTGATACAGTGAATGAAAACAGTTACTTGCCTTTATATAGCACCTAATGGACACTTATAACTAGTAGCTAGTATTCTCCCTTCTGCTGCATGTCCTATAATTTTAATAACACAGCCAAAAGCCTTTTTCTTTTACATAATCAGAATGTTCAGCTTAATTTGTCCGTCTACTTGATATAGGCTACCCTGTTCATTCCTTGGAACTTTTTACACTGCCTTTAATGAGCAGGGTATTTATGTAATAATTGTTCAGACAATTATTATGTCTAGTAAGGATAGAAGGGACTTGGTAGAAGTCCCAATTATTGTGTCTCTTTTGTCCAAGTTTATTGTCATTTTTGGAGCTTTTAAAGATTTGGTTAAAATAAGTTAATTTGTTCAATTATTGTCCTCTTTTGATACTTTTATGATTTGTACCATTTCCTTGGCTTCTTTGCTG
The DNA here is from genome assembly GCF_003676395.1 of Aethalodelphis obliquidens. Classification (NCBI taxonomy): domain Eukaryota; kingdom Metazoa; phylum Chordata; class Mammalia; order Artiodactyla; family Delphinidae; genus Aethalodelphis; species Aethalodelphis obliquidens. The sequence goes on from NW_020837963.1 coordinate 18,460,025, forward strand.
GTCTGGATATTTTGTTTCTTATTCTATAAACTGTTTCATCTCATTCTTTTCTAACTTTGCTCTTCTATATCAAAATCTTGAGTTTTCAATGAGATGTTTTTCCCTGCCGAGAGGGCAGATGAGATTTGAAACTTGGCCTGCTTTTATTGATATCTGTCATCTAAACATCGAAATACAAAATCGACAATCTGTTGAGTTGTTTTGAGTTAATTTTACCTTATCCTTTTTCCCAAGAGTAATAAATACATGAGCTGCTTACTATGAGCTGAGAATAAAAAGAGGAGACTGGAGTTGTTGATGCAGTGTTTTTGCGATGTGGCTGTCTGGCAAATGGAACACTTCCATTTTCATCCCCACTTTCTGACTAACTGGAATCTTAGTCAATTAAACACTCTGGTATAATATTTCTTTATAGAAAAAAATGAAAGAGGCTGGCTTAGATTACTCAGAGGTCCCTTCTAGTTAAAAAACAAACAAACAAACAAAAATAAAAAGCCTTTAGTTCTATTTTTTGGTGTGTGGAAATCTTTGAAAACTGAGTTTAGCTGAAAAATGTAAAATATAAAACACTATGTGTCTGGGGCAGATGATGAATCCAGGCTGGAATGAGGGTTTAGTCTGGTGCAATTAGGTGGAGACTTCAGAGATAAATCCAGATAATTTTACTATAATGGGCAGAGAATCATTCAGGGTTTTGAACTGAGTACTGACCAACAGAAAATGAAAATGATACTTTAATATTTGGGAAGTGTGGTGCAATTGAATGAGAAGCAAGTAGAAGCAAATAGAACAGTAAGGTTATCAAGTATTATCTGTAAAAACACTCATAAGGTTAATATACAATGATTTATAGCATTTATTTTGCAAATAATAAAGAATTTTGAGTAAATGATGGAGAATACTACCTAAGCAAACAGCATGACACAGTTTAGAAAATCATGAGCTGTAGGGTATCACAGAGGATCTTCTTCAAGAACTACGCCCACTCAAGTAAGCCCCTTTAGTAATATTATATTAATAAATCTTTCTACCTCTTTTCTCTGTCCCCTAAATCTACTTCCCACAATACCAACAACAGGCAAAGATGCTAAGAAAAGTCAACTGACAAAATTGAGCCAAACAGTATTCTCTCTTAGGAATCTGGACTACAAAAAAAGAATGACTTTTGTTGTTAAGTTTTGGATGGTTAAACTGGGAAAAAACATAGTCATTTGCAGAGGGAAGCAAATATTACCTGGATAAAACAGGCCAAATTGAGACTAGATTCAGCATGGTGTCACTCTAAAATTTAAAAAATTACAAATCCAATCCAAAAAGCATAGAAAGGCAATATAACATTTTAATACAGGTGCCTTTGGGGGCCTGACAAAGGAAAGATTTTACTGCATCAAAAAACTAGGGACTTCCTGATAACCACACTTCCGCATTCTCTCCCCAAAGGGCCACTGACCACCACATCCATAGCAAAAATCAGTCCTCTTTCTCCCCTCATCATTTCCAAAATGATTCTGTGCCATATGAGTGCCACTTCATTATGGAAACTTTCCTCTCCAATACCATTCATATGTATAATATTCTAGTTTCTCAAGTCTTCTTCAGACTCTGCTATCCCCCTCCGTTTTGAATAAACACAAGGAAAGCTCTACAAGTTGTCAAATTTGCAAGGAGTGCATGTGTCTTAGTAAGCTGGAGCAGGACATAAGAGGCTGGGCCTTGGGGCAGCCAATGTGGCAAACTCTCATAATATGCTAAATTTGTTTTACCTGACCCTGACCCACTGAGGACAATATGTCTGGATATGAGAGGATATGAGAGGATACAGTAGAGCAGATGCACAGGGAGGAGAGACCATAACGCTTGAGAAGGAGAGAAAAAAGCTCTTTTCATTTATGATTCTCATCCATACTTACTTTCTTCCTTTTCTGAGACCCAGCTACACATCCAGACTTGGGGAAAGTGAGACCCTGGATTTCTCATTTAATCCCCGGCTGTCCTGCCTCGTTATTCACACTTAATCAGAAAGTTACTCACAATAAAAAAACACACACACACAAAAAACCCTCAGGCCAACTTCCTCTACCTGGAAACCGTCTAAAAGTGCATCTTTCAAAAATGCAGAGGTGCAAGTAATTCACGAGCTAGAGCAGTTATTCTCCAAATTAAAATAAACTATTAGTTGTACTTAAATCAAAGGGGAAATAAAATTAAAACTAAGAGGAACAGAAGGAGGGAATAACTATGTCATATAAATAATTTCTCATAAGCTTTAGTACCTACATTTCAAAGCAAATATACTTTTTATATAAATCATGTAATTATGAGACAGCCTGACTGAAAAAATCAATATAAATAGTGAGGCAATAGCTACTCATTATTTTTACATCCTTTCCTAATATGATACTTGAAAAATTCAAGAAATTTTATCTTAAATGTTTGTTTCTTTTATCATTAGGAAACTAGAAAATGTCATTATATTGCTTATATATTGTTTATATTCTTAATTAAAATTATAATCTTCACAGAAAAATACTTGCTGTAAAACTACCATATTTATCATCATAGTATCCTATTTTTAATCCTTTATTAATATTTAAAGTTATCTTGTTTGTCTATTTTCTATATCCTCTCACCTGATTGACAGTTTTGCTTCCTTATTCATTGCTTTTCTCCATACCTAGAACAGTTTCTGAAACATATTATAGACTCAATATCCAAACAGTCCTAAAAAGATAATATAAAAAACAGTCATTGTGTGTTTCTGCTGTTATACAATATAAGGATACACTATAGCTTATGACATATTCTTGCAAAAATGTTTAAGATCTAATCAGAGATTTAGATTTAATTTCCAATTTACAGCAGATACAGAACATTTAGACATAAGTTAAATACAATGTGGAAGCCATAAATAAACATAGAATAAGAGACATCCATAAGACAAATGCCTGGAATCCCCCCAAATTCAAAGTTTTGGGTATAGTGAGGAAAAGGGGTGAGCAAGTTGAAAAGGCAGATGTGCTGTCTGTAGATCAGAGGTTGTTTTACCCTGTGGCCAGCCTATTCCTGGAGTGGACTCTTAAGGAGGGGCTGTACGCCAGCTCAGGCTGAGGGTGCGTAAGGTTCAGGGACCTGAGTAAAGGAGAGAAGCTTAAACAAAGTTACTTAGCAAGCATTTGTTCCAATTGATCAGTGAGGACCAACTAGTTCAGTGAATCATTTATGAGGCAAAAAAATGGGAATTTGGAGGGTCTGTGTCTGGCTTTGTCATAGAAAAGCATGAGGACATCTGTGAGTCTAAGTTATGTGGGCAAGGGTGGTTCTTTGTAGTAAGTCATTTCCTGGGACAAAGGGTGTGTGTGGGGTGTGTGTGGGGTGTTCTTTAACCATTGTTGTTTCCCAGAATCACAGGGCTCAGACAAAATTCATCCTTGTCATGCCTCACATGGCCTTTATGGGACTGGCCAAATGATGTACAACCAAGACAGAGAGAAAAAAATTTTAAGTGGAACAAAGAGAACAGAGAGAAGGAGACAAAAACACACACATGTTAGACATTGTGCTGAGGCTCCCATGTCGTGGTGTAAGACATGTCCACAGGTTCTTGGATATTTCTTCCTTCAATAGGGCGCTGGACTTAAGGACTTCTGGACAATAGAATAAAGCAGAAGTGATGGTGTACAACCTCAAAGACTAGATCATAAAAATGCCGTACGGCTTCTGGCTTGTTCTCTTGTTTCTCTCTTGGATCAGTCATTTTGGGCAAATGCAGCTCTCAGAGCCGCACGTGGAAAGGCAAACAAGGCTTCCTGACAATAACCAGTGAGGAAATAATGTCTCCAGCCAACAGCCATATGGGTGAGCGATCTTAGATCCTCCATCCTCATCAAGTCTCCAGATGGCTGCAGTTTTGGGCGACATTTTAAACACAATCTTATGAGACCCTGAGTAGAAAGTACCCAGTTAAGCTGCTCCTTAATTTCTGACCTCTGAACCTGTGAGATAATAAATGTTTAAACTGCTAAATGTGAAGTAATTTATTACTCTGCAATAGTTAACTAATCCAAGTCCTTTGGGAAAACACTAGTTTGATTTTCTGCACTGGATTTGCTAATCTTATCCCCCAAACTGTAATATAATGTTTCTGAAATCAAGAATGTGGACTTCTTTTATATTTTCCAGAGCATCTGCAATTCCAGCAGTCTTGTATAAAAGTGTTCAAAAAATTCTTCCTTATTGCATGCATGTTAGGAGAGCCAGGGCCAAAATCAAAAGTGAAGAGAAGAGCAGAAACATAAAGTAAAAGGAATAGACAGAAACAAGACAGAAATAGAAAAAAACAAATATGCACAAGAAAATGTGGGGAAACGTTCAAAGTCAATAAAATGTGTAGCTTTGATTGTAACAAACTCAGTTCACACTATTTTTGTTATAATCTGAGGCTTTTTGCATTTCACTTTGTATCACTTAATTTTTTTTCACTTGCCTCAACTTCAACAATAAAAATTTAAAGATCCAATGATTGGTCTCAGATACAAGTAAAGTAGTAGGTGAAATATTTATATTCACAACTGAAAGCTGTGTTCTTTTAACTTACTGTTTAGAATTGACATATAATTTTTTTAAAAACAGTAATTGCCTCTGACTCTTAATGTTGTTTTTTTTTCTAGTGGACAAATCATAATTACAAGATCATCATTGATAATAATCAATAAATTGGTGGCATTTTATAAAAATAGAGGAGCAATAACTTTGCAAGTGTTTCCTTGGCAGTGTTTGCACTGGAGACTAGCATTCTGTTTGGGAACTGATTCACTTTACTTGCTTTTACGGAGCGGTAGGAACGACTCCAGTGCAGGGTCAGGTCGGGGATTTTTAGGGTAAGAATGGAGGTGTTGAATACCCTTGCTTGCTTGAATATATATGTAACTTCAAATTTCTTTTATTTCCACAAAACTTACAATTAATTCTTTGGTATCTCCCTGTTGTCATTTCTTCATAAGACCTTATGCAAAGAGGTTAATAGGAAAATTGTGTTTTCTGAAATGATTAGGTTAGCAGCATAGATAGAATAGAAATAAGTGCTACCTCTGTTCCAAATAGAGCAGTCTTAACAGAATTTCTGAAGATGTTAAAGACAGATAATTCAAGCACGCTCCGAGGACTCAAACAAGAAAATAAATATAAGCAGAGAAAGGTCATTAGGTAATTTCTAACCATCTTAACTTGTTTCAACTGTATCTATTTCGGTGCCTTAATATAGGAAATCTTTACTGATGATAGACACTGTGAAATGTGTAGTGCGAGGACTAAACCGAAGGAAAGGTGTCCAGTGAGTTACTTTCGAGTTAACAGTGTGGGACAGGTAATTTCCCACGTACCCTCCAGTTGTTTTCCTAGAACGAACATAAACGTTAACTTGTATGTTCACCTAATTAACATTTTGTGTGTGTACTTTGTGGAAGGTGAAGTGGTAAACACAAAAAAAACAAGACAAAAAAATTGTTTTGTGTCTCGTTTTCTGCATTTAGATAAGATTTTCCCATAGAAATGACCATATGTTTGTCTCCTAATAGAGCTTCATGCTCTTCCTTGCTTTCTGTCTCCAAGGAAAGATCCAGCATTTTATTTGGCCAGAGTTCTACAGAGTGGATTGAACTGATTGAACGGGAAGAGTTGCTTTTGGTTTGCAGTTCCCTGGGACTCCATTCCAAGCTCTCCTCCTCATGCGTTTTGAAGTCAGTCAGTCAGAGAACCAGGTCTAGCTTCAAAAATCTGCCCTAGTTGGAAGGCATGTGAAACATGGGACTTTGGACTTTGTGAAGGGCGCTGGGGAACATCCTGTGCGCATGATCTTCCATAGTTCATTATGGAAGTTCATTTCCAAATTCACTTTCTGTTTTTGTTTTTTGGGGTTTTTTTTTTTTTTTTTTTTGCGGTACTTGGGCCTCTCACTGTTGTGGCCTCTCCCGTTGCGGAGCACAGGCTCCAGACGCACAGGCTCAGCGGCCATGGCTCACGGGCCCAGCCGCTCCACGGCATGTGGGATCTTCCCGGGCCGGGGCACGAACCCGCGTCCCCTGCATCGGCAGGCGGACTCTCAAACACTGCGCCACCAGGGAAGCCCCCCAAGTTCACTTTCTGGACCAGATTTTTCTCACTATCACAGGGTGGTTATATTGAAAAAGGCAAGATTTGGTTCTGATCTTAGAGAATAAGACAGTGTTCAATCTAGACTACGTTTATCCCGCAACCCTAAGCTTAGCCTAAGCATGTTTTTCTCTGTAATGTTTATCCTCAAATTAGAAAATTACCAGCTGAAGTCAGTGCTTCAGTTTGAAACTGATTATAGAACTCTGTGTTAGGTGGGGAAAAATTAAACCCCACAGCTGGTCCATTAATTAATTTCAAATGGTAGCTCTGAGCACATCCTTCCAGAATCTAATGATGCCATTTGAAGACTATTTTCCTTTTCTGCTGTAACCCTGAAACTAAATGCACATTTTTCTTACTGACTAGTTTCATTAACAAGACCAAAAGGTAGCGAAAGCCTGTCTCTCTATGAGAGAAAATCATCTCTGATCAATAGCTGCACTCGGATCCTCACCCTGTAATGTATATCAGAGCTCAGGCTACAAGAAGCTGAGTGACCTGCTGCCATCCACCGCATGGCCAGGAGCCAGTGAGCCACTTAGTGACACCCTCTCTCCTCACTGCCAACCTTTGAAGGCAATTTTTGCATCTAAACATTGGGAGTTGCTTTTACCTCCCCTACAGGAAAGAGATTTCACTCTGATATTGTTACAAAAGAAAATCATTCAAGAATCCAGCATGTTTACTTGCTAGTCAAACATTGCTATCAAAATGTTTATTCAAAATGACTTGTAGTGTGAATTATTCTACTCCAAGAAGTACAGTGTAATTAAAAATAAAGCTGGAAAGGTAATATTAGAATTCAGTACAATCCAAAATGACCCTATATGATGCTATACTTTGTTTCATTCTTTTTTTTTTTTTTTGCGGTACGCGGGCCTCTCACTGTTGTGGCCTCTCCCATTGCGGAGCACAGGCTCCGGACGCGCAGGCTCAGTGGCCATGGCTTATGGGCCCAGCCGCTCCGCAGCATGTGGGACGTTCCTGGACCGGGGCACGAACCCGTGTCCCCTGCATCGGCAGGCGGACTGTCAACCACTGCGCCACCAGGGAAGCCCTGTTTCATTCTTAATAGTGTATTACACAAAATCAAAAGCAATATTTGCTCTTGATTGAATGAAAAAGCAAAAGTTTAAATTATGAGATATTTCAAGTGACACTAGCTGCGGACAGGCTAAAGTAGATAAAATGCTAGTAAAATCTCCAGACAGCATTTGGAGGAGAAAAATACAGTATAACCAGTAAAAGAGCATATGTTTTGAATACAAATTAAAATTGTACAGCCACTTCCTCCGCCTCACCAATAATAAAGCAAATGTTCTTGCCTAGCATTACTTAAAACTTGCTTAAATGATCACTTCTAAGTCATCAAATTTATTTACTGTAATAATGGAAACAATTCACCTAGCACCAAAATTTGTTTGTGAAAAATAATCAAATAATTTTCTGTTATTTTCTGTGGAAATCATAAATTTCATGACTATCTATATCCGGTATATTGGTTTTACCTCATACTAGTTTATTTAACAGTTAAAATGTTGTTCATGGTATATAATGGAAAACTGTATCTGATTCTAAGTAAAAATTACCCACCGTCTCCCGTTGCTCCTTGGTCCCTGCAATGTGAGACTCCACCCCTTGATTCAATGTACAGAGAAAAATGTTTCCTTTCTTCTTCCAAGTTCTGCTTGAAATGTCATTCAACTTTAACTGGCAGGTTCCACAGACAACCAAATTTCTTACCGTTGATTCAAAAAGTTATTCTAATATACAGTGCTTACTGTATGTGGGTATATATGTAATCACCTCTTATGTTTGTAATTTATGAATAATTCAGTGGAAGAATAAGATATATCCTATTTCTCTGAAATGACACAGTGTGAGATTTAAAATAGTTGTGCTCACTAAATAATGTTATAAGGTGATGCAGAGTATTATTCCATAAATCTTACTAGTAAATAATATTTCATTGTATGAATAACCCAAAATATATGGATCTACTGTACTGAAACAGGGTTCAGGGTTTTTTGCTGTGTGTGGGTGCATGTGCATGTGTGTTTTTAGTTATTGACAGCTCTTCCAAAGGTACATTATTTTACATGTCATCTGATGAGCATGTGCGTATTCTGTAGCATGTGTTTACGTGTGTGACCTTTTGCATGTATACATGTTTTATATACGTGTATATATATTTGTATGTGTGTGTATATATATATGCCTATATTTAACTGTTTTCTTGTAGTATATGTGCATGGTCAACTTTACTAGACGATGCCTAATTAATTTTTAATGTGGCTGTATCATTTTATCCTCCTATCAAATGTGGATAGTGATCCCACAAGTACCTATTCTTGGAAACACTTGCTATTATCAGATTTTAATATTTTGTTCGTACGGTGAGTGTAAATTTTATTTTGCATTTCTTGTTTAACAAGATAGTTGAGAGTGTACTCACATATAATGATTATTTGTTTCCAATTCTATGAAATTATATTTATACCTTTTATTCATTTTTCAGCTGGTTTGTTTGCCCTTTTTTTCTGATTTGTAGGAAGTTTTTTTTAAAAAAATATATATATATTCTGGATGTAAATAATTTGTTGGTAAAATGGGATGATAGTATTTTTCTTTGTTTATGGATTATGTTTTTATTTTTTTTCTTTTATGTTATTTGTTAAAAAATATAAGTTTTTAATTTAAGATTGTTAAATTATTTCCCCTTTTTTACTTCATCTTCTTTAAAACATTCTTTTAAACCTTATTGTAGAAATATCTTCTATTTTAATCTAGGAACATTTCTTTTATCTTTTAAATTTAAATTTCCCAAATTATTTTAGTTGTTATGTGAATTGAAAATGTCAGTTCATTTACACTGTATTAAAAGAATTGTTATACGTGATTTGATTTCTACTATAATGTTTGTTTCCGTTTTCCTATTTTTTCCCTACTTCTTTCTTTCCTCATTTTTGGCTGTTTATTTGGATTGAGTTCCCACTCAATATTTCATCATTTTTCCTTAACTAACATGAGAGTTACACATACTATTTTTTATTATTTTGTAGTTGCCTTTGGAATTTTAATACTCATATTTAACTTAAAGCATAAATGATATGTTTTCCTTTTTCCCAGACAATACAAGAACCTGAGAATTATTCTACTCCAAACCCCCTTCTCTCCCCTTCCCCGCCCCAATAACACAGAGCTGTTCCCTTTTAATCCTGGATTTTAGTTCTTTCTGCCTTGGATCCTTTACTCACAAAACCTAGATGTTATCTTCATCATTTGCATTCATGCTATGTTTAACATTTACGTTATTTACCATTATTTCATACATTTAATACTTTCTTCTTGGTTCACTGAGACCCAACTTCTAGAATCCTAGATATTGACAAATAAACCCAGGCAGATGCTGATTCCATTGTTGTTTACCCTTACAAACTTTTCTGTTGTCATTTCTTACCTCTTTTTTTTTTTTATAATTTCCAAATGTTTAGCCATGCCTCTTAAGCTCTCATTGTTAATATATTACACAGGTGGAATTTTACTTAACATCTAGTTTACCATTTTGGGAAAAATGGAAATAAAAACAGTTTTTTGGAAAAAAAAAAAGGAATGACAAGAAAAGTTTCCAGAGAATTACTTGTTGCATAAGGTACCAATATACATAAATTCTTTGAAAAATTTAGAAGACAAAATAACTTGAAAATTTTAGCAAAAGGTGATATATAAGTTCCCCCAAATATCTGTATGACCCAGTGAGATGGAAATTATGAATGGAAGAGGTAGTGTATACAACTGGGCATCATTAACAGACAGAGGAATGTCTGTAACGATGGCATCTTAGGGAAGGTAGAAAGACATGGGTTTATGAAATGAAAATAACTCTTTATATATTTGAAGTCCTGTCATGTTGAAGTAAGTTCATCAGTAAACAGCGTTTCCTCTAAGTTGACTGGTATTTTTTTCGACTGGACTGTCATAACTTTCACGGAGTTCTTTACCTGACAATGACTATTGATATCATGGTTAAAGGATGGGATTTTTAAAAGCCCACTCATATACATTCAGAAGGAAATAGAGTTGAAAGTTAAATGTTTCTCATGGGAAAAATCATTCTTTTAATTTTCTGCCCACTAAAGTGTTGCCATCGCATGTCATTTTAATACACAGTTAACCAGAGGATGGAAATGTTATGATTTATCATGACAGGGTAAATAAAGCAATAAGAGCAAATCTAATTTAAGACTGCATCATTGAGCATGCCTTTTCACTCCTGCTTGATAGCTACCCAAAATGATCCAACGAAACATGAAAGGCAAGATGCATTAAAAGTGAGAGACTGGCTTTGGACACTAAAGGCCTGTTGTGTACTTGGGGGTTCTGCAGCCTCCTCCTAAATCACTGACTTCTGGCTGAGATCTGGGAAAGGCTTCTCATGATCTTCTTAAGCATTTACACTTCTTGCTGCTCTTTGAATCAGCTGATTCTTCTAACAGGAACCCTAGATTTGGAATGTATCTCTACTGTTTACTAGCAGGGGGTTACTGGACAAGTTCCCTAAGAAGCCATGCCTCCATTTCTATTTCTATAAAAGGGAAATACAAATCATGTCAAACGAGTAGAGTTTTGGAGCATTGAATGAGATAATACATGCAAAGCATTTATGGCACTGTCTAGTAGTTATAAAAGCTCAGTAAACATTAGTCATGTTATTAATATTAGGCTTAATAGTTATATTAAGCTGAAGTGTAAGCTTAAAAAATGCCTGAAATAAGTGCAGTCACTAAATTTAACACCTTGATCTCAAACAGGAAAATAATATGAAAACATGCAGCTTGTCCTCCAGGCTGCCAAGTAACTAGATTTAAGAGTAAGTATTTAAAATTCCGTGTTAAACATATGGAACTCTTAATGGCCCCATATATTCAATCTGTCTAGGGTCAGTATTTATTTTAAAAGACCCAGAAGGTGGCTTAAATTTTCATTCTGTTTGCTTTCTCCCACTCTACTCTCATTTGTGTAACAGCCTTCTTTACAAGATTTTCCTGATTAAATTAACCTTAATTTCTGTTTCCAAAGACCAAGAATGAAGCATTATCACAAAGAAACAGCAACAAAACCAAACAGGCTTTCTTTAAGAATTCCACTTGACTTGCAGCTTGAAAAGAAATACAGGGCGAGGAAAGATGAAGGACAGCTGATGTGTGGTGCTTACTGAGCGCCAGGCATTCATTTATACATCAGCTCTGTGAGAAATATTACTAAATTCATTTTTCACAGAAGAAACTGGAGGTTCAGAAGTTGTTCAAGGTCCCGTGGTCAGAACTCGAACCTAAGCTTTGGACTCACATTAACCACTGCTAATTCTAATTACGCTAATAATATTTCTGTTAAGTAGCCTGCATTGCTATTGAACAGAAAACCACAGAAGCCTGTGTAGCCAACTTTAATGAGTTTTGCTCTCTGTGAAAGTATTATTTCACAAGTTCTCATTTTTCTCCTGCAGTTGTGGTTGAGCAAGTGTTTCAGTTACAAATATATAGCTTACTTTACTTCCAATCTCTTAATAACATAAATGCAGTAAACATTCTGGATTCACTGAATTTATCACCAATCTTTTAATATCTTGACCTTAAAAACTTTATGCTTAATGTGGAATAGGGATTGGGTTTCAAAATAAAGTTTAAAGGACTAGTTCAATTTTTCAAGAAAAGGTGTGAAAATACAAAGTAACTGAAATCACTCATGTTTGTGACACACATTACAGATCATGAGGTCTTCCAAAATGAACAACTCCGAAAAGAAACCGAGAACAAATGCCATCCACTATGGTATGTTTGGTGGTGTCACATCCTCCAGTGTAGGCGGTACTTAGGTGTTAATGAGGTGCATTTCACTATTTACGTCTTACATTGTAATGACACCTACACCCTGGTGACCTGGCAGACTGGGTTGTCCATTCTCTGCACAGGACTTGGCACAGGAGAGACTATTTGTCCGTCTTTCCAAAAGGAATGAATGGGTAGCTGACAAACGAAGGAATTTCGGAATCGTGTGGCCATGAGCAGATATATTTTGCTTTACTTTTCTCTGCTTTGCAAAGTTTTTACCCCCAAGCTTCTATGATTTTTATATAGTAATAATAATAATCTTTATTTTAAAGAGTCAGTTTGCTTAGAGAAGTGAGGGTGTAGGGTGAATGTCACTGAAGAGATTACGCACATTTATTCCCCGAAGTTTCAAACCCACTAAAGCTGTGGTGCTTGGTAGTTCAGTTAGCTAAGTTTCAACCCCAAATCTCATTAGCATTCCATACCAGAGACGCAGCATGAAGGAGGCCTTCCCTTTTCTAACAGAAACATGAAAAGGAAGGGAGACAGAACCGTAAGAAGGAAAACACTTCGTTACGAGGAGAAACATCCTCGGTTACAGTTCTTGTTCCTTACAAGAAGAATTTAGGCATAATTATGAAAACACCGAAAAGTGTGTATTTTAAGACTGTTTTCACTCTGTAGGCCATTGACGAGGAGTGTGAGGTTTATCCTGAAAAGATTTTAAAAGTTACTCAATCAACAACACAAGGTCACATACAATGAAACATCTTCTGCCTTTGTAAACTTCTAGGGGTGTTTTGTAACATTACTTTTCATTTATCTTCTCTGGATTGACTGGTTCCTCTCCCATTATTAAAGAATATCAAGGGGGCTTCCCTGGTGGCGCAGTGGTTGGGAGTCCGCCTGCTGATGCAGGGGACCCGGGTTCGTGCCCCGGTCCGGGAGGATCCCACATGCCGCGGAGCGGCTGGGCCCGTGAGCCATGGCCGCTGGGCCTGCGCGTCCGGAGCCTGTGCTCCGCAGAGGGAGAGGCCACAGTAGTGAGAGGCCCGCGTACCACAAAAAAAAAAAAAGAATATCAAGGTCAAACATTTTGCCACTGCCTTTGATGAATCTCTCTTATACTCCAGAAATTCAACAGATTTCTCTGTGTGTGCCTATAGACTGTTGTCTGTGTGTGTGTGTGCTCCTTAAAGTGAAAAAACAAAAATATTACTATTTATTTATATATTTATTTAATTTGATATTTTTATCACTAATGTTGACAATTAAATACTTAAATCTTTGTGATGAGCGAATGAAAGAAAATTCTGCCTCCCTTGATAAAAGGGACAGTGAATTCAGATTCTGGAAAATTTTATGTTTTTTAAACGTATCTCTGAGATTAAATGTCCAACTTCTGTAAAATGGAAGATTAAGTAAATTGGTTAAAGTCACACAACTAGGAAGTGGCAGAGCTCTGTTTCCAACTGAGGCACTAGAATTCCAATGCCCATTCCCTTTACCATGATATGATGCTAAAGTTGCAGATTTTTTGTGAATGTCTATAAATATGTCTATAAAATGTCTATAAAATAATGTTACATATTTTTTAAAAGTAAATAATTGATAATAAATTTTATGTCATTACAGTTACATTAAAAATAACTCCTGACTTGCTAGAAGGAAATGTTTAAGGAACACAGCAAAAAGATTGGCCTAACCAGGGGACACAGGATGCATAAGAGGATGTTAAAGGTAGTAAGTTAAAGTTGAAAATGCCATTGGGCCAGACAGTGAGGCTTTTAAATGCCAAGTTTAGTAGCTTTTACTTTTTAGATGCAACCTAGAGGGATATCTAACATATTTTGTTAAGATGCAACATGATGAGTTCTGTACTTTAAGAAAGAAACTAAAAATAGAACTACCATATGATCCAGCAATTCCACTCCTGGGTATATATCTAAAACAAAACAAAACAAAATCACTAATCCAAAAAGATACATGAACCCCAATGTTCATAGCCGCATTATTAACAATAGTTAAGATGTGGAAGCAACCCAAGTGTCCATCAACAGATTAATGGATGAAAGAAGAAGTGGTATTACCCTCCCATAAAAAAGAACGAAATTCTGCCATTTGCAACTGGGAATGGACCTAGAGAGTATGCTTAGTAAAATAGGTCAGACGGAGAAAGACAAATACTGTATGTTATCACTTATATGTGGAATCTAAAAAATAAAACCATCAAATGTATATAGCAGAAACAGGCTCACAGATATGGAAAACAAACTAGTGGATACCAATGGTGACAGGGAAGGGGGAGAGACAAGATGGGGGTATGGGATTAAGAGGTATAAAATAGATAAGCAACAAGGATATATGGTACAGAACAGGGAATTATAACTATTATTTTATAATAACTTTAAATGGAGTATAAACTGTAAAAATACTGAATCACTGTTCTGTACACCTGAAACTAATATAATGTAAATCAACTATAAAAAACGTTGATTTTATAAAAAATCAACTTTTTTATAAAAAAAAAGAAAGTTGTAGAAACAAGATACAACATGGTTGGGGAGGGTAGGCAGGAGGAGGTGGCAGGGTAGCCCATTACTTTGCCATTGTATTGACACTAGTTGAAGTAGGGTGTGTTTACATGGTTAGTGGCAGTGGAAATGATAAACAGAGGGTGAATAAAAGTGTATATGAGTGGAACAATGTATAATGAATCAAGAATATAGAAGCAGGATTAAAATTAATTGAGTGCCTTTTCTGTTCCAGATTTTGCTAGAAATTCTACATTCTGTCAAGTCATACCAGAGTTTAGGATATATTTATGAGATTCATTTACTTCCCATTGTACAGTTGAGAAAACAAACTCTCAAAAAGTTAAATAGGCCTACATCATGCAACAAATACAAAGCAGAAATAGGAGTGACATGTAGATGTTTGTCTTCAAAACTTGAGTTACTCCTATCACCCCAAGTACCCCATGTCATACAATATTGGAGAAAACAAATGTAAAATGAATAAAAAATCTCAAATTTGTTTACCAGGGATGATGGTGGCAATTCTAAGCAAAGTAGGTGATGTAGGAATTGGGGGTGTGTATTTTGATGAGACAGTGATAATACAGAGATGACAGCAGGAATTAGAAAATTCCACTGCATACAGCATATAACTGTAGCTACGTGATATGATGCCATTAATCATTATTATGTCTAAGTCCAAAAATTAAGGCGACTTCACATATCACTATGTGTAGTAGACCTTTGACAAAAAAAAATATTGTGATGTGCTTTACCTTGATCCAGTAACATAATTCTCTCCTTCCAAAATATAGCATTGTCCACTTTGAAGAACTTAAGGAACAATTAATCCTTTTATTGCCATCACCAAATCTGTAAGAGACTATGTATATAAATACTGCCAGTTTTCATCAAACCAAATTACTAATTTCTGTGATTTTAGGAAACTATGGATCATCTTTGACAAGGAGAATGATGTAGAAAATAAGAACATGAAGAATGCAAGATTGAATGTAAGTTTCCTGACATGGAATGAGAATTGAATCACTATAATCCTTGGGTTCCAACTTTTCTCTCTTGCTTTTAGCTTCTTGCATCACATGGTATCAGTGTTTGCTCAGATGGTAGGATTATCATGTCTGATTTTCAAGAAGTACAGTCACTAACTTACCATTGGTATTCCTACAAAGCATGGTCTCTAGGTACTGCATGATAGTTAGGGTCATGAGAATTGTCCATGGATCTAGAGAACCTAAGGCCTAAATTGCTAAGTCAGACTTAGACTTACATGCATGATCTACTATGAGAATCAGTGAAACCTAGAATTGGCATTTACCTTCCTCACCAAAATGCAAGAACATTTCCTAAAGTTTCCTGATCAGTTGTCATCAACCTGGTTTTAATCACCTGTAGATCCCTGATGTTTTCAGCCAATGGAGGAGGCCAGTTAGATAAGATATGGGCTGAACTTCAAAATTCATTCCCTTTCTCTCTGAATGTCTTCTTTCTTTGGTGTTATGTCACATGTATTTCCTTAAAGTTCTTATAAATTCTGTATTCTTGATGTCTTGGAGTGATTGAACACATACACACACTAAATTTATTTAAAAATTTGATAGCCCTACTATCAGCCAGATTTGAAGCTAGTTATAAGTCAATTATTAACATAATAAAATATGCAAAATTGGACATTTATATGGAAAACCAATGCACTGAAATAATCCTGTAACCCAAAGATTTAAATTCTATCCAATGTTGCCATTAGGGATAAACCATTTTATTTTTCTGAGTTTTACTCTTCTTTTCAGTGTGATGTGAAAAGCAAAATAGTAATACTCATTTCCACAGGCTGTCGTTAATAGTCATACGAGTTTATGTAAGCAAATGTGCTAAAAATATTATAACATTTTCCTTATTGTTAATATTATTTTTATTTATACTTTGCCTCTTTCTATATAAGTTTGAAGTGGCTTATGAAAATATACTAATAACACATAGAAATGTAAATCATATTTAGACATTCAAAACAAAGAATGATAAAAGTCAGGAGGATAAAGCCAAGATGAATGCATTATTACTATTAAAAAAGCATAGAAAGAAATAAATGAGGGGTAATTTGAGTTCTTCAATTTTTTTTTAATGAAAGCTTATTTATTTATTTATTTATTTTTGGCTGTGTTGGGTCTTCGTTTCTGTGCGAGGGCTTTCTCTAGTTGCGGCAAGCGGGGGGCCACTCTTCATCGCGGTGCGCGGGCCTCTCACTGTCGCGGCCTCTCTTGTTGCGGAGCACAAGCTCCAGATGCTCAGGCTCAGTAGTTGTGGCTCACGGGCCTAGTTGCTCCGCGGCATGTGGGATCTTCCCAGACCAGGGCTTGAACCCATGTCGCCTGCATTGGCAGGCAGATTCTCAACCACTGCGCCACCAGGGAAGCCCAAGTTCTTCCATTTTAAAAGCATTTTACTTGCCTTATTTTGTTATAGCTCTATTTTGTACACCCCTAGGATTGTGCAGTCTGTAACAAAGGCTGGTTAATGCATCAAGTAGCAGCATTATTTTTTTTCCATTTTTCCTTTATGTTGATGAAGGACAGTTATTTTTTTAGTAGAAGATAAAATCAAGGTCATTCTAATTTCTAATAGCTTAGGATTTAATATCATGAAAATTGAACAAATAAAACTATGGACATTGCATTGGTTAAACCACGTACTATTTTATTAATATATGATGTCAATTGAATGCCCACTTCCAGAAATGTAACAACTGCAAGGGATGTAGGTGAGAACCCGTAACAGATGTTTGCAAGATTTTTTCCCCTACTTAGAACATAATAAACATATGGAATGGCCTATCAGGCACAATTGCTGAAGCAAAACACAAGGATCATTCAAGAAACGATTAGATTCTGTTCTAAAGAAATGGAATACTTTAAAGGATGAGTCCTGATGGGCCTATTGTCCTGATGAGCAAATAGCGCTACCTAAACCCTTTATGATCTTATCTCCATTTGAATGTAAATATCACTGCAGTGTAAGCATATCTAGAGTTGGGAGTGCTGTGGAGAGTTTCCTTCTCTGCAAGAAAGGCAAGTGTGTTGACAGTATTCCACATCTATGTTGTAAAACGCCCACATGTGGTAACTTTGTTTTCATTCTCTTTGATATTAAATGAAAGGAAGATGTCTCTCATCATCGTAACATCTTCATTTTTTGGATAATGTTTAGTGGGGCTAACAGTGATTTTTTTAAAAGAGGAAAATTTTAGGAGTATTTCAAGGCACATACTCCGAACTGCATTAGGACGTGAATTAGGGAAATTTATTAGGGAATAAATTAAAATTATGAATGTACAAGAAACAATTCAACATAATAGCATATGCAAAATCTAAGAGAAGAAATCTTTGGAAATCAATGCCATCTTTAAAGTGGTTTGCCCTCAGAAAGCTAGCTCTGCTGTAGCATGACTGAACATGGCCCTGAGAAAATTTTATCTTATTTATTACTTTTGAGAACAATAGTCTATCCTTATTGGGAAAGGCAGTCTTTTGACACCCTAGGTGGCTGCCAAAGAATGGGCTTTGGGCCTGGAACACTTCCCTGCCTAGAGATAAAGAGCCCTTGTAGTCTGAGCTGGGCTTTCCGCCTAGTGTAGAAATAGCTTTCTCTGTTCTGGACCCAAGCTGTGCTCTCATATTTGTCTTCAGTGCTTGCTTCATATGGCACCTGGCCAATCCCAGTACTACATCTGTTCTGTGGCAGATGGCAGGAACTAGGTCCTTTGCCTGCAGCATAAGAGGGGTGCAGGCAGACCATCACCCTGAGAACATTGCTGGGGGAGACCCACTGGCCTTGGGGGACTGACCCTCACTACTGAAGGTGACCCTGCTCTGTCTCTTCTCTGTGTGAGTAAAGCATTTTTTCATCCAAAGCTTGTGTAAGTCTTGCCTTTCTTGGTCATCCCAAACCATGCAGTGGGTTGACATCTTGGATCAACTGTTCCTGGTGACAGGCATTGTTATATTCTTTGCTATCCTCCATGAGGTGGGACTCCTCCCCTGGAGGTGGAAACGGGTGTTACTTGCTTGAGTTCCACAATACTAAAATTAAACACACTTTTCTTCCTTTTTTTGTCCCAATGCACTTTTTTTAGAAACCTATAATATTTTTACACCATCCTAGAGAATAGAAGGTATTCAATCTATATTCCATCTCTCTCGATTAGGCATAACGACTTGATTGAATAATTTTGTGTAGTATATATTATAAAAATGAATAACTTTGTGTTTTCCGAAAATAAAAGTAATAATTGAATGTGTTTTTCAGACTACATATAGTACTAACATCCTAAGATTCAGCTATGCTCTCCAGGAGCTGTTAATTATTCCTTCTCTTTTCCTGGTAGGGATTAACTTATCTATTAATGTAAGATCAATACGTATGATTGATGTATTGTTTTAGACAGCCATAATAGATACATCTTGAGAAAAATATTCAGTAATCAAACAAAAGATATTTGCTCTTCAATAAATCATGAAGACAAGTCAAAGTTATTTTAATAAATATCATTTTTATATTATCATTCACATGATAAATGGTGACCCTCAAAATAGTAATAATTTGTAATATATTCTGAATTCTTCATTTTGTTGCTTACTGAAGTTACCAAACAGACCAAAATAGGGACATTGGAAAAGCATGAATTGTATTTCCCAAGTGATCTTAAATTGACCAACTTAGTACTTGTGCTTAATATTTAAGAAGAAATTTTAGTTTTAGCTTACTCAATAAAAATTGTTAGTGACTTGTGTGTGTCTCCCTACTAGAAGTTACCTTCTTGAGAGAAGGGACTATATGACCTAATCAACTCTGTATCTCTGATGTATAACAGGCTATCACAAAATGCTTATGGACTAGAAATTAATTGTTAACACAGATTTGCTTAATTTATTGGCGTACCCTTCTGAAGCATGCACTTTTATTAAGCTTACACAAATTAGACGCTAAGTGTAGAATGGCAAGTTTTAAGACTGTCCTTGAACATTGGCTTCTCACAACTTAAATCTACTTTGGTGCAATGAAATATGGCCCTATAGGGCTTTCTAGTTCCAGTGCACACAAACTCATCCACAGGCTGCCCTTTAGCTACTAATTGCTGTGCATTATTCACATTCATTTATGTGAATTTTTGGCTTACTCTCAACAATTAAAACACACACACACACACACACACACACACACACAAACATAGAGTAAAGCATGCAGTATATTTTTCCAAGATTAAATCTTCAAAGCCAGGCTTCCCTGGTAGTGCAGTGGTTAAGAATCCGCCTGCCAATGCAGGGGACATGGATTCAAGCCCTGGTCCTGGAAGATCCCACATGCCACGGAGCAACTAAGCCCGTGAGCCACAAGTACTGAGCCTGCATGCCTAGAGCCCGTGCTCTGCAGCAAGAGAAGCCACCGCAGTGAGAAGCCCGCGCACCGCG
This sequence comes from Aethalodelphis obliquidens, assembly GCF_003676395.1. Lineage (NCBI taxonomy): Eukaryota > Metazoa > Chordata > Mammalia > Artiodactyla > Delphinidae > Aethalodelphis > Aethalodelphis obliquidens. The sequence goes on from NW_020837963.1 coordinate 18,480,005, forward strand.
ACGAAGAGTAGCCCCCGGTCACTGCAACTAGAGAAAGCCCACGCACAGCAGTGAAGACCCAATGCAGCCAAAAATAATAAATAAATTAAATAAATAAATTTTAAAAACACAATGTAAAATTGAAGCCAAGAGATTTATTTTTTAAAAAACTCTTCAAAGCCTTGTATGAGATATATCTATAGGCTATTGTATTGGTATATGTATCCTGACTGATCTCAAACATAATTTCTATTTTACAGGTGAAAATGTTATGCAACTTGATTGCTTATTTAAGTAGATTTAATAAAGATATATTGTGTCCCTAATAGTCACAGAAATTTGGGTCACCTGCTAGTAATTGTACAATTAGGTTAAAACAATTTTTTTCTCTCTTAATAAGTTTGGGACTTTATTTTTATTAATAGTTACAATGTGCTTCTTAAATTGTAGTATTATAAGACAAGCTCTTGTCATGTAATTAATTTTTTGTAATCTAGTGGTAAATTTACTAAGTGTCTTGACACTTACCCTTCATAGAACTAAAAGATTATTCTACATTAGTTTTCTTAATATGCTGAAACAGGGTATTTACTTCCAAATATGAGATATTGCCATGAAAATTACCGAGATTAAACTGAACAGATCATATGAGTACATTTTAAAATATGGTTTCCCACTGAAAGGTTTAAAGAAGATTTTATTTTTAATAAAGTATAGTTTAAATTAAAATTTTAAATTAATACGTTTACAAACATAAAATTGTAATGAAGTCTCTATGCTTATAGTGCTTATGCAACTTTAAAACCAGTCCACAGGTACATTAAGTATAAGCAAAATAAAAATACCAAACCAATCAAAATAAGGTTTGCAGTATTAATGTGATCTGATAGATGTATTTTGGGGTGGGGCTATAATTCAGTTACCATGTACAATACAAGGTGATTCTGCCAGCAGTGACCAAGGTGAGATAATGATTCATCTAAATCTGGACATCCATCCTATTTGTATGCCACCATTTTGCCATTGCCTTTCTCCATTGCTACCTATATGTAATATACTGTGAGATCACTTAGCCATCACTTGATCCAAAGACCTGTCAATATTAAATTTGCTTCTATTCTTGTATCCTAGATAATCCATGAGATAATGAGAACAATTTTATTGATGTGATATTAAACCAAGTTGAAAATTCCATCACTGAAATCCTATGGTGGTTCTCAGAAATAGGACATCCAACCAAGTGATAAAAGTTTTATTTATGTAATGAGAATATCATCACTCTTTCCACTGTGGACCCTTCATGTCTGGCCCTAACAGGAAACTACCACATCGCTCTCATTTCTCCTCCCATTCATCCTTAAAGAAGGCTTAGTTATTTATTGGTCTGTTCATCTGTTGGTTTATTTATATAGTATGTATCTATTTATTTATTTGTATTAATCATTGAGAGAAATTCTTCAATCTTTCTTTAGGTTCCTAGAGTAATTGCAATCATGAATCATTTTTGAGAAACCAACGACCCAAAGAGCTGCAGGTAATGCTCCCCCCATCCTTGATCCCTACGGGTAGACATACAGATTCTGAGTCAATAAACACCCTGAAATGGGAAAAGAGAAAGGTTCATCTCTCAGAAGAAAAAAATTGGTTATTCTCTCAAACACAGTATGAAATCTTGCAAAGAAATACTCTATGTACCTTAGCTAGAGAAAAAGAAGTTAAATACTTAAGAACTCTGAAATTTCTTGCATTGACATGCTTTTAGGTATCTAATATCTACCTACAGGATATATGCCTTCTCAAGACTTTTCATTGTTTTTAGTGTAGATATTTAAAGTTTAGCATGCGTACAAAAAAAGTGCAAAAATCATGGGTACATCTCAATTATTTTTACAGAGTGAGCACATTCATGTACCTAGTATTCAGATCAAATCACAAAAAATACAAGTGCCCAGGAACTCTCCCCCCACTACACTAACCAAAGATGCCTCCTACTAATTAAACCACAGAGGTTAAAGACTATTCATTCCCTTCTGACAGCATAAATTAGTTTTGCCTGCTTTCATACTTGATATAAATGAATCATACAGTATTCATTCTGTGTCTGCTTTCTTTTACTCTAAAGTGTACCTGTGAAATTTATTATCTTGGCGTACAGTTTATTCTCATTATTGTCTGGTATCTGATTATTTATTTGGTTTATTTGTTTATTTATTGCCTTATCACACTAGGGTATCTAAGTAATGATGTTTTTCTTGTTATTAGTAATGTGTGTTTTCTTTCTTCTTTTAGTGATTAGTCTTGCTAGGGGGTTATCAATTTTATTAATATTTTCAAACAATCAAGTTTGGCCTAGGTCGATGTTCTCTGTTGTGTTTGTGTTTTCTATTTCACTAATATCTGTTCTTCTTTTTATTTATTCCTCTTTTCTAATTTCTGTTAACTTGATATGCCTTTTTAAAATCCAGCTTCTTGAGATAAAGATTCAATCATGAATCATTATAAAAGCCTCAAAATTTATCAGGCATTTTCAGGTCTTCATATATACAGATATGTGTTTATATGTATTACATGCTTTATATTTCTCTCTAAACAATTTAGAATTTCATGAACTTTGATATGTCATAACCACACTATAATTCTGATTTCTGTGGTGATTTCTTCTTTTATCCATGAGTTATTCAGTAGTATGCAGTGTACTTTCCAAATAATTGGGAATTTCCTAGATATCTTTTATTATGGATGTAGGAAAAGTACTCTGAACTATATCAATGTTTTCAGATTTATTGAGACTTCCTCTATAGCTTAGCAAATAAATGGTCAAATTTTTTAATGTTACAGGCGCACTTAAAAGAAAATATATTCTGGCTTTGTTGTGTGCAGTGTTCTATATATGTCAATTAGTTCATTGTGTTAATTGTGCTGTTTATTGCTGTGTTCTTCTTGTGTGTGTTTGTATGTGTGTGGCTGCTATTTCTCTCAGCTCTTTGAGGGGAATGTTGAAATCCCACTATATTTATGGATTTGTCTTTCATTCAGTTCTCAATTTTGCTTTATGTATTTTTAAGATAAATTATGAGGAAACAGAGTAATATTTCTTCATTAGCACCTAAGTTGGCTGATAAAAATACAACAATAACAGCTTTCTTTTGGTTAGTGTTTTCATGACAGATCTTATTTCATGCTTTTTGTTTTTAACTTTACTGTGCTTCTTGTGAGCCATATATAGATTTTGTTTTTGCTGTTGTTTAATTCAGTTTGACAATGCTAGTCTTAGGATTATTTTTAGCCTAGTTATATTTAAAGTAATTCCTGATATATTCAGGTTTATATTACTATTATTTATTTTCTCTTTGACCCTCTAGTTCATGTTTACTTCTCTCCTTTCCTATTCCTTTCATATTAGACATTTTATAGTCTATATTTTCTCTCTAGTATTAATTACACATTATTTTACGAGTTCTTAGTGTTTTTCATGCAGATTAATATATACTTTATGAATACTTGATTAACTACCCTTGAACAATAATATCGCTTTTATAATTTTCCCAGTAAAGTAAGAACTGTCGAACATTTAACTCCATTTGCTCCCTTTCCTCTATTCATGCTGTTTCAGCCACTTTTGCTCTACATATATTTGGGTCTTCATAGAAGAGCATTATTGTTTTAAACACACAATATTCACTTTCTTGTAATTCACGTATGCTGGCTAGAAATTCTCTTTGAATTTCTCTGTAAACTTTTTATTTTACTTTTATTTTTGAAGTATATGTTCGTTGAGTACAGTTGACCCTTGAACAACATGAGTTTGAATGGTATGGGTTCACTTATACCTGGATTTTTTTCAAGAAATACATGCTACAGTACTACATGAACCACAGTCAGTTGAATCCATAGATGTGGAACCACAGGTGTGGAGATCTGACTGTAAAATTATGTGTGGATTTTGTGTGTGTAGGGGGTCGGGACGCCTAACCCCCGCATTGTTCAAGAGTGAACTGTATATAAATTTAGGTTAGAGATTATTTTCTTCAGCACTTTAAAAATGATAATGTATTGACTTCTGGCTTCTAGGTTTTGTTTTTATTATTATTTTTTGATACTGTGTTGCTTCTCGTAACTAATTTGAGCCCCCTCTCTGGATGACGATTTTAACTCCTTTCCTTTGTTTTTAAGCAGTTTTACTAAGACAGTCCCAAATGTGACTTTCTTTGTGCTGTTTTGGGCTCAATCAGCTTCTTGATCTATAGGTTGATATTTGTTCTGTCTGTTGCTACTTCACAAACCACTCTAAAATGTAGTGGCTTAAATTAATGACCACATTAGCTCATGTCTGTGTGGGTTGATTGATTACAGCTGGGGATTTCTTTTGTGAGTCTTGCCCGGATTTTCTTATTATGTCATTATCTTCAGATGGTGGCTGGGTGTGGAGTCATTTGGATGCTAGAATACTCCAGTCCAGTTGGACTGTCCAAAATGATTTCTTCCCTCATATATGAGGTGACTTGGCGCTTCTCTGTAAAACCATCATTTGCCTATGGTGTCCTGGCCTTCAGGGCCTCTTGCCAGCAGGGTAGCTGGAATTCCTATGTGGTGGGTCAGGGATCCTAAGAACTCAAAAGAAGAAGACACCATTTTAAGGCTCAAGCCTGATGCTGGCACAGTGACCCTATTGTCACATTCTCTTGCTTAAGGAAAGGCATAGTTCTGGTCCATAGTTAATAAAGGAGGGCAACACAGGGCATGAATATAATGATGTATAGTTCTTTTGGAGACCAACTCTGGAGACCCTTTTCACAATATCTTTCTTATTTTTTGGAATTTCTCTGCCATTATCTCTTTAAATATCATTTTCTTCCCCTTTCTATTGCAAATTTCCACCTGGAACAGACATTGTAGGTATGCTACAATTTCCTCTGTGTCTGACATTTCTCTTTTCTGTATTTTCCATCCTCTTTACTTTCTTTTCTTCAGTGTGTTTATCTTCTAATGACATGTATTCAGACCACTAATCCTGTGTTCTGCTGTGTCTAATCCGTTGCTAAATCCGTCTTTCTTAATTTTAAAACTTTTATTTTTTCAGTTCTAGATTTTCATTATATTCCTTTTATGTATTTCCATATTCTGGTACAATCCATCACAACTTTACCTTCTCAACCTTTTCATTTGTTTTAACAGTTTGATCATAGTTCTTTTAATGTTTTCTTCTGCTAACTAAATATCTGTAGTACTATCTCTGGCTCTGTTTCAATCATCTCTTTTGTTCCCTTGGTTTTGGGTTTTATGGACTGCTGGCTTGCAGTTTGGGCAATGTATAGTTTTACCTCTGGTTTGCCCTCCCATTGGCCCCAGTCCTCTCGGTGTTTTCAGGTGAGCACTTGGCGTTGTCTCCAAGACGGTTTACTGGATGTTGAACCAAGCAAGTCATTATCTCCTCAACAAGGCTAGACTTGCTCTGTTCTGCTTTACAGAGGCTTTCTGTTGAGCCTTTTTAGCCTCCTCATCCTCCATGCAACTTTAGAGAGGGAATCTATATATTTAGGAGCCATGATGTTTCCATTGTCTCTTCCCAGTCCCCTGGGACCACCAAAAGCTCTGTTAATTTTTCTCCTCTCAGCAGCAGACCACTCTGGGGGCACAGCTAACATTTTCAGCCTATCAGCAAACCCCCTCAGGGAAAACACTTCTGTGAAAGCTCAGTTTTTAGAAGGTCTTTTCTCTCTGGAATATTGCCATCTCTAATTATCCTGGTTTCAGTACTTCTCTGATACCTTGGACATGATCTTTCTATTTTATCCAAATTTTCTAGTTGTTTATGGTGGAAGCATTGCTCTGCTCCATTTAACTCTTCTTTACCAAAATATTTAGGTGTCACATGCTCTTGACTGCCCGCCTGCCCCATTCCTCAAGGGTCTGTGTAATTCCCTCTACTCTTGGACAAGCTTATTACACAGAGTAAGAGTGTTTGATAGGCTCAGTCTCCCACCAGACTGTATGCTTTTAGAATAAACACTATATTATTCATCTGTGTTTTCTTGGTATGTAGCACTTGGTATCTGAGAAATGAATGAGAGTATTTTCTTTCTTTAATATACTGCTGAGTCAAATGGATTTTGGGTAACATATTTGAGGTTATAAGCTAAATATCTTAGAGGCCAAAATTCCCATAATTATATATGACATCCCCATGTTGATGATCTTGGGATAAGTTCATTCTAGACAAATCAGATAATAATACAATCATCAACACATGTTGCTCACTGTTACTTCAGTTGTCTTTTAGCAGCAACTTTTAACCATAACCTCCTCAAAATTGAAGAAGCAATTTTTTCCTCTGGATTCCACAATAAGTCAAGTGTTGTCACTTGACATCTCATCACTGATAACTCTTAACAAAAACATGGCACCTGAGTGGTAGGGGAGAAAATATCCTAAAGAACAAGGTAGACTATGAATTAAAGATTATTTGTTTGGTTCATTTTATATATATGGTTTAATGATTTACCAAAGGAACAAATAATACATTTTGTTTAAGTAAAATGTTGTTTTTGACATATGTATTATTTTAATTTTTAACTATTTTTCCATTCCACAATATAGAAACTTTACAATGGAAAAGAAACATAATAGTTATATAAGTACAAGTAAAACCACATGAAAATCACAAAGTTGAAAAACTACATGAATTATTAATCCTGACCCTTGTAGAAAATTAATAGTTTAAAAATAATTTTTGAACGTAACTGTGAATGAATATGATAAAATGATGATACGTATTATTCAGTGTAGTTTTAGAATGAACTTCTGGGGGCTCTTCAAAAACAGAAATACCATGCATTTTCAGTTGTTCAAATAAATATTCAAAATTTCATTCATAGTTGAAAACAACAGGCAAAATTACATGAATATCAAAGAGTTTTTCTATTCTTGGGATCATGATAAAATGCTTCTACCTGGATGAAGTAAAACAGAGATGAATTTTGCTGCTCATGGAAGATAGGGCTCGTCTAGCTATGGCCATGTTTTCTGAGGCCCCTCTGTGTGGTTAATTTACACTTATGAATGTAATATTACACTAAACATAATGTATATTGTGATTTTACAGATTATTATTTTCATTCTAAGGGACACTTTAAAATATTGATTTAATTTTTTATTATAGTGGCTTTTAGATTATCTAGATTCTCTGTTGACTATTTTATTTTGCATAGCACTACTGGGCTAATATTAGATACATATTTCATATAGCATCCCATACTTTTAATGTTAAAACACTGTAGAAAGAAAAAACTCCCACTGCTTTTTCATCTTTACTTCCTTCTTGAGTAATTTCAAAGTGATTAATATGTAAACATATATGGAATTTATCTTATGTATTTTGATTCATCTGTTCATAACTGTTATGACAATACATTCAAAGAAACGGTGTGACAGAGAACGTATTTGAGGAAAATAACACAAGAAAATAAAGCAAAGGGTATTTGTGACAAATATGACAGCTCTAACTTTCAAAGGAAAATGAAAGTAGGGGATCTGTCCTTGAAACTGGCATTATGACCTTTTATTTTATAACCATTTACTCCATGTTAAATGAGAATATGGCATATTTCCTCTCAGGTTAAGGGAAAATAACAGCGTTAGACATTATCTTTGACCCTCCAACTACAGAGGGGCTATGAATAATGATGAAGCAAGGAGTAGAGAGCATTTTAAAATAGCCTATGTCTCAAAAGGTGCATTCAACTATCAGTGCCAAGAATAACTTCCTGTAAGTGAAATATTTAGCATAGGTCGTTTTCAAAAATGGATACTTGAAAAAAAACTATAATATAAAATCGTAGGGCTAAAAGGGATGTTGTAACTTGTTAGACCAAGTACCAATTTTTCAGAAAAGAAATTGAGGCCTGGAGATATTAAGTGATTTTTCCCAGCCATTTTAATACAGAGCGTGATGTGATACACTAGCCTCTGTCTCCCTGTCTCACCACCGAATTGAGGTGACATGTAACTGCATTATGTTATGCACTTTCATTTCTAATAACACCTAGAAATAGATTAAGTGCCATATTATCATTCTGTCTAAAGTATGTGTGAGATGGTAAGGATGAAAAATCTATTTATTAACATATGGCCTAGAAAATTAAATAAAATAAATAGCAAATCTCTTTTTATTGCCACCCTCTAGATTTAATATCCTAATTTTCTGTTTTACTTACAGTTACCTTTATTCCTTTTAAGTTGTCTACACTTACAGAATAAGGAAAGGTAAACATAAATAAAAAGTGCATAACTCCAGCAATAATAACCATTTGTCTAAGAAGAAAGCACCTAGAGACTCTTAGATAGATGTCAACATTATAGAAGAGATATTACTCAGCTGAAAGAGTGTGCACATCAGGAGAGGTAAATGAATACTTTACGTTCTTAATATAAGGATCATTTTTATTTGCTGGATCATGAGTTACCTTTAGGAGATTAACTGTGTCTGGTCACTGTCATCCATGCCAGCCATGTCTTGTGTTACTCAGTTTGACCCTTGAAGCAACACCAGCAGCATCACCTGGGAGCTTGTTAGTGCAGAATCCCAGGTCCCAGCCCAGACCTACTAAATCACAATCTGCATTTTAACCATTTCCCAGGTTATTTGTGTGCACATTCAAGGGTGGTGATAAGTCCTGACCCAGACCCCATCAACCTTCCCCACCTGCTTGCTGACTTACTATCCATTTCTAGTTTCTCCAGCACAGAGACACCTGAGCCTGTTTACTGAAAGAGAACTTAATAGCTATCTATCTAAACCTTTAGTTGTACCTGTGAGGGGCCGAGACTGGTGTGATCTTGGCCAAGGTCAGATCACATGCTGACCTATCTGGGACTAGAGACAACGAACTTGATCCAGGAAATAGATTCCTGTGTGTAAGCAGGTGATATTGTTCTTCCAGTCAATGTATCATTCCCTACAGATGGCTCTAAATAATCAAACGGGGCTCTTGCTGACCTAGCTAGATACAGACATGCAAGGCCATTGTGAGAATGCCAGCACCACATTGACCTATGGCATCTGTGACTTTAAACTGGACTGCTCTGAGTAGTATACAAAACAATAAAAATGAAAAATAAACACTGTGACAAAAAATCATTTTCACAAATAAGTTCAATGGCAACTACTGATATCTTAAATCTCACCTTTAACATTTCATTAATGTGAAAATTCAGCAAGAGCTTGGCCTGTTGTATTATGCTCTCTTCTATAACTCTAAATCAAAAGTTTTATTATTCATAGGTGAAAATTTTGCTTTTGAAGTCAGACTTCTATGTATACGTGGGCTGGACTTTGTATATATTGTTCATAGTATTTACTAACTTGCTCACTGATACTGTATAATATAGATAATAAAGACATTGAGACAAAGAAAAACACAGATGATTTTCATTGTTCATATTAGGTATACACATTGAGAATATGCTTAGCTTTTTAACATCAAAATATATTTTTTCAAAATGAATGCCTATCAATGGAGAGAATTTCCAAGAAAACAAAAGATTCTGATTCATCTTACTGATAATATTGTCAGGTAACTTAAATGCTAATAGACGGTAATGGTTATAGGAAAAGTGAGTCCTCTAAAATATTAACTCTTAAAAATGCAGATGGTAAATCTACTGAGTCTTTGATAATATTGACTATTTACACAAAACAAATTCATATAATTTTACCTCAATTACACACAATTCTAGACAATAAAAGACAACCTTATACCACTAATAAAATCAACATTGATAACAGTAAGTATTATGACACATGAAACTCACATGCAAGTTAAGTTATAGAGAAGAAGTGGCGGCCATGATCAGTGTAAGACTCACAGAACCACTTAATACATCTTTCCAAAGGAGACGAGCCTGTCCTATGAAATAAATCTACCCTGTCCCTCTTCTTGAATGATCTTAAAAGAAAATTTTATATTGGAAAAGCATCCAAAGCCACTATATGGACCTTATTTGGTCAGAGAAAAGGAATAGAAATACATAGACATATTTTTAATTTTCTAGATTATGTTTATTAAATATTTAGCACTGATCAGTTTCTTTGTGTATATATTCATACAGAGAAACATAAGTAGAATAAAAGTATATTTTTCATTTCCATTTTGCCATATTTACTATATTTGATTTCATTCTTAAAGATTTTCAAATTCTAATTTTAAACACAATTATTCATTTTGTTTCAGTCCTCTAGGGCTATGTAATATTGTTTCTTCTAAAATGACCTTGATACATAACTTCAATAAATTGATAAATACTTTTGTTAAATAAAAAATATCAACTAATTGTAGTATTTAAAATGATCATCTAAATTATCTAAGTATATCATTTTAGAAAGTATAATACTTTGCCTTATAAATTTAAATTCCACACAAGGTGGCTAATTGACCCATAATTGGTCAATTATAGGTATAATTATATGCAGTTGCTGTCTCTTGCATTCACATATAATTACAGATGACAAATATGTATACACTGAAGAAGTAACCATTTTGAAAAATAAAGCCCTTAGTTGATGCCTTCCAAGGGCATGTGGATGTATGAAATTCTAACTGGCAAGCACAAAATGTTTTACACCTGTTGAAGAAATTTTAATCACCTGGAAAAATACTTTCTATATAATAACACAGAATAAGAAACAATTGCTATCAAAATTTGTATCTTTCTAAACATCTTGCTCTATGAAAACCAATTTCACTGAAGAGTGGTTCTCACCTTTAACACAGAGCCAGTTTCTTGTTGGATTGGTGTCCTACCTAGTTGAACTCCTGACTGCTTTGCTATAATGGAGTGTTAACAGGGACAGCTGCCATAGTGAAAAGAGCTGTCGCCACTAGTGGCCCAGGTGTGATCTAGAGCAGTCACAGAGCAAATCTAAAACGAACAGCTTACAGAGGAAAGAAGAGGGAAATATGCTATTCACACTTCTCAAACCTTATAGATAATGGCCTTTAGGACATCAGAGAGACTTTTTAGAATTAGCATTTTTTTTGACATAACATAAATCAACCAAAGTAGCAGTAACCTTTGTTATCATGCGGCTTACTGAAATATAAAGCACCTCAAAACCACACTGATTAGCAGACAAATACCTTCTGTTTCCACACATGCTAAGAACTTATTGATTCGGTTTCACCTGCCAGTGGTCATTAAGGCCTGAAAAAAATAATAAACACCATAAATCATTATCATGCTGAAACATTGATTAAGTACCTTCATATACATGAAGGCGTTTGGTGAAAGCACACAAGGCAAATCATGTAAAAATAAGGACAGTTGGAGGATGTGATGATGAAAGAGAATGTGTTTGCAGATGTGCATTAAAGCAGAAAGCACTGCTCTAAAGGCTCTGTGTGGAATCATTCGCGTCTAATGGAAGAAGAGCAAGCACACCCAGTGTCTCAATACGTGCCAGTGTTTGGCAGGGGATTTATCCAGGCATATCATTAAACATGGTGTCATCAGAACTAGATCTGTCTTCAGTATTCTGTGCATCACCACAGAAAATATTAGAAATATATTTGTGTTGTGTTTTGGTCTTTTTTAGTTTTTTATTGTTCTAATTTTCATAAATTGGCTAGAAAATTTAAAAATCTGAATGAGACGCAATTTTTTTGTTTTGTTTTGATATTGATTGGGCTCTCAATCCTTAAGAAGACATGGGTTTGTCCAGAATGTCCTGGCTTCCTCCTAATCACAGGCAAGCAGAGGGTCCTATGAAAATGACAGGAATTGATCAGTTAGAATGAACAAAGGAATTCATTTTTAAGGAGGTTAACATAACTTTCAAAACCATGAAAAATTGCTAAATGCCTTACTTGTGCTATCCCTTACATGATTTTCCCTTGACAACCTGACACTAAAGAAGAACTACATGATTTCAAAGAAACTGCAGCTCAGCCCTAATCTTCAAAGGAGCCAGAGAGCCCTCATAAGGGCAGGAGCTTTTTCTTTCCACTCTGCACCCTCACTGGCAAGTGCAAGACCACACACCTCTGAGCTGATTGAAGAAAAGCAAAGCTAACTATTTGCTCCAAGAATCAGACTCTGGCTTTAGGCTACAGCTCAGAACAGAAGTGATCTCTGCTGAACAGAAAGTTAAACAGATGCAATCCTCAGTGACAATCAACTGATGCAGGAGAAAAAAATTCTAAGGGCAAGTCGACATTCAAGCAACGGCACAGACACTGAACCCATAAACTTAAATGAAGCATTAACAGGTTATACAGTTCCAATCTGAGTTTGGGGATGAGTGAAACTTTTTGTAATCTTGACTCAAGAAAATATGCAGACCAAACTGAAAATGGAAATCAAATCCTTGCAAACCAGTTTCACCTTCATCAGATATGATTAAGAATTTGACCTTCAATGCTAAACAGTTGTCTATATCATGGGAAGAACGTATCAGTATCAATGTTCTTATATGTTTCAAAAATGAATGCCCTGACTCATGATTAAAGCAACTTGTGGGTAGAATCATACTCTTCAGGCTTCTAAAACTTATTATTACTTCAAAAAATTATTGGCAAAACTTCCTTAGCTTATGTATTAATTTATTCAAACATTTATTGAATGTCTACTCTATGCCAGGTACTGAATTAGGCACTTGGTGCATAAAGCTGATAAGGACCTGTCTTTGTAGTAAAGACGCTTATGGTCATAAAGAAGAACTTAAAATAAGCCAACATTGGCCGACAATAATGGAGGTGATGATGAGCAATTTTACTTATAAGTTTTACTTATCCACCAGAAGATTTTAATGACTGGTAGATCTAGGTACCGTGCCCATACCAAAATTAAAGATGGTTTTTAAACTCTCCTATTTAACATGCCATAAATATTTTAAACAACAACACAAATGAAAATAGCCTAACATTCCACGGTCCGCAATTTTTCTAGTGGCAGGGATTAATTATGTGCAAGTGGCTACATTGCTTTTTGGGTTTTTTCCCAAAATATAAACTCTTTTGTTCTTAGGAGACCTCGCCTTGAGATTCCTGCACTGACTAGGGAGTATCAATGTAGAGCTGGAAAACAGAGAGGGATATTTCACTTGGGTGGGAAGCAATGAAGAAGAAAAAGTTTCTTCCTATAAATTTGTTTGTGGGACCCAAAGACTTTGTCTTGGAGGAATCCAGACCAAGAAATGAAGTTGTTGCCTTTCTCTTGACGAGGACAGAAACTAAGGTCGACATTAAGAAAGCAATCAAAGTTAAGGGGAAAAGAACTTGGTTTACAAAAGTAATTGTATCAGCCTGATTTATGTATGTGAGTAAGCTTAACTAATACAAGTTGAGATACGGAAAGTACCCAGAGGTCTAGAATAGACTGAGAATAACCACAAAAGGAAAAAAATTTTACCATAAAAATAGGGTGGCACAAAATACACTTAATTGGAATTATGTTTCAGAGAACCCAGAAATTCAAGTAGAATAAGCTTTCTTTTGGTCTTCTCTGCCTTTTTCCAAATACTATACTAGTTTTCATAGAAATTCCTTTTCTAAACATGTTACCTCCGTGGAGTAGGATGTGTTCAGGCCGGTGTTCTCTCTGGATGCGTGTGATAGCAACATCCATTTTATCAGCTTCGAAATGGAAAACTAGAGCATTCAGCAGAGCCTGGGAAGAAGAGAGATTTTGAACTAGTTTGGAATATTTGTATTCTTCTTCATATCAAGGAATGCTGCTCCAGGGTCTCATTTATGCTTTTATAACCTCAGTTCCTTACAAACCACCTCAGTTTGATTATACAGCAACCGCTGTACTGAAAGATCTCTAATGGCATTCAAATTGATCACTGGACACTTTTCAGTGTTATTTTAGTCGAACTCTCAGCATCATTTGACCCCTCTAACCACTTCTCCCTTTTTGAAATTCTTCTCACTCTGCTTGGATAACACTATATTCTTCTTGTTTTCATTACTTTCATCAGATCTTTCTTTTTAAATGTCAGTGTCCCTAAGCATCCACTGTGACCTCTTCCCTCTCATTATGTGCACTCATTTGGCTAATTTTTGTAGCCTGACCAATTCATATTTGTCCTTCGAGGGCCATTCAGTCCAAGCATCACCAATTTTGGAAACCTTCCCTCCTGTTATGCTCCAGCTTGAAGCTGAGTAACTCATACTCATTATTCCACTGTAAGATTCCATGTCGTTATGTACAAATCTCTTATGACACCACAGTGAATTATAATTTTGCACTATATTGTTTTTCATTTTCTTTTTTTATCCACCAGATTTTAAGATTCTTGAGATAAGAGTCTTTATCTTATGTCATCATATCCCACCTTATCCCCAGTTTTGTCAGAATCACTGAATAAAGTAGGTGATGTTTGTTAAATGAATGAATCAAGTAAAAATGAACAAACTAATATCTCTTATTGCCGAAACAGTTAGTGTGTGACTTCCCTCAAAAATTATGGGAATTTAAGAAATGTTAGCATTTTCCATAAGTTTTGAGTACAGAGCAGCCTGGTAAAACATTTTACATCAGTATATTCTGCTCTGATGCACACAATTAAACATATATATTTTCCTATGAGTGTGATTTTATGTAAATGTATATAAAATGTTTTTGACTTTACTGCTCATTGCATTTTATCTGAAAATCCATGCTTCATGCAGACAAGGAATAACTTACATGCAAATATTTTACAGTTTCTACACAAAACAATATTGATAAAGAACTAAGAAGTGCATTGAATATATCTTGATTATGTATATTGTGCTGAAGCAAGAGACCAAACAGACTAAAAACAAACCAAGTAAAATATAGGCCACCTGTTTCTCAAATTAAAATGGGGGAGGGCTACAAAAATAAGAGATTTCATTGGAAATATTTTTCATGTAACTATTGCATATTTCCTATTTCTTAAATCACATTAAAAAAAAACAAATTTGTTGATACCTGTGCAAGAAGAGAGCAGCGTTGGTAATAGAAAACTATAGGCAATTAAGCCAGACATGTTAGGGGGTGGAGCGACCATGAGTGTCCAAAATTTTCACTGCAAGTATCTTTGTTACAAGAATTTTCGCCACATAACTGCATAATTGGCCATAAGACAATTTTGTCATGAATAGGAAAATAACTGGTTGACAGGTTTGGGTTTGAAAGTTTGGTTTCAACTGGTTGAAATGCGTTAACATTTTTTCCAGCTAGCAACATTACTGACTTCATGGAGCTGACAGTGATTATGATCTGCCCCAGGAGTTGGTTTCTTATTTTGAAACACACTATATCGGAGGAGAAAGCGGCTGAGGGCCTTGAGCAGAGTTGAACCCACAGTTTCCACAGAACTTTGGAACATCTGTCAAGGAACATGTGACAATATGCGAACAACAGACAGAAGTGTAGAGGCTTTCCCACCTCAGTACGAAGCTCAGTTACAAACAGGCATTCCAGTGTTTGGAAACTGATACCTTTCCTAATGGAGGAAGAAATTTTAGCAACAAAAATGTGAGATGCCCAATGAGGAGACACACCAACAAGCAAACAAAAATAAGTATATAATACTACGAAGGAGAGACTTGGAAGACAAGGACTTAAGTACAACCCACAAAATAAAATCAGTTATTTGCCCAGTATTGCCACGAATCTACACATGTTTTAAATGTATTTAAGTATTTTGTATTTCACCATGAAGCCTTTAATTATTACACACTTCTCATATTTCATTATGTTCTTTTTAATGCCCCTCTTTTATTTTTCATTATTTTATCTTTTATGGCAAAATTGCCTTATGGCCAATTAGTTATATGGCAAAAATGTATGTGACAAAAGTTCTTTCTTTCAGCAAAGATGTCTACGAAAAAGAAGCTTATGGTGAAAATACCTAGAACTGGAGCTCCAGGATCCTGAGTCAAATGTAGGGTGGCATCTGGGTAGCAAGTAATGCAGAGGGCGTGATAACCTCATGTCTAAAGAGAAAGGTGTCTAGAGCCTAAGGACATCAACAATGCATGTAATTGAAATTGACAAAACAGGGTATTATTCCTAGGTGAAGTTCACAAATACTCAGCTCACAAGAATCATTTTTACAGCTACATTGAAATTTCCACGGGTGACACTGGTTTAATGCAAGATGTCAAAGGTATGAACAGAAGGGAGGTTAATTTATTACTTATTTTAGAGTCAGTGGCAGAGGAAACATGATTCTGCTTTCAGTTTCCTTGTAAATATATTTAGACCATTGGATAAAAGTCTTACATACATTTTTCTCAAAAAGATGTTACTTGGGACTAAAGCCCAAATTCAAGTGTAATAAACAGTCAAAAAATGGTCCTTGGGCTTCCCTGGTGGCGCAGTGGTTGAGAGTCCGCCTGCCGATGCAGGGGACATGGGTTCCTGCCCCTGGTCCGGGAGGATCCCACATGCCACGGAGCGGCTGGGCCCGTGAGCCATGGCCGCTGAGCCTGCGTGTCCGGAGCCTGTGCTCCGCAACGGGAGAGGCCAAAACGGGGAGAGGCCCGCGAACCAAAAAAAAAAAAAAAAAAAAAAAAAAAAGGTGTCCTTGGTTGTGTACAGATACATATAAATAGAAAGGAACATATAAATAGAAAGAGGACACAAGCAGAGGTAAGGAAACTAAAATAAATCATCCAGTGTATTTCAGTATTTAAGGGCAAGAATAGTTCTGAAAATGCCCTAGATATTGGCCTGAGGAAAAAAAATTAGTATGGAGTAGACAGTGTGTGAGGACAGTACCAAAAGCATCCCCTCAAGAAATACTTTTGATACCTTTTTGTGCTGTAGGAGATATATTTACCCTTGTTTCCTAGAGTATGGACAGAACTGTGTGTGCAGGAGAAAGAAGGAAAGCTGGAAGACATTGTAGGTGAATCTCAGCGGGAGCCTCTTCATCTGCTTCAGAACACCGCCTCCTCTGGCGCCTGTGCTTCTCAGGAGGTGTCATTCCACTAAGTACAGTTTACTTCTAAGGAAACTGCTGCTGCTGCGAGCTGGCCTCTCCTTTGTCTTCCTGCACAAAACTTAGAAGAGCTCTTTACTAAATTCTACACTATACACACATTTAAAGTCATCATTCTTAAGGAAATAATCAGAAATTTAGAGGAAAGTAAAATTCAGAAAAGCAATTACAACTGCCTTTACATATGAGTGCTTTCAGAGCTCAGAGGTTCTGACGTATGGAAACATACAGGTTGACTTGCTTTGTCTTCTAGGCAGAGAAGGTGGTGAATGGGAGGGGGATGGCAGCTTCTGACATTTGTTACACAGGAATTGAGTGTTATGTAGCTCACTGTGGAGGTTTCCTAGGGCTAAAGAAGAGAAATTAATTCTGATTAGGTACAACTAGATAGTATTAGGCTTTAAATACTACCTACTCCACATGTATTCTCACAAAAACTTGTCCAGGAATGTTCATAGTGGCATTATTCATAATAACTAAAAAGGTGAAACAACCTGTATGTCCATCTACTGCTGAATGCATAAACCAAATGTTGGATACTGAATGAAATATTATTCAGCCATGTAAAGGAAGTACTGATGGATGCTAAAACAGAGCTGACCTTTGAATACATTCTGCTCAATGAAAGAAGCCAGACCCCAAAGGCTACATATTGTAATTCCATTATTTGAAATCTCCAGAATACAAAAATCCATAGAGACCAGATTAGCAGTTGCCTGGGGATGGGGGTGGGAGGAATTTGGAAGTGCAGGGTTTTTTTAGGGGGAGGCTATGGATATGTTCTGGAATTAGAGAATGGTGATGATTGCACAACATTGTAAATAGACTAAAAACCACTGGATTGTATACGTTAAAATGATTAAACTGCTAAATTTTAAGTCATGTGAATTTTATTTCCAAAAATATTGGTAAAATATTATCTAATCCAATATTCAATATAATGCTGTGAGGTAAGCATTTAAATGTAACTGTTTTAAAATGAGAAAGATAAAAAATTTGTTCTTGAACACTATACTAGGAAATAGAAGAACTGATTACAGTCTACTTTATCCGCTTTATACCACAATGTTTCATGAGATGAATCTTAAGTAACTTCCTAGTGAATTAGGTCAGAGTCAATAATACATAATAAAGGTACCTTTAAATATTTCCTTACCATATTGTCCATCAATATATTTCATAATCCATATTTATTTGAAATTGCCAGAATTCCTTCAAGTTGAATTCCATCATGTTTTCTATTACTGAGTTTCAAATTCCTACAGGGCAGGCATCCTGTACATCCCTTTTTAAATTACTCGAAGTTCATATTCAAGGAACACTACATATCTCTTATATAAAATAATGCTACTTTTTCTTGATATGTATTATTTTATTTTAAGGGTTTAATGATCCCCTTAAGTCATTTGCTTTTATAAGGTTTATATAACTGATATTATGTTAAAATATTTTGGTTTTATTTACAATTATCAAACATGTTATGGTATTTCAAACATCAGCATTTTAATTTCCAGAACTTTTTGTAAGTAAAAGTAAATCATGTTATCAAAAATTAGGCATGTGTTTCTCTTTTTAATGTAGTAAATACATTTTCGGCTAAATGCATAGATATTTTTTGCTTAGAGTCTATCACTTCCAGATTTGAAAGATTCACTTGACCTTGGAAATGTGTTCTTTCCCCTGTTTAGCTCTTTGTAGAATAGGATAACACTGAGTTCCCAGGAAGCAATGGTAATGTCAAAAATTACAGCCTCATAAAAACTTTAATTCTCACCATAAAAATAATATATAAAGTAGAGAACTATGAGGGTGCCTCACATATTGCAATGTCAGGTTTAGGAGCACTACTATAAAATTTATAACACCTATCTATTTGATAGTGGGTAAGAGTGCAAAAAGTGTTGCTTAGATATAACTGGGTTATAAACTAGTGAATGCTTTGGGGGAAAAGTTTGGGGCATGTTCTGGAGCTGATATTTAAAAAGCCTGTTTCCTTAAGATGCATCTCTAAAAATTAGGTTTCATCATCAAAACATAATGAGTCAAAATTATAAAATACCGCTTGCTATATTTTGGATATACGGTGGAGTGCACAGCTGTGATTAAATGAAGACACAAAAACAAAAGATAAAAAAATGAATTCACCAAATATGCTGCTGGAGTGACATAAACAGAAGTGGACTGAGCACAGAAGCATCTACAAGCAAGGCGCCACATGCCAGATTAGGCAGGGTGACCTCTGCTTGGCCAATGAGAAGTCTCAAATCCCAGATTTTTCAGTTGGATCCTAATGCACTAGGTTCCCTTTCTTACCATTTGAATCTGGGGTGAAATGAACATTGTGTTGATTTTCTGTCTTTGCACTGGTAGAACACAAGACCAGGTTTTGAAAGTGCATGACACCAAATAGGCGGGTAGGACTGTCCTGGATGAATTAACATTGACTTACTCCTCCACGTGGGTAGGATAACTGTTGGTGCATAATCCATTCAGCAAGAGCTCTTTTCTTTCTAGGGCTTTACATGAAGACAGATGTCTGTGTTGATTTTTTGCCGTTTTTAGACAAACTGTTTGGGTCAGGTTAACTATAAAATTTACAGTTTTGCTTTGGCAAGGTCGTCTGCTACTTGGGAGTTTTCTTTCCTACCCACATCATTTTGCTTTCTTTAATCCAATACTTCATTAAGAAAAAAGTTCTTTCCACTCTGCATATCCTTTCTTTTGTCTACTATTTTGAAAACTATTTTTCCCCAAATCATGTTTCTATCCATGTATCTACACCCCATCCTTCCAATTCCACCTCGGCAGCAGCTCAAGTACCTCCCTAATCTATTTCAGAGATGGGAGCGGTGGATGTCACTGGAGAAGCAATAAACAAAGTAACAAAAACTCAAAGCTAATTCCCCTTATTTAGGTTTTATTAGGGAAAGAACTGTGACCCAGTTTGGTCAAAGAAATACCTAGAAATGTTCTGACTATTTTGGGAAAGGTTTTCTTGATTCCTATGAGAGGGCCTCTTTATCTCTCCTTGTGTCCACAGACAAGAGGGTGTCCGTTCCTGGCTGCTTCTGTGGGTCATCCCACAACAAGCCTGGGAATTAGGTTAAGATGAAGCCAACCTTGGATGCACAGCAAAATGACCTAAGGAGTTTGGATCCCTGATGACTTCATTAAGCCAGTGGATCAGTGAAAGCTGATCTCCCATTTACAGCTGTATATCCTCTCATGTAAATTATTTAATTTTCATATTTTTAAAGCTGTTTTAAATATGATTCTCTGTTACTTGCTCCAAGAGCAAATTATCTGACTGCTTTTCTGCCATGTTATGTTGTCCCGGTACGTGGAATCCTAGTGTTCACCATCTCTAGTCTTCTCATGCTCCCATTGATTTAATATTTAATGTCACAAACAGTTTCTCAGTATATTATATTGCTGTGTTTAGTACAACACACTAAATGGATAGCCAATCTCAGTGAGTTACGGGCTTTGTCTTCCAGGATCTTGCGGTCTAGTGAAAGATGTTGCTGCAACTTCTGCATGACTTTATGGCACTATTGACTGACATACTCCTGAGTCTTCCCCAGGAGACCACAGAAACAGAGCCTATTTCACAACTGAAATGAAAAAGAAAATCTTACAGTAAAATAAGCAATGTATATTTATTGTAATTGTTATCGTCTTGAAAGAAACAAGATATATTATAGCATTTCCAGTCTATCAAACTCATGGAATTAGAGCCTCTTCCGGCAGAGCTGAGGATTCATATGAATGAGGCTTGCTTCACAGAGCTGAGCTTTGGAGAAGCCCTTCTCCCTGTGCACCTGGGTGTAGGTTTAGTATGCTGCTGAGTTCTTGTTTTGCACAGGAAGGCAGTCATGGAGCACATGCCATAGCAAACACCTGCTGTCTAGCCATATGAATATTTTTGAACACTGCAAAAATAGGCAAAGAGTAGGTGCAGATACAATTATTGCTACAGATTTGTAATTTTCAAAGGAAAATTGCAGCTTTCATTACTGCTGTCTAAATTTAGATGAATGAGAGCAAAATCAGCGAAGTAACTTTTTGATGTTATATATGTATAAATTAAGAGTTTGCATCAGAATCTACATTTGCCCATTTTCTGTCTTCTTATTTTATTACAAATATTTTAGAAGATGGAGATTAACGAATAAATTCTAAAACTACATAAATTATGTTTTGTTCCCTGATGTATTTATTTAGTCATTTTATATCTGAGACGTGAAAGCAATACTAAGAAATGGAAGTAATACTATATATAAAGTAATACCTCTTCCTTTAAGTGGAGCTATTCTTACATGGCATTGAAAAGCCAACAAAAGCTGTAGAAACTCTCCACAAAAAAACAAACAAGCACACCAAATCTTGCATATAATTTTAGGGTATCATGGATTAATTCTATTTAATAATTGATATGTTAAGTAGCCTTCCCTCCCTAAAAGTATAAAGTAAATAAAAGGAATGATGCACTTTGGTTAAAAAAAAAAAAGATCTAAAGGTGAAAGTGACTGAAAAACTACCTTTTTGGCTTCTTCTAGTAAATAAAACATTCTTAGGGAACAGAACTTTTTCCTTTTATCTAACTAAGCACATAACTAGCAGTATATTCAAGTTTTTATTCCAGAATGTATAAATACAGAGAAATTCAGAAAATAAACACTTTTTCATAAACTTTAAAGTACTTCAGATAGTATATATGTGTATATAATATAGTTAATTATATATGTATATATATGATAATGAAAATTTTTCCTTAGTAATCTCTTTTTCTATAAAATAGCTTAAGGACTTTAAATATACTTTGAAGAGGTCATTAATTCACCAGTTTGTTGGCTTGTGCTTGGTTGCATTCAGGATCCTATATATAGTGGCTTACTGAAAAAATGCTTCCTCCTTACCTTCCAAGAAATCCACGCATTGGCAGTCCAGAACTGGCCATGTGATGCTACAGTATCATGAGTATTTCAGGGTCTTTCTTTCTGGTCAACTATCTTTGACATGAGACTCACATCTCCACAGCTTTCTCCTAGTCATGACGTGGGTGCAATCTTTGGTCTGCACAGAAGGCAGTAAGGAAAACATGAGAAAAATGAAGGTGATCAGCTTCTGTGAAAAATAAACTCACTGGCCAGAACTGTGTCACTACGACAAACCCGAAGCCAGGAAACATATGCTTGGAGGTAAGCACATTGCTGCTCTAAACAAGGCTGTGATCGTTAGGAAAGACAACGGTAAGAATGCATATCCAAGACAACTAGCATTTTCTGAAACAATCACTAATATTTTCATTATTCTATTTTTTATTCAGTCACTTTTTACATAATGCCTTTGGCATATATTTTTTACCACCCAGATGGATTACTGCCCTGACTGAATTTAAAATTGTAATGGATGAGGTAGTTTCCTAAGTCAATAATAATGAGACTAATTTAGACTTGAAAGGTATGAAAGGTATGTGAAGGAACGATACCTAATTCAAGTGGACATGGGAGGGTTAATTAGAGGACATTTCACCCAAAATGTTTTTGGTCACAAAGAACGAGGAGGCAGGCTTTCCTGGAGGTCATTATAATATGTTACCTATCTTTACGGTGTGCTTACTATTTGCCAGACACAGTGACTGAATGCCTTATGCCTTATTTATGCTGCCTTACTTAGCCCTCATAACAACTTTACAGGGTAGGTACTAAAATTAGCCTAAAGGGCAGCAAGATTTCTCCTCCTGCCCATCTCCGCTCCTACAGCTTGGAGCCACCTTGTCTTCTTCCAGTTGACTACATTTTCAAAGTTGAGAGAGAAGGCGTGTAGAGGAAGCTTCCATTTGACTGGATTTCTGAGTGACTCCAATGAATGAACAGATTGTCTACAAACTGACATTGGAAATGAACCACAAAAAATAAGCGTCAATCAATTAGTAGAAAAACATTTAAAATTTAAATTATTGAGGGGGTGCCGTCAAGATAGTGGAGGAGTAAGACGTGGAGATCACCTTCCTCCCAACAAATACATCAAGACTACATCTACATGTGGCACAACTCCTACAGAACACCTACCGAATGCTGGCAGAAGACCTCAGACCTCCCAAAAGACACCCTCAGGCAACCTACACGCAGAAGCGGGGCCAAATCCAAAGCTGAACCCTGGGAGCTGTGTGAACAAAGAAGAGAAAGGGAAATCTCTCCCAGCAGGCTCAGGAGCAGTGGATTAAATCTCCACAATCAACTTGATGTACCTGCATCTGTGGAATACCTGAATAGACAATGAATCATCCGAAAATTGAGGCAGTGGACTTTGGGAGCAGCTGTAGACTTGGAGTTTCCTTTCTGCATCTAATTTGTTTCTGGTTTTATGTTTATCTTAGTTTAGTATTTACAGCTTATTCTCATTGGTAGATTTGTTTATTGATTTGGTTGCTTTCTTCTTTTTTAAAATTTTTTAATATATCTATACTTTTTTCTTTTTTCTCTTTTTGTGAGTGTGTATGTGTAGGCTTCTTAGTGTGACTTTGTTGGTATAGCTTTGCTTTTGCCATTTGTCCTAGGGTTCTGACTGTCCATTTTTTTATTTTTAGTATAGCTTTTAGCGCTTGTTATCATTGGTGATTTTGTTTTTTGGTTTGGTGGCTCTCTTCTTTCATTCCTCTTTCTTTTTCTTTTTTATTCTTTTATTTTTAATAATTTTTTCTATTTTAATAACTTTATTTTTTTTTAGCTCCTTCCTTCTTGCCTTCCTACCTTCCTTCCTTCCTTCCTTTCTACCTTTTTTTTTTTTTTTTTTTTTTTTGTTTTCTTGTGTCTTCTTTTTTTTTTCCTCTTCTTTTTTGGAGCACAGCCTCCGGACACGCAGGCTCAGCAGCCACGGCTCATGGGCCCAGCCGCTCCACAGCATGCGGCATCTTCCCGGACCGGGGCACAAACCCGTGTCCCCTGCATCGGCAGGCAGACTCTCAACCACTGCGCCACCAGGGAAGCCCCTATCTTTCTTTTTTTTTTTCCTCCCTTTTCTTCTGAGCCGTGTGGCTGACAGGGTCTTGGTGCTCTGGCCAGGTATCAGGCCTGAGCCTCTGAGGTGGGAGAGCCAAGTTCAGGACATTGGTCCACCAGAGACCTCCCAGCCCCATGTAATATAAAACTGCAAAAGCTCTCCCAGAGATCTCCAACTCAATGCTAAGGCTCAGCTCCACTCAAGGACCAGAAAGCTACAGAGCTGGACACCCTATGCCAAACAGCTAGCAAGACAGGAACACAAACCCACCCATTAGCAGACGGGCTGCCGAAAATCATAATAAGGTCACAAACACCCCCAAAACACACCACCGGACGTGGTCCTGCCCACCAGAAAGACAAGATCCAGCCTCATCCACCAGAACATGGGCAACAGGCCCCTCCACCACAAAGCCTACACAAACCACTGAACCAAACTTAGCCAATGGGGGCAGACACCAAAAACAATGGGAAATAGGAACCTGCAGCCTGCGAAACGGAGATCCCAAACACAGTAACTTAAGCAAATGAGAAGCCAGAGAAATACACAGCAGATGAAGGAGCAAGATAAAAACCCACCAGAACAAACAAAGGAAGAGGAAATAGGCAGTCTACCTGAAAAAGAATTCAGAGTAATGATAGTAAACATGATCCAAAATCTTGGAAATAAAATGGAGAAAATACAAGAAACGTTTAACAAGGATCTAGAGGAACTAAAGAGTAAACAAACAATGATGAACAGCACAATACATGAAATTAAAAATTCTCTAGAAGGAATCAATAGAATAACGGAGGCAGAAGATCGGATAAGTGACTTGGAAGACAAAATAGTGGAAATCACTACCACAGAGCAGAAAAAAAAAAAAGAATTAAAATAATTGAGAACCATCTCAGAGACCTCTGGGACAACATTAAGTGCACCAAACTTTGAATTACAGGGGCCCCAGAGAAGAAGAGGGGGAAGAAAAGGGACTGAGAAAATATTTGAAGAGATTATAGTTGAAAACTTCCCTAATATGGGAAAGGAAATAATCAAGTCCATGAAGTACAGAGAGTCCCAGGCAGGATAAATCCAAGGAGAAACACTCCAAGACAAATATTAATCAAACTATCAAAAATTAAATACAAAGAAAAAATATTAAAAGCAGCAAGGGAAAAGCAACAATTAACATACAAGGGAAACCCCATAAGGTTAACAACTGATCTTTCAGCAGAAACTCTGCACACCAGAACGGAGTAGCAGGACATATTTAAAGTGATGAAAGGGAAAAACCTACAACAAAGATGAGTCTACCTAGCAAAGATCTCATTCAGATTTGATGGAGAAATTAAAACCTTTACAGACAAGCAGAAGTTAAGAGAATTCAGCACCACCAAACCAGCTCTGCAACAAATGCTAAAGGAACTTCTCTAGGCAGGAAACACAAGAGAAGGAAAAGACATACAATAACAAACCCAAAACCATTAAGAAAATGGTAACAGGAATATACGTAACGATAACTACCTTAAATGTAAATGGATTAAATGCTCCAACCAAAAGACATAGACTGGCTGAATGGATACAAAACAAGACCCGTATATATGCTGTCTACAAGACACCCACTTCAGACCTAGGGACACATACAGACTGAAAGTGAGGGGATGGAAAAAGATATTCCATGCAAATAGAAATCAAAAGAAAGCTGGAGTAGCAATTCTCATATAAGACAAAATAGACTTAAAAATAAAGACTATTACCAGAGACAAAGTAGGACACTACATAATGATCAAGGGATCAATCCAAGAAGAAGATATAACAATTGCAAATATTTATGCACCCAAAATAGGGGCACCTAAATACATAAGGCAAATGCTAACAACGATAAAAGGGGAAACTGACAATAACACATTCATAGTAGGGGACTTTAACACCCCATTTTCACCAATGGACAGATCATCCAAAATGAAAATAAATAAGGAAACACAAGCTTTAAGAGACACATTAGACAAGATGGACTTAATTTATATTTATAGGACATTCCATCCAAAAACAACAGAATACACATTCTTCTCAAGTGCTCATGGAACATTCTCCAGGATAGATCATATCTTGGATCACAAATCAAGCCTTGGTAAATTTAAGAAAACTGAAATCACATCAAGTACCTTTTCCGACCACAACGCTATGAGACTAGATATCAGTTACAAGAAAAAAATCTGTAAAATATACAACACGGAGTTTAAACAATACACTACTTCATAACCAAGTGATCACTGAAGAAATCGAAGAGGAAATCAAAAAATACCTAGAAACAACTGGCAATGAAAACACAATGACCCAAAACCTATGGGATGCAGCAAAAGCAGTTCTAAGAGGGAAGTTCATAGCAATACAATCCTACCTCAAGAAACAGGAAACATCTCAAATAAACAACCTAACCTTACACCTAAAGCAATAAGAGAAAGAATAACAAAAAAACCCCAAAGTTATCAGAAGGAAAGAAATCGTAAAGATCAGATCAGAAATCAATGAAAAAGAAATGAACTAAACAATAGCAAAGATCAATAAAACTAAAAGCTGTTTCTTTGAGAAGATACACAAAATTGATAAACCATTAGCCAGACTCATCAAGAAGAAAAGGGAGAAGACTCAAATCAATAGAATTAGAAATGAAAAAGGAGAAGTAACAACTGACACTGCAGAAATACAAAGGATCATGAGAGATTACTACAAGCAACTCTATGCCAATAAAATGGACAATCGGGAAGAAATGTACAAATTCTTAGAAAAGCACAACCTTCCAAGTCTGAACCAGCAAGAAACAGAAAATATAAACAAACGAATCACATGCACTGAAATTGAAAATGGGATTAAAAATCGTCCAACAAACGAAAGTTCAGGACCAGATGGCTTCACAGGTGAATTCTATCGAACATTTAGAGAAGAGCTAACACCTATCCGTCTCAAACTCTTCCAAAATATAGCAGAGGGAGGAACACTCCCAAACTCATTCTACGAGGCCACCATCACCCTGAAACCAAAACCACACAAAGATGTCACAAAAAAAGAAAACTACAGGCCAATATCTCTGATGAACATAGATGCAAAAACCCTCAACATAATACCAGCAAACAGAATCCAAGAGCACATTAAAAGGATCGTACACCATGATCAAGTGGGGTTTATACCAGGAATGCAAGAATCCTTCAATATACACAAATTAATCAATGTGATACAGCATATTAACAAATTGAAGGATAATAACCATATGATTATCTCAACAGATGCAAAAAAAGTTACAACAAAATTCAACACCCATATATGATAAAAACCCTCCAGAAAGTAGGCATAGAGGGAACCTACCTCAACATAATAAAGGCCATATATGACAAACCCACAGCTAACATCATTCTCAATGGTGAGAAACTGAAACCATTTCCTCTAAGATCAGGAATGAGACGAGGTTTCCCACTCTCACCCCTTTTACACAACATAGTTTTGGAACTTTTAACCACAGTAATCAGAGAAGAAAAAGAAACAAAAGGAATCCAAATTGGAAAAGAAGAAGTAAAACTGTCACTGTTTGCAGATGACATAATACTATACATAGAGAATCCTAAAGATGCTACCAAAAAACTACTAGAGCTAATCGATGAATTTGGTAAAGTAGCAGGATACAAAATTAATGCACAGAAATCTCTTGCAGGCCTGTACACTAATGATGAAAAATCTGAAAGAGAAATTAAGGAAACACTCCCATTTACCACTGCTAAAAAAAGAATAAAATAGCTAGGAATAAACCTACCTAGGGAGACAAAAGACCTGTATGCAGAAAACTATAAGCCACTGATGAAAGAAATTAAAGATGATATAAACAGATGGAGAGATATACCATGTTCTTGGATTGGAAGAATCAACATTATGAAAATGACTATACTACCCAAAGCAATCTACAGATTCAATGCAATCCTTATCAAACTACCAAGGGCATTTTTCACAGAACTAGAACACAAAATTTCACAATTTGTTTGGAAACACAAAAGACCCCGAATAATGAAAGCAATCTTGAGAAAGAAAAACGGAACTGGGGGAATCAGGCTCCCAGACTTCAGACTATACTGCAAAGCTACAGTAACCAAGACAGTAGGGTACTGGCACAAGAACTGAAATATAGATCAGTGCAACAGGATAGAAAGCCCAGAGATAAACCTACGCACATATGGTCACCTTATCTTTGATAAAGGAGTCAAGAATATACAATGAAGAAAAGACAGCCTCTTCAATAATTGGTGCTGGGAGAACTGACCTCTACATGTAAAAGAATGAAATTAGAACACTCCCTAATACCATACACAAAAATAAACTCAAAATGGATTAAATACCTAAATGTAAGGCCAGGCACTATAAAACTCTTAGAGGAAAACATAGGAAGAACACTCTATGACATAAATCACAGCAAGATCCTTTTTGACCCACCTCCTAGAGGAATGGAAAGAAAAACAAAAATGAACTAATGGGACCTAATGAAACTTAAAACCTTCTGCACAGCAAAGGAAACCATAAACAAGATTAAAGGACAACCCTCAGAATGGGAGAAAATATTTGCAAACGAAGCAACTGACAAAGGATTAATCTCCAAAATTTACAAGCAGTTCATGCAGCTCAATATAAAAAACAAAACCAAAAACCCAATCCAAAAATGGGCAGAAGACCTAAATAGACATTTCTCCATGTAAGATATATAGATCGCCAACAAGCACATGAAAGGATGCTCAACATCACTAATAATTAGAGAAATGCAAATCAAAACTACAATGAGGTATCACCTCACACCAGTCAGAATGGCCATCATCAAAAAATCTACAAGCAATAAATGCTCTAGAGGGTGTGGAGAAAAGGGAACCCTCTTGCACTATTGGTAGGTATGTAAATTGATACAGCCACTATGGAGAACAGTATGGAGGTTCCTCAAAAAACTAAAAATAGAACTACCATACGACCCAGCAATCCCACCATAGACATATATGCTGAGAAAATCGTAATTCAAATAGAGTCATGTACCACAATATTCATTGCAGCTCTATTGACAATAGCCAGGACATGGAAACAACCTAAGTGTCCATCAACAGATGAATGGATAAAGAAGTTGTGGTACTTACATACAATGGAATATTACTCGGCCATAAAAAGAAACAAAATTGAGCTATTTGTAGTAAGGTGGATGGACCTACAGACTGTCATACAGAGTGAAGTAAGTCAGAAAGAGAAAAACAAATACCGTATGCTAACATATATGGAATCTAAAAAAAGAAAAAAACAAAAAACAAATTGTTCTGAAGAACCTAAGGGCAGCACAGGAATAAAGACACAGACATAGAGAATGGACTTGGCGGACATGGGGAGGGGGAAGGGTAAGCTGGATCAAAGTGAGAGATTGGCATGGACATATATACACTACCAAATGTAAAATAGAGAGCTAGTGGGAAACAGCCGTATAGCACAAGGAGATCAGTTCGGTGCTTTGTGTTCACCTAGAAGGGTGGGATAGGGCAGGTGGGAGGGAGACACAAGAGGGAAGAGATATGGGGATGTATGTATATGTATAGCTGATTCAATTTGTTATACAGCAGAAACTAACACACCATTGTAAAGCAATTATACTCCAATAAAGATGTTAAAATTAGCATTAATATGAAAAAACAGCGTTCAGAGAAGTCAAGTAATTTTCTCAAGTACCCTCAGCTATTAGTATGTTTTGCTGAGAATTTAACACAGTTCTCTCTAATGCCAACACTCACACTTTTAACCATTACGGAGCACTAATTTGTCTATAAGCAAAAATGTGGAAACGTAGAAAGAGTTACTTTGGAAGGGTGTGGTGTTGCTAAAGAATAAGTTGACTCATGAAATCTCAAGAGGGGTGTTTAGAGAAGAAGCTTGAGCTACATAACTTAATAATTTAATTCAATCGAGAGTCCACGGAAGGATTTATGTAGAAGGACGTCAGAGCAGGGCTTTTTAAACTTCAATGTACATACAAACCATTGGGGGAGCTTATTAAAATTCAGATTCAGGGGTTCTAGAGGGAGGCTGGTGACCCTGCATTTCTTTCTAAAAAGCCCTCCTCTCGGAGACACTTGAACACTACTAACGCTGTGACCTTGAGTAGGAAGATCATTGATCACTCCGGAGATTCTGGAGAGTGGATTTTGAGGCATATACTGGAAGCTCAAGACATATTTGTTGATGAACAAGACAAGATTCCAGTTAGGAAAACCCATTAATAAGATGTTTTGGGTGTGTTGCTGTGTTAGTGAGATGAGAAGATGAGGCGGGATCAACTGGAGAAACTGCAATGCGTGTCAATATAAGCTGTGGGATGCAAAGATGAAAGAGACTCTGACTCAGCCGAGGTAATTGAGGGTAACAAGTAGTATATGAATTGCACTCTCTTTGCCAGCAACGGTATGAAATGTACTGATGACAAAGCTTTGAAGAATGCAAACAGGGAAAGTCAATTCCCCATTACCCAGTAGCCTCTGGCTTCTTTGGAAGGGGATAAGGATTGTTTACATCTATTCTAAACAAACCCTTCTTATTTATAAGTAGTACTTTCCTCGCATCAATTGTAAAGTAACACATTTTTACCACTGCTGTTCCGAGTAGACCACTGCCATAGTTCTAAAGAAAATATACACATAGAAGTTTCAGCCAGGAGATGATGAATATCATAGCTAATGTGCCTGGGCCAGGCAAATTTCTGGTAGGACAAATAGAAATGCATTAATTGTAAAATAGCTTATTGAAGCGCATAATTGGGTAATGGCAGGATAAACGGGAATATATGAAACAAATCCAGTAGCGTAATAATTTTTATTTTGTGTAATGTGATGCAGGTGAAATAAGCCTGAAAAACAAGAACAAAAACTGTTTCTTGGCGAACAGGGGCTCTTTTTGCTTATGCCAGATTTTGGAGTTTAATGAAAACAAAAAGAATGCAAATGTCTCAAGTAGTGCAATTTGGCTTCAGCATACTCGTAACTTCTCTGAATTAAAATATAACCAGGGGGCTTCCCTGGTGGCGCAGTGGTTGAGAGTCCGCCTGCCAATGCAGGGGACATGGGTT